>NW_027468640.1:9898524-9918524 GCF_046254945.1 Alosa pseudoharengus
AAGGTGCTGGTGGATTGCAGGTTTTAAAGTTCATATATAAAAAGAGGTGGCCACCGCACACTGTTATATTTCTTAGTGATTTTTATTGAGCAACGCGTTTCACCAGTTGCTTCACCAGGCTCCACATTTATTGGGGTTTAAAAAAAGATCATATTTTTTAAATGTATCTTAATCTCACAATGAAAACAATGAGGAACAATCCAACTTTGTAGGGAAAAATACCTAAAGAAATTATAATTATTTTCAGCAAAACACAGATAAATGTAGGCTGTATATAAATGAATAACGCTTGCTGCATTTATACGGCATGTTTTACTCTTCCATTCCGATACCTCAAAGCACTTTTACAGAGTAATGCTTCACATTCAACCACCTACACACACATTTACACACCTACACACACATTTACCGGTACACACCTACATTTGCACAGCCTGTGTTTTTTGTTGTGTTTGAGTTCAGATTCACTCACGGTCATGTTTGGCTTGTGTTTGGTTTGTGTTTGGTGTGTGTTTGAGTTCAGGTTTACTCACGTCATGTTTGGTGTGTTTTTCAGATTGCCCTTATTCCTGTTGGTATTTGTGTTTTGTTTGTGTTCAGATTCACTCACAGTCGTGTTTTTTGTGTGTTTAGTGTGTGTTTGAGTTCAGATTCACTCACGGTCGTGTTTTTTGTGTGTTTGGTGTGTGTTTGAGTTCAGATTCACTCACGGTCGTGTATGGTGTGTTTTCAGGTCGTCCTTCTCCTGTCGGTACTTTGTTCTCCCGTGCTGTTTCTTCGACTTCTTTGGGAAGTATCAGCGGAGACAGTGTAAGAAGTCTCAGTACAAAGAGTACATTGAGTTCATCGCAGAGGTCAGCACACAGTGTGGATTCGACACTGAGGAGGACTGTCTCAGGATTCCCTCCACAAAACGGGTACGTATGGTGGCCCTTCTAAACAAAAAAATATTTGTATGTTTTTGTTTATTTTTTGTTTATTTTAACAGACATTGTGAGTGGTGTTGGTGTGCTTGTGTTATGTGTGTGTAAGTGTGTGATGCCATGCCCAGACTGTGATTGTGTAACCTTTACTTTGGTTAACTTAAAAGGCTGAAGACTAACTATATAAGATTATTTATTATTTTTTGATAGGACATCAAGGATTGGCTGTTCCACATCCTCTGTAATACAGTATATGGTCTATACATGTCATGGTTATGTCATTATTCCCTTGATTAGCAGTCAGGACCTAAGACTTATCACATGAAGGCTCACACAGACCTCAAGAATAGCAATTTGCGTTGGTCTTGAGTGTGGAATTATATGTGAAAAACCGAGCTGGTCACCCTCCGTCGATAACCTTCACCGCGGCATCTGCCGGCAGCAGAGAGAGATTAAGGGGATTTGAGGCCAGTCTGAGATGAAAGTGTGTCTGGAATGAGAGACTTGGTCAAGGACAGCTTTATACTTTCTGCAATGCGAGGGGGTCCACACAAGATCGTGGGACTTCCAAGTGATGTGAATGTTGTAATCAGAGGGTGTATGGTGAGTTCTGTAGACTTCCATGTGCATGTGTATTCCGCAGACAAGTGATTACGCTACAAGTGGCAGTGGGCGTGCTCTGCGGACTCCCAACTGGACTATAAAGTAGTGTAATAACAACAACTATGTATTGTTCCATTTTGTCCTCAACTATCTGTGTGCGTGCATCCACATAGAAGTGTACTGTAAATTCAACTGACGTCTAAACATATCATTTAAAATATCTAAACTCTAAATATACTATAATTTAAGATCAACGGCAGATGAAAACTAGCTTGTACGGCTAGCTCTGGCACATTTATTTGGCTTATTTAAATCAGCGTGTTAATTAATGTACACTGTCCCTTTTAAATAAATAAACAAGCAACAAATAAAGGTAGAGAGGCAGTATGGAGGTGTTGATGCTGGGAGAAAGCCAGCGGGGGTATACTGCCGAACGAGAGGTGCCGAAGTGGCACCTTAAACCTAAATGTCCAAGGTGCGTTCATATTCGGCATGCAGAGGCAAATGTTTGTGGTTATTCCACTGCTTGGTTGAATTTCCCATTGTCCTACGTAATTTAGAACGACCATTAACCGTATGTTATCTGCACACCTATGAAGTAGATCCATTTTTTTGGCTGTATCACACTTGTATATTAATTCGCCAAACTCGTTGTGAAGTTTAAATGAACTGTCACGTTGCATCCGAGCTGTAAAATGCAGACATTCAGAACATTGCAACATTGTAGCATATGACGGAGGTGGCTTTTAGCTAGATGGATGACAGCAGGCTAAGTAAAATAGCGATGTTTCAAAGCTAAAGTTCATCAGAATCTTGGGATACGCCCGCTTGACAACGGGAGAGATAGAACTAACGACTGGCCTTTGGCCGTAGCAACCATCCATTTAGAACTAGTAACGGCAGTTTGTCCCTTGAGGTGAGAAATTAGTTGATATGTGTCGGAAGAAATTAGTTCTACAAACAAGACAGTTTTAGCGATTAAAACGTTTAAATTGTAACAGGAAATGAACACAACGCAAGTGGCAACAGTGGAATAAGCGGGATAATGGACTCCACGGTGGTCTGTTCACAGAAGTTAATGCACTACGAGGTTTAAACGGCCCTCCGCTTCGCGTCGGGGCCGTTTTACAACCTCGACCGTGCATTAACTTCTGTGAACAGACCACCGTGTCGTCCATTATCCCTTACCTATCGCCTTGCTGCTTGACATCTTGTTTACAGTTGAAAGCAAACAATTGACCATTTGTACCCAAGAATTTTAAGAAATGTAAAAGTTCAAAGGGGAAAAGAAGCACAACGCTCTTAAGGCATTACACACAAACACACACACACACAAACACACACACACACACACACTCTGGCCTTAGCTCTGGTGCATCCCTGCCAGAAAGAGACAGACAGAGAGAGAGAGAGAGAGAGACAGAGAGAGAGTGTGTGTGATTGTGTGCTTATGCCCACTTAATTACATTCAGGCATTAAGGCATCTCTGTTGATTCACCGGTGATTGCACCTGCATATTTCTCAGCTGTGCAGGTGAGGTGTCGTGATAATGCTCAGGTGTGTGTCTGTGTCGGGTGTGTAGGTGGTTGATGTTCACATGTGTGTCTCAGCTACATGAATAACTTGGGGTAACACATGTACCACATACTAGGTTGGTCACGACAGCAAGTGAATGCATGTGTGTATATGTGTGTGTGTGTGTGTGTGTCTGAGACACCTCAGTAGTTTAAATGTGTGCGTCTGCGTGTGTGTGTGTGTGTGTGTGCGTCTGCGTGTGTGTGTGTGTGTGTGTGTGTGTGTCTGAGACACATCAGTAGTTTAAATGTGTGCGTGTGTGTGTCTCTCTCTGGCAGGGATGCACCAGAGCTAAGGCCAGAGTGTGTGTGTGTGTGTGTGTGTGTGTGCTTGTGTGTGTGTTTCTGTGTTTGCCTCAGTACCAGTGCATCGGTAATGTTTTCATGTGTGTCTGTTTGTGTGTCAGGTATGTCTGGTGGGAAAGAGTCGGAGGTATGCCGCTTCTGAAGAGTCGTTAGCAGAGGAGTGGCGACGGAACCTCCTCAAATCGCGCCAGTGCCCCCCCTCAGCTCCCCCGGGCGAGCACCATCTCCATGGCGACGGTGACGGACAGGAGGAGGGCGGTTGCCATGACGCTTGGGGCAGCGGAGGCTTCCAGCCCCGTGAGAGGACAGAGGTGGTGCGCAACTGCGGAGGGTTGCCGCGGGAGTTTGTGGACGGGGTGGTGCTTCATGTGGCCAACACACTCCTGGGCCTGACGAAGGAAGAGGAGGAGGAGGAGGAAGAAGAGGTGGAGGAGGAGGAAGAGAAGGAGGAGGAGGAGGAGGAGGAGGAAGAGGAGGAGGAGGAGGAGAAGGAAGAGGAGGAGGAGGAGGAGGAGAAGGAGGAGGAGGAGGAGGAAGAGAAGAAGAGTGACAAAGACACCTGGAACACGGGAGGTAAAGAAAGAAAGTTTGTGACAGAGGAAGGAATGTGGGAGATGAAGAGGGATAGAAAGAGCGAGGTGGTCTATTAAAGACTGTGACTTTGTGTGTGTATGTGTGTGTATGTGTGTGTGTGTGTGGGGGGGGGAAGGGGGTGCAGTATGTGTGTGTGCAGTATGTGTGTGTTAGTGTGTATCAGAGGAGGTCCGGCGTACGTATGGCAGAAAACGTTTTGTGTTTGTGTTAGAAACATAACTGTGTGTGTGTGTGTGTGTGTGTGTGCGTTACAAAGATCAGAGGGGCCTCTCCTCCACAGGTGTGTGTGTGTGTGTGTGTGTGTGTGTGTGTGTGTGTGAGTTTTGCTCCCAGCAGGAAAGCACAGGTGAAAACAACATGGCCACCTATCTATTTGATCCACTCACACCTGTCCCACCGTTTGTAGGTCAGCAGAGAGAGGGGGAGAGAGAGAGAGAGAGAATGAGAAAGGGAGAGAGAGAGAGAGAATGATAAAGGGAGAAAGGGAGAGAGAGAGAGGGAAAGGCAGAGAGACCGAATGATTAAGGGAGAGAGGAAGAAAGTAAAGGGAGAAAGGGAAAGGCAGGGAGAGAGAGAGAGAGAGAGAGAGAGAATGATTAAGGGCGAGGGGGGGTGAGGCCAAAAGACAGTGGTGGATAGAGAGAAAGACAGAGAGAGAACGATAAAGAGAGAGAAAAAATGTTGGAGAGGGGGTAGGGGATGGCTCAAATAGAGACGAGAGAGAGAATAAGAAAGGATGGAGGGCCCTGGGAGAAGGGGATGATGAAGGCAGATAGAGAGGGTGATGAGTGATAGAAAGAGGAGAGACACAGATAGAGGGGGAATAGAGTGCAGATAGATAGATAAATAGATAAGATAGATATATAGATAGATACGATAGATAGATAGATAGATGGATAGAGAAACTAAAAGGATGACAAATCCCATCAGAGAGTGAAAGAGGAGAATTGGAAATTTGAGAGCAGGTGTCACGTAGCAGCTCTTCACAGGTACCCATTGATCACACCTTGCCCAGTGTTCAGTACTGATTACGGTCTAGTGGACCCGCCCTGTGTGCTTATCTTAGTGGCCCATCCATCTGAAGCACTCTGTCAACAGGCTCCCTCTTACTGACCTAATAGGTGCTGCTCTGTCTCCAAACATGGCACTGATAAACCTCCTAAAGCTGTCTGAATGAGGCCTCATGAAATATGGATGTCTGTGTGTGTGCGGTCGAGGGGGTTGTGTGTCAGTGAAGACCGGGAGCTGTCCCGAGTCACTCTGTCTGTCACGTGCAATCAATTATTGATGAGGGTTTAGTAACTCTGAGGAAAACAAAACTAACTACAAAAAAAACAACATGTGGAGTGTGTGTGTGTGTGTGGGCCTTGCATTATTCAGCAAAGGCTAATACTTCAGAAGAGAAGTGTATAAGCTGTTTGTGTGGGGGACCACCTGTATGCGTTTGTGCACCTCTGGCCTTTGCCATTATGCTAACCCGGATGAGTGTGCCTGTGTGTGCCTGTGTGTGTGTGTGTGTGTGTGTGTGTGTGTGTGTGTGTGTGTGTGTGTGCGCGTCTAGCGACCTGTTGTGGCACCAGCTGACCCTGCTTTGAACCTCTAGCCTTTTTCATCCCCTGCCAGACACTGCTGGAGCGCTGAACATAGATTTCAACACACACACACACACACACACACGTGCAACAAACACACCTGCAAAGGCTCAGACTACCATATACTTGGCAGGGACACATGCAAATCATATGCACTAAGATGCCCAAAAGTCACACACTCAAGCGTGTTAATGTACCTGTACTTAAACTTTTTAAGTGAATACAGAGCTACGCTATAAAAATACACACACAAACATTACATTACATTTGGCTGATGTATTTTTAACCAGAGCGACTTACAACATGGTAAACAGTTTAAAGCTTTTCAAAACAATTCTCCCAACAATTCTAGAACAATTCAAAAAAAAAAAGAGTGTCGGTTCTAGTCAGATGATAAGTGCTAGAATTAGCAAGGCTAGTTTTAAGTAGTGCTACGAGAGGAGATACTCTCTGAAGAGCTGGGTCTTCAGGAGTTTTTGAAGATGGAGAGGGATGTCCCTGGTCTAGTAGGAACTGGTAGCGTGTTCCACCAACGAGGAACAACAGATGAGAAATGTTTTGGATTGGCCTGAGCGTACCAGGGGCAGAGCTAGATGTCGTTCATCTGAGGAGCGCAACGGTCGGGAGGTAGCATATGCCTGTATGAGGGCATTCAAGTAGGCGGGAGCAGAACTGGAGACTACTCTGTAGGCAAGTGTTAGAGACTTGAATTTGATGCGGGCCGCCATAGGTAGCCAGTGTAGCTGGATGAGCAGCGGGGTAACATGTGCCCTTTTGGGTTGGTTGTAGACCAGGCGCGCTGCCACGTTCTGGATCATCTGAAGCGGTTTCACTGTGCAGGCTGGGAGACCTGTCAGGAGTGCGTTACAGTAGTCAAGTCGTGAGATGACTATGGCCTGTACCAGGAGTTGAGTAGCATATTGAGTCAGGTAAGTCCTGATGTTGTAGAGTGCGAAACGGCACGACCAGGCAACCGAGGTAACATGATCGGAGAAGGTTAGTTGGTTGTTGAGCATGACTCCTAAATTTATTGCAGCCCTGGTAGGTGCAACAGACAGGGAGTCAAGTTTGATTTTGATGTGATGATGTATAGTAGGTTTAGCTGGGAGGACCAGCAGTTCGGTTTTTGAGAGGTTTAGCTGGCGGTGGTGTGCCTTCATCCATGTAGATATGTCTGAGAGGCAATCAGAGATCTGTGCCGAGACCAAGGGGTCATTAGGTGGAAAGGACAGATAGAGCTGTGTGTCGTCTGCATAGTAGTGGTATGAGAAGCCGTGGTATGTCCCAAAGAGGTGGTGTAGATAGCAAATAGAAGGGGGCTCAGCACTGAGCCCTGGGGGACCACTGTGGTGAGATAGTGAGGTGTGGACAGCTGTCCAAGCCGTGATACGTCAAACGAGCGTCCCGTGAGGTATTATTCAAACCAGGAGAGAGCAGAGCAGGAGATTCCCATGTTTGAGAGTAGATAGAGTGAAGGATGTGGCGATTAACCGTGTCAAAGGCAGCCGATAAGTCAAGCAGAATGAGTACTGATGACCGCTTGGTCGCCCTGGCTTCATTTAAGGCTTCTGTTACGGACAGCAGAGCCTTTTCGGTTGAGTGGACGCCCTTGAACACAGATTGATTTGGATCAAGGTTGTTTTGTGAAAGGAATTCAGAGACCTGTTTGGAGACTGCTTGCTCAATACCTTTGGATAGGAAAGGTAGGAGTGAGACAGGACGGTAGTTCTCAACTTGAGCAGGGTTGAGAGAAGTTTTCTTAAGTAACAGTGTTACCCGGGCCGTTTTGAATGCTGTTGGAAATGTGCCAGAGGTCAGCGAAGCATTGATCACATGTGTGATAGCTGGTGTGATGGTCGGGCTGATGGACTGAAGTAGGCTAAAGTAGATACACACACACACACACACATAAGACAGACACACACACAAGACAGCCACAGAGAAAGACACAGGTTCACAAATTTTTTAAAAGCCAGTGTCTGGAACATGCACTTAGATGAGACTTAAATGAGAGAGAGAGAGAGAGAGAGAGACCTGATTACTCTGTAGCTTAAGAATACGGCTGTGTCTTGTTCTCCCCACAGTGGAGCAGGATATAGATGTAGAGTGAATTATACATTCACGGCATGTTTTATGCACCAAGTCATGTTTACATCGACTTCCTGTTCCATGCATTCCAAGAAGTATACTTTGTAAAAGCACAGTCTTGTTGACCTCTTTGTCCTAAAGATGTAGCCTCGCTCATCTCTAGATGAGGTCAGCGTATCTAGGACAGTGTCCCGTCCAGACAGACAAGACAAGACAACATGTTGAAAATAAGACCCCACTTTATTAGATTAACATTAGCTATCTCTGATTAGCTTGTTTATTCATTAGCCTTGCCATGTCCCGTTTGCACAGATCTGTGCTTATAATCACTGCAGATAGCTAAAGGTCTAAAATTGATCTTATGTAACAATCTGTCAAGCTCTTTTAGGCTACACTGGAGACATATGTCAACTGGAATTAGCTGTAACTTGCCACCAGTTAAAAAAAAATAAAATCTTAAAATACTTCACTGTGCAGAAAGTACTTAGTATATGACACAGTAAGTGTTCTTATACGAATGTGACCTACCCATTGCGACTTGATCGGTGAAACGCTCAGAGAACAGCTAGGCTACATTTGGATTGGATGGGGCAGAAGTGGGTCAAATCTGAGCCCGAATAGTGCCAGCACTGAGCCAGATGTGCTCTGGGATCTATAACTGGGAGTCAGTACTGTCTGGGACACTAATACACTGTGTTCAGATAGGCATGTCTTTCTTTTTTTCCTTCTTTTTTTCTTTCTATCAGTCTTCATCTGTCTTTCTTTCTTTCTATCTTGTTCTTCACTGTTTCTCTCTTTCTCAGTCACATTCTCACACTCTCATGCTGTCTTTCTGTCTTTCTCGCTTTCTTTTCTATCCTATTCCCTTTCTTTCTATCCTCTTTTTTTCTCTCTGTCTCACTCTCTTTCTTTTTTTCTTTCTTTCTTTCTTTCTTTCTTTCTTTCTTTCTTTCTTTATTCACTCTCTTTCTCTTCCCCTCTCTCCTGGGTCATAAATCCCCATTTGTGGTATTTGTCTCTAAAGGCCAGCTCTAAATGGCCTATTGATATCGTATTAGCAGCGGACGTCTGGCGTCACCCATTCTTACTCGTTGTCTGTGAGCTTTCAGCCGACAGACAGCTGCGTAGCCTACTTTTCTTTGTGATGTCGCTGGGTCGGCAGTAGTGAAAAACCACCAAATGGCCATTTCCCTTTCCCTTCTCTCTGGGAGCCTTTGGGTGATGGACTAAGTCGGGATTCAGACTTTTGCACAAACAAACAAACAAACAAATAAACATTTTGATTATTATCAGGCTCTAATGGAGAGAACCCAGGTGCAAATGGCAGTTCAGTCCATTAGCTGTATGACTAAATTAGATGGTTCATCATCAATATGATGAGTTTAAAATTCAAGATGTGATACCTGCCCCTCTTCTCAAACCTTTGACAATTAGCCTAATGTAAGATACCGGTACTGTGTTTTTGTAGTCTATTTTTGAGACTTAAGCTCTTCCATGTATGTCTCAAAGCTTGCATGAACATTCACAGAAAAAGAAGAGCTATTTAATACACACATAACCCCATTTTGAAGAACTAGCCTCCTCAAGGCTGAAGAGGTTCCTCACAAAGTAGACAGACAAAGCAGAGAGTGGGTATGCTAAACCCTTTTCTTGTGGTCTCTAAGAATAAACCTGAGGAGCTTGTTTATGGACATGCACTGAGGAGTGTGAAGCATGCAGCGCAATCCGCTAACTATTAATGGCATTGTGCCTGTGCTTGCTTCACACACACACGCACACGCACACACACGCACACACACACGCACACACGCACGCACACACACACACTCACACAGCTCTATCTTGGTCAGTAGGCCTAATCAAGGATCTTTGCTATGATGACCGCTGCAAAAACATGACAGAGGCAATGCGTTTGAGCTATGAATCACTTCTTTTAGATCAGTGGTCTCCAACACGGTGCCCGCGGGCACCAGGTAGCCCGCGGAACGGCTATGAGACGCCCCCAGTGCACCTTCTAAAAATAGCCATCAGTCAGATCACGCTCTAAAAACACGCTCCATTGTGAAGTTTTCAATATATATTTAAGTCTAGACTAGAACCATTTTAAGAATGTATCTAGCCATACATCTGTAACATTAAATTTATATTGGTGATTCCTTACAAATTATAGCTGCGTTAAATTTTAGCCTTTGGCTCCAATCCGTTTCCCATTCAATCTTTAAACAACAACGGAAGCGGAGCGAATACATGCTGCTCGCACGCATACACAGTAAAGGGGGAAAAACTTGCTCATCTGGTGTAGCCAATGGAAGCATATCTTTGCAAATGTTCTGTGGCCATTCCATGTTCGTCAAATATGGTTCTTGCATGATTGTTCAAGGACTGAAAAACAATTGCTTTATCTCACAGGCCTTTTCTCCTCCGTAGGCTACTGCCGTATAATAGCGCTGAAAATGTTGTGGCATGCTTGACTGAGCAGGACTGTACATTACCTTTTTTGTCAGATCATGGAGAGATTTCAGGTGTGCAATAACTTTAAAAGGAGACTTCATATGTTAGGGTGGTGTGGGTGATTACTATTGAAATGTTAAAACCGAATTGTCCACTGAAATCAGAACTTAAACAACCCCTGAATTCATAATGGTGGGTGGGTATAAATTGGGTACACATTATAACCCAAATTATTAATTGCACAAAAATATTGTTTTTTTGTTAAAAAAATAAGATTAGATTCCCCATGCAAACTTTAAAATGAACTAAACAAATATGTTGGTAGTGTTGCATATTGATATTAAAGTATTGAAGAATCAGATGAAAATACAGTTGCTTAATATAAAGACTTATAGGCCTACAGAATATTGATAATTTAAAAGTAAAAATCACATAGGCCTATTATTTAGGAGGACTATCCTCGCAAAAAAGGGGTGAGGGTCTGTTTGTTTCAAATGAGTAGCCCTCCATATGATTTTGGGTCTTCAGGTAGCCCTCATTCCCATAAAGGTTGGAGACCCCTGTTTTAGATCATTCTGCGAGTTTGTTCGCTATCATTGAAAGTGAAAGTAAGCAACTAATAGGCTACGTTTCTATGCAGCATCTGAAACTTTCAAGTTCTCATATGTGTGGCGATCTATTTGTTTTCCCAGCAGATGCATGAAATGGTAACCAAATAACTGTGACTAACCATGTCAACATTGGGTGAACAGTACACCGAGGAGAAGCGGAGTTGATATGGCAAGCCAATTTAACGTTGCAGACTGAAATAGTCTATTCTCGCAGTTGATAAGCAGCCATTTTCTATGCGGTAAAATGGCACAGTATCTGCCATAATGTAGCCGCCAATACAAAAATATACTCAGCATTGGCGGGTGCTAATTTCAAGCCCTGCACACATACACACACACACATACACATACACACACACACACACACACACACACACACACACATACACACACACACACACACACACACATACACATACAAATACATACACACACAGACACACACACACACACACAAATACACACATACCGTATATGTACACACACACACATACGTACAAATACACACACACACAAACACACACACATATTGGTTGGTGATGTGCTTGTGCCTGCTTCCTCCTGGTGGACAGTGTGGGATCAAGTCAGTATACAGGGTAGGCAATCGACCGACCAATGACCTGCGCAGTACAGGGGTCAAAGGGCACAACCTTTTCAAGTGGCCGCGTAAAGATCTCACTCTCGGTCGCCGTGGCGACAATCTAAGCTCTGTGCCGGGGAGAGAGCGGGGTCCTGCGGAGCGCGGAGGGCCCTCGGCTCGCCTGCGTTGCTATGGCAACAGGACAACGTTGGAGGGCCTGAAGATTCCGATCAGCCCCAGCCAGCCGGGCTGGCAGGGCGAGGCAACGAGAGGAGAGTGATCGTTTGCTTCAGCTTTCTATTTATAAAACTACGGGTATTATGATACTCCCACCATCAGCCAGAGACACGATCAGCCAGTGATTTCTGCGCCCTACCCAGGATTGACTTGCCCAACCCAGATGGGAGATTTTTGAGCTGTGTGTCTCCATTTGGCTGTGTGTGTGTGTGTGTGTGTGTGTCTGTGTGTGTGTGTGTGTGGGGGGGGGGTATAGATTGAAGAAAGATAACCACCCTCCAGAATATGTGTGGTGTCCACGGTGATCTGCTGCAGTAAGTAAGAGGCACGGTGTGACACACACTGGCCCATTTTACTGATACGGAGGAGACGGCGCGGCTCCCAGCCCAAAACAAAAACAAATGAATAAACAGCCGTTTCAATCAATGACGCAAATTGTAGCTCATCAGAATGCATTAAAAGGGATTGCAACTTGAACCAAAGCAAACAAAAAAACAAAACAAAAGCAAATTGAAATCGGGTAAATAATGCATATATAATCACACCGCATTGCATAAGGTGTCCTCAGAGACCACTGCAAGTCTGAGTTGAACCTGCTTGCTTGGTGCTGAACGACGCACTCGGAGTGGAGTTGTGCCGAACGAACAGCGGCCGGTTTATTTGGTTCTCACTCTTGTGTTGGGGCAAAGCGAGGGCAGATGTGGCACTTTTACAAACGTCATCCCAGGTGTTGGAGATGGCTGCTTGCTTTGGAACAGGACCTTTCAGACTGTGTGTGTGTGTGTGTGTGTGTGTGTGTGTGTGTGTGTGTGTGTGTGTGTGTGTGTGTGTGTGTGTGTGTGTGTGTGTGTGTGTGTGTGTGTGTGTGTGTGTGTGTGTGTGTGTGTGTGTGAGAGAGAGGTCCCAAAGGGGGGGTTAGGGGCAGATTTGGCAGGCAATGTGATTCCTGCAGACGGAGAAATAGCCTCTGGGAAACCGACGAGGTTAACACACTCAAGTGAGCTCAGCCAGCTGGATGTCTGGAGTTCAAACAGCTACTCCAGTAGTGATGGAGAGGAAGAAGGAGAGAGAGAGAGAGAGAGGAAAAAGGAACAAGTGTGAAGGAAAGATGGAGAGAGTATAGGGAAGAGAGAAGAAGGGATGAAGTAAGAAGGAGAGATGGAGTGAGAGAGCATGGAAGAGAGATAAGGAGGGTGAGTGGAAAGTGAGAGAAAATAAGAAGTTGAAACGTGCAAGGAGGTGGTGGGAGGTAGAGAAAAGCACTCATAACAGAACAGAGGGAAGCAAAAGTCTGAGGAGAGCAGGAGAGAGAGAGAGGGAAAGACTGTGGTCTGAGGAGGGCAGGAGAGAGAGAGAGGGAAAGACTGTGGTCTGAGGAGGGCAGGAGAGAGAGAGAGGGAAAGACTGTGGTCTGAGGAGGGCAGGAGAGAGAGAGAGGGAAAGACTGTGGTCTGAGGAGAGCAGGAGAGAGAGAGAGACAGGGAAAGACCGTCGTCTGTGAAGAACAGGAGAGAGAGAGACAGGGAAAGACCGTCGTCTCAGAAGAACAGGAGAGAGATAAGGAAAGACCGTCGTGTCAGAAGACAGGAACAGGTACAGGGAGACAGGGAAAGACCGTCGTGTCAGAAGACAGGAACAGGTACAGGGAGACAGGGAAAGACCGTCGTCTCAGAAGACAGGAACAGGTACAGGGAGACAGGGAAAGACCGTCGTCTCAGAAGACAGGAACAGGTACAGGGAGACAGGGAAAGACCGTCGTCTCAGAAGACAGGAACAGGTACAGGGAGACAGGGAAAGACCGTCGTGTCAGAAGACAGGAACAGGTACAGGGAGACAGGGAAAGACCGTCGTCTCAGAAGACAGGAACAGGTACAGGGAGACAGGGAAAGACCGTCGTGTCAGAAGACAGGAACAGGTACAGGGAGACAGGGAAAGACCAATGTCTGAGAAGAACAGGAGAGAGAGAGATGGTCTGAGGAGAACAGAGGAAAACACAGCTGTTTTGTCCTCCCTGTTTCTTAGCCTAGTTACAGTTTGTGGCCTGGCCAACAAAGAATGTAGCTGGACAATAGTATTCCAAATATGGACTGAGTATGCTCCATATTTGCAGGGTTTCATAAAGTATTATATGTAAAAAACAGCTGTTGTCTGAAGAGGGTGCGTGTGTGCATGTGCGTGTTTGTGTGTGTGTGTGTGTTTTCGATAATGAGACCATTCTTCCAGTATTGCACGCGTGTGTGTGTGCGTGTGCGTGTGCGTGTGTGTGTGTGTGTGTTTGTGTGTGTGTGTGTGTTTTCGATAATGAGACCATTCTTCCAGTATTGTATCAGAGGTCATAGCTTTGATTCTGTAAAGTCAAACATTCGCATTGAGCAGTGTTTGTTTTTGAGTACTGCTGTGTGGTTGGGGGCGGTTCCATGTTATTTCATTGTGGCTTGGAGCATAGGCTTGGTAGCCTTACGAGCCAGACCCACATTAAAATGTAGGGTCTGGGCACTCACGGTTCGCAGTGCTCAGTCCGAGGGGCGGGATAATCGGTTGTCTTTCAAATTCCCTCTGCACGCAATAGGACAGCACTGAGTCCCATGCGTTTTCCCACCAGCGGAGCTAGTTGGCTAGTTCAAACTTTTGCCAACTTAAAACAAGCTTAACTCGTGTCACACTGTTGGCCAACAGCAACATCCATCTTCTTTGTTTTCAAGTAGCAGGGAATTCAAGCCAAACCGTTGCAACTCTGCCATCAATCATTATGTTAAGCCCGCCAAACGACTCTATACACGACTTGATTGGCCTGATAGAAGTTTAATTTTTCGAGCTCACAAGCCAACGGAGAGTTGCTAGACTAGCCCTGGAAGCAAATGTAATTTGCTGCCGCTAGGGTGCGTCTAGATTTCTAGGCTATAGGCTTGGAGTCATTTGGAGACAATTGCATGTGTTTCTCTGCTTGTTTTTCAGTGTCTATCTGTCTTTATTTCTCTCTCACTCTCTCACCATTAAAATGATGTATATTGGTATGAAAAGATGAACTCTATTATGCAGAGTGTATGTATGTATATTGGTATGAAAAGATGAACTCTATTATGCAGAGTGTATGTATGTATATTGGTATGAAAAGATGAACTCTAAAAAACTATTATGCAGAGTGTATGTAGTAATTTTTAAGTCATTATTTTGATATTTGGTTATTTTATAGTTACTATGAATAACTTTGGTGGGATTGTGTTTAGCTGGTGATGTGGGTGGATTTGGTGTAATTGGATTTTGATGGTTTTAAAATATCTTCCACTGTCTCTCTCTCTCTCTCTCTCTCTCTCTCTCTCTCTCTCTCTCTCTCTCTCTCTCTCTCTTTGACTTTGACATTGACATTAAATTAACATGAGAGTGGGGAAGGGTTTGTTGTATAGCTGCCTGTATTGTGGCAATTATATTAGACATGTTGTATTGCCATTATGGAAGGGATGTATTCTGTACTTGGGGAAAAACGTTCATAAATAAATCATATGGGAAAAAATTGAACATGAGCTGTTGGTGTTCACACCAGAAGTGCTGCAAAAGGTCATTTTGACCGCTTGAAAGTTGCATGTACAATGACTTTTAAAAACACAAAACAAATTCCTTGAATATCGAGTTTAAAATCTAAGGGTCAAAATGGCCACTTCGGGGTGTGAACATGAGATGTGGTGTTGACAGTAGAGCTGCTGGTCCTGCTGGTTGAATATCGAGGTATCTAAGGGTAATATTACTGCGTGGGCAGTTCTAGTAGTTATGAGATAATTGGCGCTTCCTGTTCTGCGAAGTGTTAATGCGCATGGCGCGCGCTCCGTCCTTCTCTGTCCCTCAGGCGGTCTGGCGGTGCGCGAGGTGGCGGAGCTGCTGGAGGCGTCCGTGCTGCAGAGGCTGAAGAAGGAGTGTGGCGGCCTGCAGACGCTCCTGAAGAACAACCACCAGGTGTTCAGAGGTAAGTGGCCTCCTTTCCATACTCACCCGGGAGTCTGTTACGGCGCGCGCGCACACACACACACACACACACACACACACACACACACACACACACACACACACACACACACACACACACACACACACACACACACACACACACACACACACACACACACACACACACACACACACACACACACACACACACACACACACACACACATACAAACCTACAACACTCATACACGCACGCATGCATGCATACAGACATACAGACACACAGAGTATGCACACTAACACACACACACACTCTAATACACACTCACACATACAAACACACATACACACACACACACACACACACTCACACTCAGACTTATTTGGCCCCATGGTGGGTAAAAATAGAGACTGGCACACAATGCACTGCTTTCTTTCTCTTTGTTTGCATTCCTCCCTCTGTCTGTTTCTCTCTTCTCCCCTCTGCTGTTTATTTGACTCTTTTGGGTCAATGATGATGACTCCTTTCATCCACCCACACTTTTTCCATTTCTCCCTCCATCCCTCTCTCATTTCCCCCCCTCCTCTCACTCCCCCTTTCCTCTTCTCTACCATTACCTCTCTCTCTCATTTCCCCCCCTCCTCTCACTCCCCCTTTCCTCTTCTCTACCATTACCTCTCTCTCTCATTTCCCCCCCTCCTCTCACTCCCCCTTTCCTCTTCTCTACCATTACCTCTCTCTCTCTCTTTTCCCCTCTCCTTCTCCCCCTTTTCTCTACTCTTCCGTTACCCCCCTCTCTCTCTCACTCTTTCTTTCTTTTTTCTTTTTTTTTCTCTTTTTCAATGACCTTTCCTCCATCTTTCCATCTCTTCCTCTCATGTCTTCTCTCACTCTCTCTGTGCCCAAGTGGAGGGGGGCAGGGTGTACATCCGGGACTGGCGCACGGCAGTGCTGAACGGTGGGGTGGCAGCGCGACGCGACGCCAAGCGTAAGCCTCCGCCACCAGAGGGCGCTCTGAAGACCCGGCCCTGCTGGTTCCACGCTCACCACCCCCACGGGTGCCCGCTGTCCACCGAGCGGTGCCCCTTCGCCCACGGCCACGCAGACCTCAGGCCTTCCACCCGGCCAATCAAGAAGCCCAGACACTGATGACCAGCGGATCGTGTGACCAAGGAGAGGCCTGTGATTGGTTGGATGTTTTCCAGGAAGTCTCCAGGGCTCTGCTCAGCTGTACATGTGTGTGCGTGTGTGAGATATATAAAGAGAGACTGTGTGTGTGTGTGTGTTATTATGTGTGTGTGTGTGGCGGGGGGGGGGGGGGGGTGGTGAAAACGGAGTCGGTGGATGGAGTTTCAATAGCTGAATCACAGACAGAGTTGTTCTTTGTTTCCTTTTGTTTTTGTATAACTTTAATTAAAATTATTTTTATGTTATTAAATGATTAAACCACAAGGGTTTGTGAGTTGTGCTTGTTGTCCAATTTTAATTCCTCAAACAAATATTGTGTAAATTTTTCTCTGTCCGCAAACATGTTCTTTACCCGATTAGATTAGATTAGGTTAGATTCAACTTTGTCATTGTGCAGAGTACAAGTACAGAGACAACAAAATACAGTTAATGTAAAAAAGCAGAAAGGTGCAATAGTGAACATTATAGACAGGTGGTGCAGTGTAAGCAGTATATGACATATAGTGCAGTGTGGAGTCTGGACAGTAGTATACAGTTAAGCAAGTAGCATGGTTCACAGTAGGGATATGTGCAGTGTGTTAACAGCAACATTATAAGAGCAGAATAAATATAGATAATCAGTATGATGATATAGACAGATATGTACAGGTATGTGCAGTGTATATTATAAGAGTTGTAAAAATAAGTGTATGTGCAGTATGAACAGTAGAGACAAAATATTCAGTATAGATGTTCAAATTGAAAAAAATATATATATCATTTTGTTGCTCGCCATATGTGTGTGCTTTAGTATTAACCACAACAAAGACATTCAAACTCTATAGCCCCGTTTTTTTTCTCTCTGAAAATGTGGTATCCTGTTCATATGAACTTGATTCTACTAAAAAATTGTTTCCTTTTGTCGACATTCATAACGTTCTGGAATGTGCTGGAATAAGACTTTAAAAAAATTAAAAAAAAACCTCAGAAACATCAGGATTTGAAACTGTGATTCCCATCACCTACTGTAGTTAATGTGAAGAGCTTGTCTGGCAAGCAGTCACAAGCTGTGAAAGTCTGTGCCAGCCACAGTGAGATGCTCAAATATAACTCTGAGGAAAGTCAAAGGGATTGAATATTTAATGACTAGCCGTTACCTAATGAGAACATAGACACGTAGCTTTTTCAGGAGAGAAGGTAGGTGCCAGTTCCGTGATGGGCATTGTTTTAAAGAACCTGGCAACGTGCCCTAGTTGCTTAACCAGCCGATGATTATGCAATGAGATCCGTGCCCACCAGCCCTCTGTGATGGCACCTGCTGAAACACAAAGAGCATTCTAGTCTGCAAGTTTGTGTGTTTTGTGTGTGTGTGTGTATTGGTGTGTATATTCTTATGTCATGTCATTTTATGAGTGTGTGTGTGTATGTGTGTGTATCCCTACATTACATGTATGTCTGCGTCCTTGCGTGTTGGTGTGCGTGTGTCTGTCTATCTGTATGTGTGTGTGTCTGTGTGTGTGTGTGTGCGTGGGTGGGAGGGTACATCGGGGCTGTAAATGTTAGCATGAATAATTTGCAGGGCAGCGTAGGAGGTTTGTTGGGTTTTGTCTCCGTCCCTCCCACCTCAAATGTCACAGGACGGCAAGGCATTACTGAACTGGAAGGTGTTTACGATGTGTGTGTGTTTCAGGGTGTGTCATGTATTTGAGTCTTGGGATGGGAGGTGCTTTAGATGTGTGTATGTGTTTTGTGGTGGTTGGTTGACTAATGGCTGAAAGGTGTTAGATTTTATATGGTTGGCTGACTTCTACACTGGAAGATGTGTGTGTGTGTGTGTGTGACTGTGGTTTAAGCTCTGTAGCCCCTTTGCGAGTCTAATTTTTTTGAGTGTTGAATATGTCTGTTATTTCCTCTAGGATCCTAGAAGTCAGAGAATAGTAATATGGAATGTAGTCGTTTCTTCTTTCTTCAAAAGCATGTTGTATTTATGACTTGTATACATATGCAATTATATTCATTTATGACTACAACCTCTATAACAGTATGTAGTAATAGGCTTAATATATAAAGTGTAGCTGAAATATCAGCTTGAGACCTCATTGTAAAAACGTCTTCTAATCAGCAGTGGAGGCGCTCTCTCTCTCTATCATTCTCTCTCTCTCTCACTCTCCCTCATTCTCTCTTTCTCACTCTCCCTCATTCACTCTATCTCTCTCCCTCATTCACTCTATCTCTCTCCCTCACTTTCCCTCATTCTGTCTCTAAGGGTCTTTGTGCATTCTCTCTGTCCCTCATTCTCTCTCTTTCTCTGTCCCTCTCTCTCTCTCTCTCTCTCTCTCTCTCTCTCTCTCTCTCTCTCTCTCTAAGGGGCTTTGTGCAGCGTGCCCAGAAGGGAAATCCCCTCTGAGGATACGAGCAGACTAATGAAGATGCATGGCTCTGGCTGTCGGCAAGGTAGCGAGCTTCGCCGCAGCATCAGGACCCATTGCCACAGCAACGCTGATGCTGTGGTGTAGGACCTTTATTGGGGATGTGCGTGGGTGGGTGTAAGAAGTTGTTTGTAGGGTTTCATATGTGAACATTCTTTAATGAACTCTGAGTGTGTGTGTATGTGTTTGAGTGCATGTCTTCACAGCAATTGACACTTAATTCACATATTGACTTGGGGAATTTCCAAACAGCCTTTCCATCTCTCTTTTTTTCCATCTCTCTTTTTTTCTCTCTCTCTTTCTCTTTTCACTTTCACCCTTTTCTTCAGCTGACAGTGAAAAATCAATCCCTCAGGCGCTATATTTGCGTTCCTGCGAGAAATATGAATGGATTGCCATGTGATGTAATGACGCCATGCGTTCCCATGGGAACGACCTCTAGCCCCTTCCAAATCTACCTGGCCGCCATCGGCCCGCTGTCTTTTCCACTCCACTCGGCAGCCGTGCGACCTCTGCCCTGCGCTGATGACGGCGATCGATCCCACCCACTTCCCTCCGTCGTCTCCTGACTTCCCTTCGATCCCCGAACCGGCGCCACAAACCAGGACTGCCACACTGCACACACAAAAAAAACCTGTTTCCCACAACAACAACAACAATAACAAACGCAGTAACAAACGAGCAGTACGCAAGCTGATAAAGAAGCAGCCAGCAGTAATGGAGCCTTGGATGACCCTGATGGTGGAGCCGGATAAGAGCAGTGGCTGATCTGTCTACCCTATAGCTTTGAGTATCCCCAGGCAAGCTGGGATGTCAAGCAGAGCTGTAGCCATACCAGGCCAGATCTGGGTCAGCCAAGTCTGTGTCTGTGTGTGTGTGTGTGTGTGTGTGCATCTGTATGCATG
>NW_027468640.1:9926024-9983524 GCF_046254945.1 Alosa pseudoharengus
ACAGCTCTGTGTCTCCTCAGGCCAAATGCAGAGAAGTGCAAACTCAGGAATAAACACACATGCATACGCACACACACACACGCATATACACACACATACACACACACACACACAAAAACTTGTTTAATTTCCTCAACTCTCCTTACAGGCACAGTCTGAGGAAAAAAGCCACTTTTCAGCCATCAAAATGCAGACAGGCCAGGCACACACAATTGCATACACAAACATACACACACACACACACACACACACACACACACATAGATCCAAAGTGTGCCGTTCGGCATTTCCAAAGCCAGATTTTTGTGACATGTCTTGCCTGACTAATGTTTTGTCATATTTTTGTTAGAGTTGCAAATGCAAAAAAAAAAATGCAAAAAAACAAAGAAACACAAACCCTAACAAAAAAAGCCTTTTCCAAAGTAAGCACTTTTCTGAGTGAGTCGAGGTAAGATCATAGCGGTGGATAAAACAAAGGTCATTATTTATAAAGACAGGGCATACAGCTGAGACATCAGTCAGGGGGGAAAAAATGCTGTAACGTAAAGAAGAAGAAACAGTCAGTGCTGGTTTCCATGTCTATTTCACACCACAGCACTTGCTTATGTAATATACAACACACACTTCAGTTCCAAGACACAAACTAAAGCATTCACATACACATTCACGTACTGCACATGAGTAATAATGTCCCTGGTCAGTGATTAATGTATCTGTGACACCTCTTGAACATGTAATTGTCAGTGATTGTCTATAAATGTATTTGTGACTCTCTGTCATCTTCAACAGGGTCAGTGGTTATCTGTGAAGGCTTTATCTCTCTCTTCCTTTTTCTATGGAGTTATACTTAAGCAATATGACACGAGTGAGAGTGGGGTTGGTAAAGAGAGCAAAGGCCGAGGCAATTACAGCCATGGGGATATCCTTTACCAACAGCACGACCACTGATATCATATTGGTTTTATACAACAGTTCCATTACCAACTGATTTAGTTTTAAGATACAAAATTGTTAGCCTGACGAGCCAGACCCACATCAAGATGTAGGGTCTGGGAACTCACCATTGGCAGTGCTTAATCCGAGGGGCGAGATAAACGGTTGTCTTTCAAATTCCCTCTGCACGCAATAGGATAGCGCTACAGCTCATGAGTGCCAAGCGTTTTCCCACCAGCGGAGCTAGTTGGCTAGTTGAAACTTTTGCCAACTTAAAAAAAGTTTAACTCAATCCCGGTGTTCGCCAGCAGCAGCATCCATCTTCTTTGTTTTCAAGTAGCAGGAAATTCATGTGGAACCGTCGCAAGTCAGTCGTCATTATGTTAAGCCCGCCCACCAACTCTATACACGATGTGATTGGCCTGATCTAAGTTTGATTTTTCCAGCTCGCAAGCCAACGGACAGTTGCTAGACTACCCTGGCTGCAGGGTGCGTCTAGATTTGTAGGCTACAAAATTGTGTCAATTAACTTGAAATACATTTGTGTTGGATATTCAATGCAATATGCGTAGTGATTACTAGCAGTCTACTAGCCGTCTACCCGCAGTTACTAGCAGCAAGTCTTGAGTGGGGTTGTGCTGGGATATTGCCAACCGTGACGACTCATGGAATGCCTCTCGTCCAAACAGAAATTAATAAATAGTTTGACTGGATCTAACTGTTGTAGAATTATACAATATTATATGGCAATATCATATGTCTGAGAGTAGGGTTGGTAAAGGATTTCCCGGTGGCTGTGATTAGGCCATCGGTGTATAATTGCACTTTACAGCTTTCTTAGAAGAACGGCGTAGAGCCTTTGCTTAGAACTCTTCTTTTATGAAGGTTCTCTCCAGGGACACTCTCCTCTCTCCTTCCTAGGAATTGCACAAGCAGATAGCAGTTCCAATCCAAAAGGTTGATTGTAGCGCAAAAATATTATTATGAACATTCATTAAGGATTCACTCAGACCAAAAAAAGAAGCTACAGTGTAGAGAAAGCTTGAAAATAAAAGAGAAAGGGACAAAGAAAATCTATCCTGCTTAGTATCTGCTAATTATTCACTGGAGGCAGCGTATTTCATTTGATTTCAGCTCTTTAAATGCCTCTCTCTCTCTCTCTCTCTCTCTCTCTGTTTTGCCCATTTCATGGAAATTAGGGACATTCTCCTCGGAGAGAAACCAAGCCAAATCAGGAGACTCAAAGCTGTGTGTATGTGTGTGTGTTTACACCCATTAGCCATGATTGATGCTCTGTCTGAGATCTAAGGACGTCTTTTCCTGTCATTTGCCCCTGCAGGGCTGCCTGCAGGTGAAGCTCAGTGATTCCCCTGGCACGGACGGCCATTTTTAAACAGTGTAGCAGCTCGTAATGGAAAAGGAGTGACTCAGAGAGGGAGAGCTAACAGACGCGTCCGCTGCCAAAATTAGCCGGCCGCCACTATAGGCTAGCAGCTATGGTCCTCTCGTCCAGCATCTGGTGTTCCTCAGGCAAACGTCTGGCCGCTCCAGTCGACATCTGCTACACTTTAAACAACGGCTACACTGACCACACAGTTAAGGTGTCATGTTCCCCATCTCTGAGAAACTTCTGGCAGTGGGAGGCTTCAGTGGAGAGTGGCCCTTACGTCTCTCCTCCAGGCTTGTGTTAGCGGGGGCAGGGATGTTGGTGGATGGGGTGGATGGCTGGACTCTTTGTGCTGTTTGAGCTGTTGTGTTTGTCAGGTCACCTCTGGTGTCAGGCTGAGATTACAAAGGGTCCTCAGATGATGTGTGCTCTCGAATTATCATCCATCTGGATCCACTAGTGTCTGAGATGGCCCCAATGCATGCTGGGTAGGAGAGAGAGAAGCAGCTGTCACTTTTGACATCCTTCTCTCTCTCTCTCTCTCTCTCTCTCTCTCTCTCTCTCTCTGTCTCTATCTCTCCTTCACTCTCAGACACACACACATACAGGCATACACATTTATCAACTAGCACATTACAGACCAGAACCCCAAATTACCTGGCGTCACCTCTCCACTGTCAATTCCACTGCCTCTCTCTCCCCCCCTCTCTCTCTTTTCCTCTATCCTCTTCTTCTTTCCCTTCACCGTATCTCCTCCCTGTCTTTTCCCCCACTTTGTTCTTCTTTCCAAAGCCAAGTGGGTGTGTAGGCAGGCAGGCTCTGTTTACACCAAAAACCCTCCGGAACGTTCTCATCATCCCCGAGAAGTGATGTGAGCCATACACGGCATCGCATCTCACACTTTCACACTTCAGCTTACACTCAAAGGGATAAAGGCACTATATATATACTGCACACACACACACACACACACACACACACACACACACACATAACACACACACACACACATAACACACACACACATAACACACACACACACACACAACACACACACACACACACATAACACACACACATAACACACACACACACACACACACACACACACACACACACACACAGCACATAAGCACTCACACTATCCTGTCAGGTACTTCACTGCAGTGTCAACAGGCTGCAGGTGGTAGGATAAAGGACAATAGAAAGATAGAATGAGAGAAAGATAGAGAGAAAAAGATAAAGTGAGAGAGAGAGAAAGAAAAGGAGATTGCATACATCACATAGTTCCCTACTCCCCCTTTTGCTTTGAGAGCATCTGCGATGTATAGGTTAAGTGTGGGTTTGTGGATGCAACGATTAATTGAGCTGTAATCAATGACTACTCATTGATCCTTTGCAGGGGGGATGGTTGAGGAGAAGGGAAAAAACAGAGACACACACACTCAGTTTATCTATATTGAAAATTGTGAAATTGATGATGACAAGTGTATGTGATGATTACATGTGCTGCTGTGTTTCCCTAAGTGCCATTGGAGAGCTAGTGTGAGGCCTTCCATATGACTAGTGCTAGTGTGTGTGTGTGTGTGTGTGTGTGTGTGTGTGTGTGTGTGTACGCTCGAGTCAACATCTCAGATGGTTATCTAAGGATGACTAAGCAGTCGGAGGATTTAAAGGAAAGCAACCACGCCGTTAAAGGAGAATATAAATCAACAGCTCCATGGGCACAGGCATTAACAGCTCCATGGGCACAGGCATTAACAGCTCCATGGGCACAGGCATTAAGAGGAGGATGTGGGGGGGTTTCAAGTGATAAAGAGGATAAACATTATTTAGCACCACGAGTATTTAGCACCACGAAACACCAGACAGCTGTGCATCTTTCCACTCACTTTTAAAAGCAGAGCTAAAATAGAGATGTCACACACACACACACATGCAGAGTGTAAAGTCTGCCTCACCCCCTGACGCTTTTTTGGGGGGTGAAGTAATATATTTTGGTGTCTAATTTTAACGAAGCTGCTTCTTTTGCCCTTGGAGTGTCGTGAGTGAGCGTCGGGGGAGACGAGAATAGCACCCGCCGAGAACAGATGAATCAACTCTCCACCTTGTGCTTAATTAAAGATTAACAGGAATTCGTTTGGTGCGACAAGTGCTCTCTCTCTCTCTCTCTCTCTCTCTCTCTCTCTCTCTCTCTCTCACTCACTCCCTCTCAGCCCAACTTACTTGGCTGATTGGAGTTACGTAACGCTGGTGAATAGTGCATGGCTGCTGAAAAAGTAATGATGTCGGAAGCTGGAGAGAAGTGGCTCTGGACTGGAGGACAATTTTGAGAAATTTGTGAGGGGACCAGGATTAAGAGTGGATTTCTGCTACATCGGATGAATTGTGAAGTTTTAACGATCGTCAAAAGAGATGGGAAGAGAGAGAGTGCTGAAGCATTGGAAGAAAGGAAAACTTATAAAAGAGATGGGAAGAGAGAGAGAGTGCTGAAGCATTGGAAGAAAGGAAAACTTATAAAAGAGATGGGAAGAGAGAGAGAGTGCTGAAGCATTGGAAGAAAGGAAAACTTATAAAAGAGATGGGAAATAGAAGGAGATAGAAGGACAAGAAGGATGAAAAAAGGGAATAGAGAGAAAGACAGAGAGAGATAGTTCTAAAAGACAAAGTGAACGAGTGATGAAGAGATGAGAATAACAAAGGAAGGGAGAGAGATGGCAAGAGAGAAAAAGAGAAAGATGATGATATTGGGGTAAATAGAGAGGGGGAGAGAGAGGGGGAGAGAGAGGGGGAGAGAGAGGGGAAGAGAGAGGGGGAGAGAGAGGGGGAGAGAGAGTTAAGTGAGTGTATTAAGACTGTACAGGAGACAGAGAGAGAAGGAGAGGGAGGGAGGTGGGTGAGTGTAGTAAGGTTCTGCAGGAGAGAGAGAGAGAAAGAAAGATGAAAAGAGAGAGAGAGGGAGAGAGAGAGGTGTGTGAGTGTAGTAGAGGAGAGAAGAGAGAGAGGGAGGGAGAGATGGAGGGAGGGAGAGGTGGGTGAGTGTAGTAGAGGAGAGAAAAGAGAGGGAGGGAGAGGTGGGTGAGTGTAGTAGAGGAGAGAAGTGCTCTGCAGGAGACTCCCTCAGCTTGAGGCTGCAGTGGCTTTCAGAGCGGATTCAGGAGACTTGACACAAAGCTGAAAGGACGCGCACACACACACACACACACACACACACACACATCTGCCCACCAGTCCTTCTTTGTTTGCTGAGGGACATCCAAAAGCTGCTCTAATGCACCGAGGAGAGAAGAGAAGAGGAGGTGAAGGAGAAGAGGAGGAGGAGCAGAGCAGAAGAGAGAAGAGGAGGAGGTGAAGAAGGAGAGGAGGAGGTGAGGTGAGGAGGAGGAGGAGCAGAGCAGAAGAGAAAAGAGGAGGAGGTGAAGAAGGAGAGGAGGAGGTGAGGAGAGGAGGAGGAGCAGAGCAGAAGAGAGAAGAGGAGGAGGTGAAGAAGGAGAGGAGGAGGTGAGGAGAGGAGGAGGAGCAGAGCAGAAGAGAGATGAGGAGGAGGTGAAGAAGGAGAGGAGGAGGTGAGGAGAGGAGGAGGAGGAAGAGGTGAGGAGGTGAAGAAGGAGAGGAGGAGGTGAGGAGAGGAGGAGCAGAGCAGAAGAGAGAAGAGGAGGAGGTGAAGAAGGAGAGGAGGAGGTGAGGAGAGGAGGAGGAGGAAGAGGTGAGGAGGTGAAGAAGGAGAGGAGGAGGTGAGGAGAGGAGGAGCAGAGCAGAAGAGAGAAGAGGAGGAGGTGAAGAAGGAGAGGAGGAGGTGAGGAGAGGAGGAGGAGGAAGAGGTGAGGAGAGGAGGAGGAGGAAGAGGTGAGGAGAGGAAGAGGAGGAGGTGAGGAAGAGGAGGAGGAGGGGAGTAAGAACTCCACAGCAGGCCCCATGGTCCACCTGCGGGGGCGGTGTGTGTGTGTGTGTGTGTGTGTGAGAGAGAGAGAGAGAGAGATAGTCAATCTGTATGTGTTTGTGTGTGTGTGTATCAGAGTGAGTCATACACTGCCTGTCTTATGCAACGAATCACCCATAACCTGAGCCGTGTTGAATTGATGGTCACATTGCGGACACTGATGGACATGGTGAGTGCCACGGTTGTCACCCTACTCGCTCTCCTTTCACACCACCTCTCTCTCCTCTCCCCCCACCTCTCTCTCTCCTCTCCCCCCACCTCTCTCTCTCCTCTCCCCCCACCTCGCTCTCTCCTCTCCCCCCACCTCGCTCTCTCCTCTCCCCCCACCTCTCTCTCCTCTCCCCCCCTCTCTGCTCTCTTTTTCTCCTCCCTATCTCCCCTCCCTATCTCCCCTCCCTCTCCTCTCCTCTCCTCTCCTCTCCTCTTGCACCCTCTCTCCTCTCCTCCCACCCCTTTCTCCTCTCCTCTCCTCCCTATCTCCTCTCACACCACCTCTCCCCTCCTCATCCCGCTCTCTCGCTCTACTCCCTTCCCTCTCAACCCACCTCTCCTTTTCATCCCTCTCTCCTCTTCTCTTCCTTCTCCTTTCTCTCATCCCCTACTCCCTGTCCTCTCATCCTGCTCTCTTCTCTCCTCCCCCTATTTCTCTCCTTCTCTCACCCCTTCCTCTCTCCTTTCTTTTCTGTCTTCTGACTCTCTCTCTCTCTCCCATTTCCTCTCTCTTTCCTCTCTCTTCTGTCACTTCGGTGCACATCAACATCCATGCACCCTCCTCACTCGACCTCCATCCTTTAGTCTCTCTCTCTCTCTTACTCTCTCTCTCTCTCTCTATCTCTCTCTCTCTCTTTCGTATTGATTTATTGTTTTCATCTCTAACATACTGAGGGCCTCTGTGTAACCCTGGGGTATGTACTGTACTGTGGACTGACGCTGTACAATGTTGTAGCCTACTCACTGAAAAACAGTTTCCCTAGAGGGACAATAAAGTACCTAACTATAGTTATAGAGCTGTAGCTATGTTCCTCTCTCCATCCTCATCCCCTGTATCCATTCTCTCTACCTCTGATCTACCCCTAGGACATCAATAGCCTAGAAATCTAGACGCGCCCCTAGCGGCAGCAAATTACATTTGCTGCCAGGGCTAGTCTAGCAACTCTCCGCTGGCCTGTGAGCTCCAGAAATCGAAACTTAATAAGGCCAATGAAATCGTGTATAGAGTCGTTAGGTGGGCTTAACATAATGATTGATGGCAGAGTTGCAACGGTTTGGCTTGAATTCCCTGCTACTTGAAAACAAACTAGATGTACCGCAGAGCGGTACAAAATATGACCGCCGCCCAGTCCAGCACATTTTTTCCACAAAAATAAATCATCTTGCCTGTTCATAATTCTGAGAAATTCTTGAATTGTGTGCATGTGTGCGTGTACACGTTAATGTTTATGTGTGTGTGTGTGTGTGTGTGTGTGTGTGTGTGTGTGTGTGTGTGTGCGTGCTTGTGTGTTTGCCTGCGTATGTGTTTGTGCATGTGCATGCATGCGTACATATGTCTACTGTGTGAGTATGTGTCATACGTATGATTATTGTGAATGTATGTGTGCGTGTGTATCTGTTTATGCACATGTGTGCACATGGAATGGGTTAACATGACCCCTGGAGGCAAACATACGGAAAAAATTGGTCATCCTAGGCCCTACGGTTCTCAAGATATTCACAGAAAACTGTGTCTGCCCTACCCTCCTTTCGGGGGGTCCAGTACAGCGGGGGGGCTACAGATCAAAACGAAATCGATGGTTCCATGCTATCCATGTGGGGTTACATGTCCACCAAGTTTCGTCTACCCCGGTCTTTCAGTGTCCCGGGAATCATTGACGGAAATTTGGACATGCGATTTGGACATGCTTCGCTGCGCGGCGGTCATAATAAGATGGATGTTGCTGCTGGCGAACAGTGTGACACGAGTTAAGCTTTTATTAAGTTGGCAAACGTTTGAACTAGCCAACTAGCTCCGCTGGTGGGAAACACATGGGACTCATAGCGCTGCCGCTGTCCTATTGCGTGCAGAGGGAATTTGAAAGACAACTGATTATCCCGCCCTCGGTGAGTGCCCAGACCCTACATTTTAATGTGGGTCTGGCTCGTCAGGCTAATCTACCCCAGCTTTCAGCTGACATTCTCCAGACTCTATGAGCACCCCACCCACCCACCCCTCTCCTTCCTCTCTCTCCCCCTCCTTCACCAGCCATCAAATCAAATGCCAGCCTTCTGACCCCCCACCCTTTGTTTTCCTTCCTGTTCTCCTTCTCTTCCCTCTGTCTCTACCTTTCTCTCTCTCCCATCTCATCTCATCCCTCTCTTCTCTTCATCTCCCTCTCTCTCTCTTCCATCTCATCTCATCTTATCTCCTGTCCTCCCTCTCTTCTATCTTCTCCTCCTCCTCCTCTCCCTCTCCTCTCCTCTCTCTCTCTCTCTCCCTCCCATCTCCTCCTCCTCACCTAAGTGCATTTCAGCATTCATGCACCTGCAGACTCTCTGACCCCCCTGCTGCCCTACCTCTTCATCCTCTTTCTCCCTCCGCGTTTCAGTCTCCCTCTTTCCTCTCTCTCTTTTCTCTCTCTAAAACTACAATTTCTACTTTGAAAGTAATTCTGGGACTCTGATTTTCCTTACTTTTTCATACTTCATATCGGTCTTAAATTTATTCCATAATGGTCTTAAAAAGGTCTTAAAAAGGTCTTAAAAGGGCCTTTCTGCAGAAAACCTGCAGAGACATTGCCCCCTCTCTTACCTCTCTCCCTTCTCCCATCCTCTCTTCCTTCTCCCATCCTCTCTGCATCCCCCTCTCTCCTTCCACCCATCCTCTCTGCATCCCCTCTCCTTCCTCTCATTCTCTCTGCATCCCTCTCTCCCTCCTCCCATCCTCTCTGCATCCCCCTCTCCCTTCTCCCATTCTCTCTGCATCCCTCTCTCCCTCCTCCCATCCTCTCTGCATCCCTCTCTCCCATTCTCTCTGCATCCCTCTCTCCCTTCTCCCATCCTCTCTGCATCCCTCTCTCCCTCCTCCCATCCTCTCTGCATCCCTCTCTCTCCCTCCTCCCATCCTCTCTGCATCCCTCTCTCCCATTCTCTCTGCATCCCTCTCTCCCTTCTCCCATCCTCTCTGCATCCCTCTCTCCCTTCTCCCATCCTCTCTGCATCCCTCTCTCCCTCCTCCCATCCTCTCTGCATCCCCCTCTCCCTTCTCCCATTCTCTCTGCATCCCTCTCTCCCTCCTCCCATCCTCTCTGCATCCCTCTCTCTCCCTCCTCCCATCCTCTCTGCATCCCTCTCTCCCATTCTCTCTGCATCCCTCTCTCCCTTCTCCCATCCTCTCTGCATCCCTCTCTCCCTCCTCCCATCCTCTCTGCATCCCTCTCTCCCCCCCCTCCCGCTCAGTCTGCACTCTGTGTTACCTCTCCAGTGTCTCCTGTATGCCCCTATGAGGCCTGTGCCGGAGTGCACTTAGCAAGGATGCCTGACCATGGACGTGACCCAACCCCTTTTTGTCATGCTGAATAGGGAAGAATCGGAGGATTACAGCAATGAGGAATAGACAGGCAATAGAATACAACCAATACTTGAGATAAAATTAGGGGTTCATGAATAGCCTGCCAGCATTACCATTTTGTGTAAAAATACCAGAGTTTTTGTGGTGGTTTGGAGGTCAGGGCAATAAACAGCAATTACTGTAACATGTTATTTTGCTACTGTCGTATCTCATAGTGGCATGCCGCCTGCAACATCTTCTCATTGTGAATAGTGAGCTGTGAGAGGAAAGTAGTTTGGGAAATGCTGATCTCGATGTGTCCCAGCTGTCAGAGTCCAGCCTTCCCTGACCTCACGCATCCCTTTCTCTCTGACCTCTCACCCACCTTACTATAGCCCTCCCTCCATCTCTACCTCCTCTCCCTTGCTCTCTCTTCATCCCTCCCGTTCTCCCTCATTCTCTCTCTCCCTCCATCTCTCCCTCTCTCCCTTTCTCTCACTCTTCCTTCATCTCCCCATCACTCTCTCTCTCCCTTTATCTCTCCCTTGCTCTCTCTCTCTATCCCTTCCTTGCTCTCTCTTCATCCCTCCCGTTCTCCCTCATTCTCTTTCTCCATCCATCCCTCTCTCTCCCTCTCTTCATCCCTCTCTCTCCCTCCATCCCTCCTTCTCTCCCTCACTATCTCTCCATCCATCCACCCCTCCCTCTCTACCTTGATCTCTCTCATCCCTCCATCCCTCTCCTCATCCCTCTCTCTCCATCTACCCCTCTATCCCTCCCTTTCTCCCTCTTTCTCTCCATCCATCCCTCTCCCTTGATCTCTCTCTCCCTCCATCCCTCTCTCCCTCTCTTCATCCCTCTCTCTCCATCTACCCCTCTATCCCTCCCTTTCTCCCTCTTTCTCTCCATCCACCCCTCCCTCTTTCCCTTGATCTCTCTCATCCCTCCATCCCTCTCTTTATCCCTCTCTCTCCATCTACCCCTCTATCCCTCCCTTTCTCTCTCTCTATCCATCCCTCCCTCTCTCCCTTGATCTCTCTCTCCCTCCATCCCTCTCTCCCTCTCCTCATCCCTCTCTCTCCATCTACCCCTCTATCCCTCCCTTTCTCCCTCTCTCTCTCTCCATCCTTCCATCCCTCCTTCCCTTGCTCTTGCTCTCCATCCCTTTCTCTCTCCCTCCACCTGCACTTTCCGTAGCTCACTTTCCGACCCCCTGAGGGAAAATGCCACCCGAGGTCTGGCACAATGGGCTTACCTGTCAGCAATCACCCAGAGCCGTGTGTGTGTGAGAGAGGAGAGAGGGCTCTGAAATAGACCCTTTCAAGAGAGTTCCATTATCAGCATCTTATTCCACTGCTTGGTTGAATTTCCCATTGTCCTACGTAATTTAGAACGACCATTAACCGTATGTTATTTGCACACCTATGAAGTAGATCCATTTTGTTGGCCATATCACACTTGTATATTAATTCGCCGAACTCGTTGTGAAGTTTAAATGAACTGTCACGTTGCATCCGAGCTGTAAAATGCAGACGTTCAGAACATAGTAACATTGTAGCATATGACGGAGGTGGCTTTTAGCTAGATGGATTACAGCAGTCTAAGTAAAATAGCGATATTTCAAAGCTAAAGTTCATCAGAATCTTGGGATAAGCCCGCTTGACAACAGGAGAGATAGAACTAACGACTGGCCTTTGGCCATAGCAACCATCCATTTAGAACTAGTAACGGCAGTTTGTCCTGCAAGTTAGTCCTGCAAGAAATTAGTTGATACTGTATGTGTCGGAAGAAATTAGTTCTACAAACAAGACAGTTTTAGCAATTAAACCGTTTAAATTGTAACAGGAAATGAACACAACGCAAGTGGCAACAGTGGAATAAGCAGGATAATGGACTCCACAGTGGTCTGTTCACTTCGCGTCGGGGCCGTTTTACAACCTCGACCGTGCATTAACTTCTGTGAACAGACCACCGTGTCGTCCATTATCCCTTACATAGTTGGCCCCACAAGGCTTCCGTTTTAACATTCCATATGTTATCTTAATGCAGAGGAAGTAGATTTGGAACGTTCAAGCATTGTTTTTGTTTTTATTGTTGAAAGGGTCTATAGGCCCCAATTTCAGCTGAGATGGAGTCAGCTCAGAGATCCTGTCAACCAGGGCCCAAAATCAGGTGCGCTTCTGCGGCTGGGTGGTGTAAATTAGAGAGAAGGCAAGAGAAAAGAGGGCCTCTCCCAGGGAGCGTGGCAGTGCCACGGTGTAGCCATTAATCACAGTGACTTATGGAAGTGATCCCCTGGTCAATACCTCGGGTATTTTTAAACCATCCGCCTGATTTATGGAATCGCCTCACTGATCTGCCAAAGTCTGCTAACCCATAACTACCCCTCTCTCTGTCTTTTCTCCCCCTTTCTCTCTCTCTCTCTCTCTCTCTCTCTCTCTCTCTCTATCTGCATGTCATCTGCTTGGTGATGGTTGCCATGCCATTTTGCAGAGGATTGCTGTTGAATAGCTGGTGGGTTTGTAATTGTTACATCTCCGTAAATTATTTTACAGTAAATAGACATTTCATTGCCTGACCCAGACATGGTGGAAATGTCTGTGGTATGTCTCGGTCTGGTGTGTGTGTGTGCGTGTGTGTGTGTGTGTGCAAGGGAGGGAAAGTGTGTGTTTATGTGTGTCCACAAGAAATTTGAATTGAGACTGTGTGTGCTCAAGTGTGTATCTGGAGTATTAGAGTGAAATGTGTGTGTGTGTGTATGTGTGTGTGTGTGGCACGTGTGTGTGTGATGAGTGTGTGTGTGTGTGTGTGTGTGAGAGAGATGAGTGTGTGTTTGTGTGTGTGTGTGCGCGTGCGTGTGTGTGTGTGTGTGTGTGACGCACGTGTGTATGTGTGACGCACGTATATATGTGTGTAAATGTATGTGTGTATGTGTGTGGTCCCGTCTGGTTTCAGCCAGCCTCTCTTGCTACTGATAATCAATTCAGCATGTCACGGCTGTGGCATCGCTAGTGTCTGGATATCCATTTCATCTGTCCAGTCCGCTAGCCTGCAAAGTCACACACACACACACACACACACACACACATACACACACACACACACACACACACACACACACACACACACACACACACACACACACACACACACACACACACACACTTCCTGTGGCTTGCCCAAAGCCACCAACACACAAAATCACCCTTCTGCATGCGTCTAAAAAAACAACTCACAAATAAATATTGCATCATTAAGTGGACTTCAGCAAATGACTGTTTAAACTCTAGGCTAACGCACTAATCCATGTGGACAGTAATTGTTGTTTTTGTGGGGACAGTCCTATATTTCTCACCTCTGAAAGTGTTCTGGTTTGGTGTTTGCTTTGATGTGGTCCTTTTTGAGCACAAGAAAGAGACAGTTCAGTCTATATACCCATGACTATATCAGTATGTGGATTACCTTTTATCTTTAAAGTTGCCACTTTTGGTCTCTCTGTTAAGTAGTTAATTGGATTTGTGTTAATGTATAAAGATGTACAAAACAACATGGCAGAGATCACAGGCCTTGTAAACCAAGCGTGACGTTAGGGCGTTGACATAGACATGACTTAAGTCTTCAGAAGGTAAAGATGTGTCTGGATATGTCTTTTAGCCATGGATGGCAAAACAATCTGTTGCTGACCATGACTGGGATTACAGTCTTGAGCAATCTTTTGCACTTTCATGTTTGAATAAACATTCCTTCTTTTACGTACAACATCAAAAGTTGGACTCATTTAGATATTTCTGTCGACCATCTGATCGTTCCATCAAGTTTCTACATGGTTGTGTTCAAGACTGTGCTTGACTTTGCGAGACTAATCGTAGCCTGTGGCCAGTTAATTAAATGGGAAATGTTTATTACACTTGGTATAATTTATTCATGTTCCTGGGGTGTTTACTGTGCCTCTCATCTGCAAATCATTCCAACTGCCCTTGGAGAACCCGGTTCAATTCCCACTGGCATCAGTACTGGTAATTTATAACCCGATAGCCCACCCACCCCATCCCTCTCTTCCACTCATTCTCCGTTTCTTTCCAATGTTCTATTGGTTAAAAGGCAAAAATACCCCCCCTCTGTCTCCAAAATAGACCCTTCCCCATCCACAGCCATGCCTGGCCCCCCAGAGAGCAAAACCGTGACAACAGGGGGTGTGCAACATCTGTCTCATTAAGCAGCGGGGAGGGAGAAGGTTTACTCACACACCTTGTGGCCACTGTAATATACCTACACACACCACGCGCTGCAAAACTATATAAGTTTGTTCAAGGTAAGATTTAAAGGTCCAGTGCTCAGTGCTGGCGAAAGGTCTTTGATATTTGGGTTCAAGTGATTACACCCATCCCTTCAGCGTTCTTGAGACAACATGTGGACTGGGTTTGAATGGCTATTTTATGCTCTATTTTTAAGATACCTTTGGCTGAATTTTGAAGGCAGCAAGTGGATTGTTATGTCCGAGCCACATGTGTCCCACTTACGCTGGAGATTTTTCTTAAGCATGGACTGGACTGTGTGTTTTCACCTCGCTTCATTCAGGCTATCAGGGACATTGGCAAGGCCGAGGGTCTGCTACTTAGACACACACACACACACAGACACAGACACACACACACTCAAGCACACACACACACACACACACACACACACACACACACACACACACACAGACAAACACACACACAGACAAACACACAGACACACACAGACACACACACACACACACACACACACACACACACACAAACACACACAGACACATACACATTTACAGTTTTTTTCAACTGCTTACACACTAAATCTTTGCTTGTCACACAATTTTCTAAACATGTTCTCCAAACATCATAACCCGACACCAAACTCACTCTTTACTTTACTGAACACCATCCTCTTTACTTTACTGAACACCATCCAACTTTACTTTACTGAACACCATCCAATCTTTACTCTTTACTTTACTGAACACCATCCAATCATTGCCTTAGTATAGGTTTATGAATAGATATACTCTCTATATAGGTATGGACCCTTTCAATCTGCTCCTAGAGGATTTCCGGTTTAAATATTCAGAACCAATGCAGATACTTTGAAAATTACAGTAATCGGACTTTAGCTTACAGTAATGTTCTACAAAAAGTTGACTTTATGTAAAATTTGTCTTTTTACTCTATTTTTGTTTGTCCCCATGTTACAGTACCATTAGCTCAATACATTTTTCTGTGCCTCCAGAAATGCTGGAACGCTTACTGTAGAATTGTTTGTTTCTGCAGTTGAAAGGGTCTATAGGCCTATGAATACATACTGTACACAATGATTTTATCTGCTTTTTTCACACACCGATCCTCAAAGATGTTCTGTAAACCAGGTTGCTCACAGACACAGATCTTCTGAGCTGTCTTCACCACACTTTGAATTGCTCTGCGGATGTGAGCAGTGCAGTTCCCATACCAGGCAGATGAGATCTCTGAGTCCTCAGTCTTACACTACCACCACTGATCCTTCTGCCACTGAGATTCTGCAGGGTGACTTGCAGAGGACGTTCACCTTCCACCACTGATAGGCATCTCTGTCTCAATCTGTCTGTCTCAATCTGTCTGTCTGCCTGCCTGCCTGTTCCGTGCTGCCTATTTCAGGCTTCCTGACGCGGCATACTGTAGGCCAGAGACGCCAGTGAGGAGACGGCTCCGACGTGAGTGTTAGGTCATCTCTCTGTACACTTCAGGGAGAGTGCACACGCACACACACACGCACACACACACACACACACACACACACACAAACACACACACACACATATACTCGCAACCCACAACGGAGGCCATGGTGGCAGTGTCTGGTCGTCTCTCCATACTGTACTTGCAGACACACACACACACACACACACACTCCAGATGGACAACAGAGGCTCCGATGGGGTATTGTCAGGTCTTCTCTCCGTACGCTTAGAGGAGATAGTGCAGTACAAAGAGGCCACTTGAACGGAACCACAGGGCTTCAGTGCTACAGGGATCTGATCATTTTGACAGCAGAGGAGAGCATGGCCGAGAGGGCAATACACACACACACACACACACACACACACACACACACACACACACACACATTTGATTGCTAACACTCAAACTGTGCTAAGTAGCTCTCCCGTTTTAATGCATGCTGATTATTCCTGGTGTAATCGGCAGGGCGAGCACTTCAGACATCCCCCATTAGTGTCCCACTCTGATGGCTTCCTCATGGAGTCCCTTAACAGCTTCTTCATTCACTTGTGCTACATTTAACCCCATGACAATCGGGCCGGCAGCTTTTGTGTAATCAAACAAACCACACTGAAACCGTGCTGTTTGGCAGAGAATAACGTTGGGCCGACAGTGAAGAAAATTGGCCCCATATAATTTGACAGTTATAAGAAATAACCTATTTGAAATCTAGCTTTAAAAATATGCAATGAATACAGCGATCGCTGATTGCTTCCTGACAGGGGTCACTGGTATAGCCATCATTTCTATGGAAGCCTGGGAGGACAATCAGCACTGATGAGCTGCCTGTGTTTTACATGGTGCTTTTGCAATCTGAAATGGACTCGGGGCCTCATCAGCCCGCCTCCCAGTCTCTGGGTCCTATGTTTATTTAGCTCATAAAAAACGCTTTATATATTGTTACCACCAAGGCTCACGTGGGCTGCAAACATGAAAGGAAGATGAACACCAAAATTAACTTAACAAATAAATGTATTTATATCAGAAAAGGAAATGTCTAGGGGGTGTGGGCCTCTGGTTTTGAGGGGAATGAGTGAATGGACTGTCGGTAGGGATCGGAGTGAGAACGCAGAGTGATTATTTTGTAGTGAAGTGAGTGGCTCACGCCAGCCAATGTGCCGCGGCGGACGCACAAGACTGTGTGACACGCAGAGCGTTGTCACAATATGAAAAATGCGATAGAAAAAAAAAACCCAGTGGAGCTGTATTGGTTCCAGAAACTCTTACCTGAGAAACAGGCCACCGTGGGTTAGATCCTCTGGCAGGAAGGGAAGACAGCAGATAAATAGAAAATACGAAAAGCACATAAATAACGAATCGTCATGAATTAAACATGAAAGCGGCCACTTTTCAGAAGTGACCTCTCTGTAGTGGCCGGGGTCGAAGCGAATGCGCGACTGCTTAATGATATATTTATAGCTGTTTGTTTTCCGTCGCGCGGCAGACTGAAAAGGCATTATTGATGGGAGCGCGGCTCCGCTCATCCTCACTGTGGCAGCCGCTTTTGGTGTCAGGGTTGCAAAAGGCTCCCCCCCTGACCGAAGCAAAGGTTACCGCTCCCATGGCTCAAGGCCACCTGCAGAGGCCCAACCTGATAACCTGATCTTTTGTGTGTGTGGAGTGGGTGGGGCAGAGGCGTACAAAGCTTTTTAAAAGTGTGAGTGTGTGTGTGTGTAAATGGGTGTGTGGGGGGTTCTGGGATAGGGAAGTGTGAGTGTGTGTGTGTGTGTGTGTGTGTGTGTGGGGGGTTCTGGGATAGGGAAGTGTGAGTGTGTGTGTGTGTGTGTGTGTGTGTAAATGGGTGTGTGGGGGGTTCTGGGATAGGGAAGTGTGTGTGTGTGTGTGTGTAAATGGGTGTGTGGGGGGTTCTGGGATAGGGAAGTGTGTGTGTGTGTGTGTGTAAATGGGTGTGTGGGGGGTTCTGGGATAGGGAAGTGTGTGTGTGTGTGTGTGTGTGTAAATGGGTGTGTGGGGGGTTCTGGGATAGGGAAGTGTGTGTGTGTGTGTGTGTAAATGGGTGTGTGGGGGGTTCTGGGATAGGGAAGTGTGTGTGTGTGTGTGTGTAAATGGGTGTGTGGGGGGTTCTGGGATAGGGAAGTGTGTGTGTGTGTGTGTGTGTGTGTGTGTGTGGGGGGTTCTGGGATAGGGAAGTGTGTGTGTGTGTGGGGGGTTCTGGGATAGGGAAGTGTAATAATCCGGCCGAATTATAAAAAACTCCCTGCAGTGGCGGAGGTGTTTTTTGAGAGAGACTGCAGACAACATTAGCGGGTGAGAATTTTGGAATTCTGGCTGCTAAACACACCATTTTGATGCAGTTTGGGAAGGACAGACCTGAGCAAGCAGCGACCTGTGATCAAAAAAAATAGGGTTGTTAGTAGGGCAATTTGTCTGGGTTTTGCCAAAATGTCCATTCTTAGTATGATATATATATGAATACCATGATGTAACATTGTTTAGTGTTTCAAAGGTTAGGGGAACGTATGAAAGGTCATTCTATAAAGGTTCCCTAAAGGTTGCAATGTTAGGGGAAGGTTCCCTAAATTTTGCAACGTTAGGGGAACGTTAGAGGAAGGTTCCCTAAAGGTTGCAACGTTAGGGGAAAATTCTGGGAACGTTCAAAAACAAATGTTTCTAGAACATGAAGAGAACTTTCCATGGGAACCATGGGACAACCAAAACCTAACCTTCAGGGAACATTCCCACAGCCAAAAGGTAACGTTCCCAGAATGGTCTGGGAACCAAAAATTGTTAGCTGGGCCTCTTCTGTGTGCCTGATGTCACATGTAGGCCTACATTATCTACATGCAATTTCACTGCTTGGAGCACAACCATAGCTTTAGGTGAAAAGAGATGCAGATCATCTCACTAATTAATTTATTTGTGCAAGCACATGGTCTGAGTTCACTCCAGCGAGACAAGTAAAATGAATGTTTTTAAAGCCTAATTTTGAGGTGAGGCTATAAGCTCATGTCTTTATCACTGGGCTATTAATGCATAGACCTAAGCTATATGTAACTTTGCCTTAGTAACAGAATGTCCCGCCTAGGGTAGACAACTGAATGACTAGACAGAGGCTGATTTACCAAAATACAAAAAAAGATTTTATTTACAACCACTATTATTTTCAAGGTTCTGAGCGGTGATTTTCTCACAAGAATTAGACAGCAACAGGCACCCCACACAGACATTCAAACATTGTAAAGAAAATAAGAAAAGGCCATTTCCCACCCTAGTGGCAGGCAAGGGAAACAAAAACAAAAAGGGGGCAGCTCTCTACTATAGCCACTGCTGAGGGGCGGATACGGGTATCAGGCCAACCACGACGAAGTGGAGGCATAAGGCGTAGTACCCAGACTGAACACAAGGGGAGGATCTATGGGACTGTAAAGCAATTCACACACACTAGAAGAAACTATTCCATAAGCGTTTAAATGGGAAAAATTACTTTTCTACTCACAATGGTGATACACCTCAAAATGGGCACACAATGAACCCAGTAACTTCTTGATACTATAAATAGTGCAATACACCGCAAAATGAGCAAGCTGATATATGCACACACACACTGTGAATAGGCTAATGCAGGGGGAGGGGAATAGTTGAAGAGGTCAGATCTGGATATCACGGACAGGTGACTCTATACAGTAGAGCTACACAAAGAAAACCCAAACAAAACATACAATTTTCCACAAAACAAAATAACAACCTTTGGGTGCACTGTTACAAAGTGGCCAGGGGAAAACAGTGATTGACCGCTTTATGCTGACGTTCGAGGGAGCGGAGAAACAGCACACCTCCTGAAATAGACCAGCACAGAATTACATCAATATATATGTAAGAAGTCCAATATAGTTATACTCAAAACCTATACACTGGAAGCATTTTCTAAAAACCAACATGCCACTAGTAAGATATGCGTTCAATACAAAACAAGTAATTGGATACATAATCAATCACAAGTGACATACAACATTCAAAAGAGCTACTTAAACATAATCATACAAGCAGTAAAACCAATAAATGAATATAGTGAGCATCTGGGGTGACTAGGCAAAGGGTAGGCAACCAACAATACATTCTAAACGAATGCCTACCAGGTTCGGGAACTTGAAGGATCACCACAGTAAGACAGCCAGGCCGTAGGCTACAGAGATGAGGTGCGCTACCGGCACAACCGCATGCAGTCACTAGTCGCAAAAACACCCAGTTGAGCTGCAACAAAATACAACGTGTAATAAAGCTATGCGTCACTGAATCAGTCACGACGACAGAGGTAAAGCAACACTGCAATACTGGTTGTGATTACCAGGATTAACATCCCGCCAGTGTGAATGTATGTTTATACTGCTACAATAAGTTGCCGTTGACTGAAGGGAGGGACAGCAATGAGAAAGCAGACACCAAACAATTCTCCCAGCAAGACAGCACAGGTGAGCTTTCGCAGGGTCATTAATTTAAAAAGACGAATGCCCTACGTCAGGTAAGCCTCGCAGCCAGGTGAAGGCGGAGCATAGGCAGGGATCTTGGGACATGTAGTACACTTGTTCTACCCGTTACATACACCCCAATTTTCAAATGTCACCGTCCCGGTGACAGGACCAACACTAAATCTAATGTGTATTTTGCTCACCACAAGGTCATGCTACCTTAAATTAAGGTTGTCACTCCATCACCAGGGCTTTGGAGGCTAACCTGGTTGATGGCTGTCCTGGTGGTAGCCAGCAGTGGAACAGGTTGAACGCCTTACTTCTAACCCGAGACTGGGACCTATAACAGTGTGGCTTGAGGGATGGGCCGGATTAGTAATGGGGGGCCTTAACTCTGCTGCTGAGTGGGGGAGCTTACTTAATGAAAGTGAGTCAGTTGATGATGAAGGCCCTTCTTCCACCAAGTCCCCTGGCCCCACACTAATGTAGTCCTCTTGGGGTTCTGAACCAGTTTGGGACATGGGATATGTATGTGTTGGTATCCATTAAGCTACTATACTGCATTCATCCTCGCTGGATCCGTCCTCCCCTCCTTGCTTCTCCAGCAGTCGGTTGGTCTTAACCTCTGGCGGCACTGGGATGTCTGGGCTGCTGGGGCTGCCTGGAATGGGCTTCAGCTCAGAGCGGTGGAGGTTGTAGCATGGTTCCCGATCTCGCTGTGGCCTAATCTTGTAGACTCGGCCTCCAGTGTCCAGGCATTCCACCACTTCAAAGACAGTCGGGTTCCAACAGTCCTGGATCTTGCAGCGCCCTTGAGAGTGGCTTCTTCGGTACACCAACGTGCCTGGGGGTAGTAAGGCGACATCCTCAGAATGGTGACGGGTGCGATAGGCAGCTGCAGCTTCCAACTTATCCTTGGCATTGATGTAAATTGCCGCCAGATGTTGTTGGTGTCTGGTAACCCAGTCCTCCACGTCGCCCCTGGCCGGCTCCTCATCCACCCTTCCCAACAAGAAGTCTACTGGTAACCGTGGTTTCTGTCCAACCATGAGTTCGTATGGAGAATGGCGAGTTGATTGGTGTATTGTAGTGTTGTAAGCGAACAAAAGTTCTGGAAGAATACGGGGCCACCTCCTCTTTTTGTCCGGCGGCAACGTCCTCAGCAGATCGTGAAGCGTTCGGTTAAATCGTTCGCATTGTCCGTTACCAGCCGGATGGTAGGGGGTGGTCCGAGTCATTGTAATTCCATAAAGCTGACATAACCACCTAAGCAACTCGCCTTCAAAATTACGGCCCTGGTCAGAGTGTATGCGCTGGGGTACCCCCATAGGTATAGAACCATTTCTCTGTGAGAGTCTGTACTAGGGCTGGGCGATATGGCTGAAAACTGTATCACGATATAACAATTTCATATCAGACGATATCGATAATTATTGATTTTTAAAAAAAAAAATCTATTTCAGATAAGGACCAGAAGGGGAAAAAAGTTAAATTTAAACACTTTTATTTTAAACTTAACTTTCCCCTTTATTCACCACAGTTATCAATCAAAGCAAACAGGGAAAAGAAATAGCAACATAATCATGAAAATCACTCAAATAAATAAATGTGCACTTAAGTCTGAATGAAAAGCAGCACTGGTTGAAGCCTAGAAATATTGTAAACAAAGTAGCTTAATTTGCTAGTTTATCATAGTCTACTGGTTAGACTGTTCAGTTTCCCCACGTGAATACTTTTTCTCCTTGGGACAGGCCCGTTTGAGTCTTGGAAAATACTTTTCCATTTGCATCGCGATTGAGATTATTAGAATTTAGCAGTGAACAGTTTTGAACAAATTCATTTGAATTTGAATTTCATTTGAATTTCATTTGAATTTGAACAAACAGGGTCAACAGATCAGCATGGCAACGGATGGGGGCAGCATCTATAGCAGACACCAGAGCAGAGTTGGTAACTGCCCTCACTCGATCGGCCACAGCCGGCATAGCGATGCCTGAGGTAGTTAGGGCCTGTGATGGAAGTGGCGTCTGCATTACGATTAGCAGTACCTGGCCGGTAGTGGATTTCGTAATTGAACAACGCCAGTTGGTAGACCCACCATTGCTCGATGGCCCCTAGTTTTGCAGTTCGGAGGTAACTAAAGGGATTGTTGTCAGTGTACACTGTAAATTTCATGCCAATCATATATTGCCTAAATTTTTCTGTCACTGCCCATTTCAGGGCTAGGAATTAAAGCTTCATACTGCTGTAATTTGACATATTCCGTTCCGCTGGCCGCAAACCCCGGCTGGCAAAAGCTATCGGCCGACATTGCCCATCGATCTCTTGTGAGAGGTTGGCTCCCAATCCTTTGTGGCTGGCATCAATTTCTACTCAGAAAGGTTGGGTGAAATCTGCAAAGCCCAACACTGGAGCACTCACCAGCCTTGTCTTAAGTTGTTGAAATGCCTGCTCGCAAGTCTCATCCCAATGTTGCTCTAAGGGACCCGGTACCCTGGGGCCAGGTTTCTTTCTGCTCCCTTGTAACTTCCCCACTAAGCTGTGTAATGGAGCCGCTAATCCAGCAAACCCCTCCACAAATCGCCGGTAGTAAGAAGCGAAGCCCAAGAAGGACCGAAGCTCGGTAACATTCGTAGGTCTCCTCCATTCTGACACAGCAGAGAGTTTTTCTGGGTCCGTGGCAACACCACGGGCGGAGATGACATGGCTGAGGTACTTCACCTCAGATTGGAAGAAGTGACATTTTGTTAACTTAAGCTTAAGGCGATGTTGTTGAAGCCTGCTAAGTACCATTTCTAGTCATTCCAGGTGTTGATGGAAGGAGGTGGAGAATACCACGATGTCATCTAAATAAAGGAGCAAAGAATGGAAGCTTTTATCGCCAAAAATCCTTTCCATCAGACGTTGAAACATACTTGGCGCATTGCATAATTCGAAAGGCATCCGATTAAATTTGAAAAGCCCACAGGGCGTGCAAAACGCGGTCTTGTCTTTGTCCTTTTCAGCCATCGGGACCTGGTTGTATCCACTCGCCAAATCTAAGGTGCTAAACCACTTAGCTCCAGTCAATGCATCGAGGGACTCTTCTGTTCTAGGCAAGGGGTATGCATCTTTATGAGTCTTCACGTTAAGCTGCCGATAATCTACACACATACGGATACCACCATCCTTCTTTTGCACTACTACGATAGGGGCAGAGTAAGGGCTACAACTAGGTCTAATTACTTTTTGCTCTAATAGTCCCTGGATATGATACTTCACTAGCTCGTACTGGGAGGGAGGTAACCGGCGATATCGTAGACAAATTGGGACATCATCTAATAGGGGAATGGTATGTTGTACTAAAGCGGTGCAGCCCAAATCGGTTTCATCCTGACTGAAGGCATCTTGATACTTCACTAACTCCTGCTCCTCTAAGGAGGACAGGTCTGGCCATGACAGTTGGGAGAAGTCAGGCAGAGGTGTACTCTCCACCCCTATGGACTGAATCAAGGCTACTTGTTCATCCTCCTGGCTTTGAAAGTTGAACTGTATTGGGCACCTAGAAGGCTGAGTCTGGGCCATGTGAAGTTCACCCAACATGGTCTTGGGCCATAGCCACTTATCCTGACTACCGACATTTACTACTGGCACATTAACTGTTCCATGGGCTACTGGGAGGAAAGCAGAAGGAATGAGCAGGTCGGCGGGTAACCGATTACCCCCAGGGGCCAATGGTTCAAGCAGAGCGGATGACAGGGTGGAACCTAAGCCTTGATGACAGACTGCTGGGACAAACCTCAGGGACCCTGCTGGGATCAAGACCGCTGGGCCACGTCTAACTCTAACCGGACCCACCCGGCCTGGATCCAACATGCGGTCAAAGTGTTGATATTCTGAGAGTGCATGTACCCAGCCCTTGCCTGCTTAGCGAACATTGGAGGACTGAAAAAGAGCCTGACCATGCTGAACAAACAGCTCCTGGTAACAGCTGCTTATTACATTCATGCCAAGTAAGCCGGGGATGCGTCTCTTCTGGGCTTGAGTGGTCAAGTCGTGAGTGGCTGTTACCACCAGGATGCCCATCTTTGGGAGGACCTTGCCCAGAATTTGAACTTCCAATTCAACATACCCACGGTAAGGTATTTCTAAGCCGTTGGCGCCCCTCAGGGTGAGCCTGCTACATGGTCGTAAAGGTGTCTGAAGGCGGGGCTGCAAGTGCTCCTCAAAGAACTCCTCTGTGATGGTGGTCCCCATAGAGCCGGTATTCAAAAGACAAGTTACGGCCAACCCCTCTACTAAGACTTCCACCACTGGACAGTTACCGAGAAGGTTCTGAGATGTTTGCTGATCGTTGCCCAACATGACCCCTTCTGATGCCTGGGCTGTGGCATCAGAGGGCACTAGTTTTCCGATGGTGTTGTGGCAGGCGTGGCTACCCCCTCTGCTGGTGGCAAGCCTTGCAATAACGGACGCAGCGTGGTCTGGCAAACCCTAGCCAAATGTCCAGGCTGGTTACAGCGCATGCAAATGGGCGTGCCGTCTAGCTGGAATCGAGGCTGAATAGCAGGTGTGCGTGCGCCACTACCCCCTCGCCTAAAAGAGGGATCTAAACGTTGATGGCGAGATGGGGGTGCATGGGTATTGGGCCCTGAACGTCCCAAGGGTGGAGGCGAGTTTAAGCGGTGCATAATGGCATCTAGTTGGGCCTGTTGCCGAATGAGGCACTCTTTTAGTTCACTCAGGTTGGTGGTAGGTCTGGCTGAGATGATGTTAAGATCAGCGTCACACTCAGTTGTTCCTTGGGCACTGCATGAATAGGCCCGAGGCCTTGGCTTGTTAGTAAGCTCCCCCTCATTAACCCAGCGTAAGGCTTCTTCCCGTATGTCAAGGAAGGAAGCATTAGGGTGAAGGCGCATATGGCGCCGTAGTTCTCGCCTTAACATGTTATCCTTGACATGCTCAGTGAACTGGTCTCTTAGGACAAAATCAGGGTTGGGGAAACATGACGGGGATTTACGCCTAATCATCTCCATTAAGGACATTAATACATGCGAATACTCGCGCAATGACTTGCCCTCTAATTGCTGTCGCTGAAAGAATTGTTACTGTAAGGTAATGTACGACTGAGTGCACCAGTACGCATCAAGTAAGATAGCAAAGATTTTCTCCGGTTCATCGCACTCACTGGTCGGTCGAAACTTAACCTCCGCCTTTGCCTCCCCATCTAATAAATCAAATATAAACAGTGTCTTTTCTGAACGAGACATAGGTCGGACTCCTAATGAGCGCCGGGCCTCCTCTATCCACTCCTCCACCCTAAGGGGATCCTGAGAAGTCTTGCCGCAGAACTTGGGGCACTTTCGCTCTCTAGGCACCAACACATAACGCCCTGTCATGGGAGGGGAGGGGGGTTCTAGACCTGGGGCAGAGGGAGTTGGAACTGCCGGCTCACCTCCAGATTCGTCACCATTTGAAGGACCTGGATCAGCAGGAGCTGGCCTCCGGTTCACTGTCTCTCTAAGCTGTTGATTATCTGCTTGGAGTTTTGTAACATCTCCATCAGTGTTTTTACCAGGTCTGCCAACTGCTCATTAGACATAGTAACGCATCACTGCAAAAAAAACAATACAAAAAAAACAAAAGCAGAACAATGCAACTCAAAGTACCACAGCAGTCACACGGTTCAACAGACACTTCACTAGAGCAAGAATGTAGAGAAGACTGTACAAGAGGTCTTCTGTCTGGATTCGGGATACGATATTCCTCCTGCGGCTCAACCACTGTTTTCCCCCAAATGCAATAAGGTATTAATGTAAGCTTAAGAACAATAAACTAACTGGATATAGTCCGCCTCCGTGACCCCGCTCGCAGCGCCAATTGTAACTTTGCCTTAGTAACAGAATGTCCCGCCTAGGGTAGACAACTGAATGACTAGACAGAGGCTGATTTACCAAAATACAAAAATAGATTTTATTTACAACCACTATTATTTTCAAGGTTCTGAGCGATGATTTTCTCACAAGAATTAGACAGCAACAGGCACCCCACACAGACATTCAAACATTGTAAAGAAAATAAGAAAAGGGCATTTCCCACCCTTAATGGCAGGCAAGGGAAACAAAAACAAAAAGGGGGCAGCTCTCTACTATAGCCACTGCTGAGGGACGGATACGGGTATCAGGCCAACCACGACGAAGTGGAGACATAAGGCATAAGGCCATATAGCATAGCATCCACATTTCCTAATATGCAAACTTCTCATCCACAGTGTTTGTGTTGACCTTTCTTCTACCAGAGTAGTTTACTACATTGAGAGGAGGGTTGTGACGTGAGTCTACTTCACAGACACCTGAAATGCAGTGGAAGACATGGGTCTCCTTCATGCAGACACAGCCTCTTGTTGCTTAGGAACACTCACACTTGCGTGCACACTGGCATCTCTGCATCAGTATTGCAATAGTGGGCCATGTACGCCAAGAAAAGGATGGGCAACAGAATGGTCTCTCTCTCTCTCTCTTTCTATCTCTCAATCTCTCTCCTTTCTCTCTTTCTCTCTCTCTCTGACCCTGTCATCAGAGTCCTGAGACCCTCTGTGTTGTGTTTTAATTGAATTCCCTATTCGAAGACGGACATTACCTTATCGGAACTCCGGGCGTTGCCATGGAGACGTGACTCATAATAACTCTTTTGCGCTTCTCGATGCCAGCTCGCACTGATCTCGCTGTGATGTTTCGCGATGACGGCTATATGCACTCGCGCCTGTCTGTTTGCCAAACAGTTTAGCACCATGCTTTTAAAGCTGGTCTGCCCATCTATCTGACAAAAAAGAAGGGAACAAAAGACACACCACATATAAAAAGAAAAACAATGTGCTGAGGGAGGCATTATCCCACCGAATCCACCTGTTTTTCACCGTAATCTGGGAAGTGTTAGTTCTCAGTGAGGTTTCAAAGAGAGATAATTGGGCTGTTGGCTTGGCGGGGAGGCCTGCATTGTTTTGTGTTTAGGTTCAGCAGTACCCAAGGGCTGCCACTGTGGAAAGACGTTGCTTTCTCTCTCTCTCTCTCTCTCTCTCTCTCTCTCTCTCTCTCTCTCTTTCTGTCTCTCTCTCCCTCTCTTTCTATCTCTATCTCTCTGTCTCTCTCTCTTTCTGTGTCTCTCTCCCTCTCTTTCTATCTCTTTATCTCTTTCCTCTCCTCAGTCTAGCAGTGAGGCACTGGCCGCCATCTGTTGCTGTTGTAATGAAACAGTGTCAGATAGTAAACAGTGATGTGCAGTCAGTGCTGGCCCTGAGCCAGACACATCTACTCGCCCGAGGCATATACCCCATCTTGTGTTAATCATGGAGGTATTAGATAGACCAGGAGAGAGTGAGGAACTACCGCCCTCATCCATTGCAATGGCTGTTGTTAGGCTAGCTGCTTCAGGGATAAATATACTTAATTAGCTGCTGCCGTCTTTAAAAATGTTGACCTACATGTGCTCACTTCCAGCCTTATTTCCACACACAAGCCAATTAAGTACAACATTATAGATGGACACAAATGATGTCGTCCAAGTGGAATGGCTGATCCTCCCAGCTTGAAACAGTAAGCTCATGGGAACAATCCACTAATCCACATAGACAACATTTTTTGCGTCCACCAGTAATGTGGAATCTAATTGGCTTGTTTGTGAAAATGTGGCCGGACGTGAACACCTGTTTGCAGCCATTTTGAATTTTGAACCCTCCAAATCCTGACACCCCCCCCCCCCCCGGTGTGAGGACAACCCAATTAAAGGAGTGCTAAACTATCCCTGTGGAGGGAGCAAATCCTCATTACTGTTCCAAAAATGATGTATAGCAGCCTATTTACCAGGTTTAGCAGTATTCTGTAATGGTGTAACTTGTGTTCGCGGTCAAATGTGACCGATTGACCGTTCTTTTCTCTCAAAAATATTGTTAACTTATTCTGACTACCATGAGGCTCCTTGACTTTGATCATTTTTATAACAATTTGAGTGTTTTATTTAACTTTAGAACACCCATGTGTATTTCTGGTGAAAAATGACCGCCCATTAGAAATGAATGGGTGAGAAAATGGTCAGTGCATAAAATTGAGTCCAGGCACATACTTATTGATCAGATGGACTGTATATGTGCTTCTGTACATTAAAACACACACACACAAACACCCTCACACCCCTCTTTGCTGCTATGCCAGCCCCCACTGGAACCTTTCCCCAATAGAATCTTCCCCTTTCTGACTTGCTTGGCCTCAGGTCAATGAGGCCTGCATGCCATAAATAGCAAATGGAAGTTCAAAACTGGTTATATTCAATAGAAGTTGATGCAAATGTCTATCACAACATTAAATGATAGTATGTGTGTTACTATGGATTTCTAACAAGTTATAATGTAGCGGTCATTTTTGACCGGGAACACAAAACTACATAAAACGAACACAACAGGAGGGTTAAGCACTTGGAATTACAATTACTGACAAAACGTAAAGCACTTGGAATTACAATTATTGAAAACAAAAACACACAAAAATAATTGGGTATTCCATTTTTTATTTGAAGAATAATAGTTTAAATCATAATTGATTAAAATCAAACTATGTCACAGGTCCTTTTGTTGTTTTGTTTTGTTTGTGACCTGGTGTGAACATTGGCATTCTCTATGCTATCATCTGGCTCTCTGAACAGGCTGGATCATGGAAAGCTTTTCCTACTACAGCCATGCCTAGGTGACAGTCAGCGGGGAACAGTGATGTTCCTTTCATCTGAAGCACTCTGTGCACTTGTCTTCCACCTTTCGAATGTTATTGTGTAAAGGGCAACGGTGTTACATAAAACCAAAGCAAGGCTTCCCCTTTTGTGTGGCTAAAAATAACAACATCAACTGCAACCATACCTGCTGGAAAATATGCCTCCTGACAACCTTGAGCATGTCACTTGACAAGAGACATGACACTGTAGCAGACAATTTTCTAATCCTGATGAGTTCAGTTGTCAGATAATACCGATGTTGTGAAATGTGAGATAACCATGCAAGGATAGTGTGATTTTCTAAGTAGGCTAAGGTGATGCTAATATAGTCATTCACTCCAGGTTGACATCTCACCTGTCAAAACCTGACACTGAAATGTGTTCAACGATACCCAATAGCTAGGCAAAAGAAGATAAACAGAGACACGAGCTCAAAATGTAAATGGTGAAAATAAGCATATGATGTGCTACAGTTTCCAATTATGGTTCTCTTGTAATGCAGCTAATCTAAAGTAAACCAAATGGACATACCATTCAGCAACGTCTTCAGAAGCTAAAGAAAGAAATTAAACGCAATATTGACGTGTGGGCCGAATCTCATTACAAATCTTAATCAACCAGTTTATCGCACGAAACTAGTGGACCGGGAGTTTCAGACTACTGCATGAAAGTGTTGGCGATATTATCATTAAATTGCCCTCACATTTCTAGAATGTCTTGAGGGTTATGGAGGTTGAATAATTTCGAGTAGGCCTAGGCTACTACAGCTGTTAAACCTCATAAAGACTGAGTTTGGTCAGCCTATTAATTACGCAACACTGAGTTAGTAGAGTGTTGAAGGTAACACCAGTTGTGACTGTATACCACGGATTTTCCACCAGAAGCACAGCGGCAATCTGGCGAGGGTCCTTCTCTCGCGCCTTTTATGATCAGCCACTTGTGGGGAAGCTGACATTGCGCGCCGCTTTGGTCTCCTCGCGCTTTTCTGTGTCTCTGACTCACACGCACTTCCCGAGGACGCCAGGACTGCAGCCCTAGCGAGGCGAGGCGAGGCGAAGCTGTTGCCTCATTAGTGAGTTAGCACCCAAGTGCTGGATCCAGGTTTGGGCTAGTCGCCGCTTTTAGCGCTTCCTCCGGCAACTGCTGCCTGCAACCCACTCTCCGAGAGAACCAGTTAAGAATTCAGCTGCTGCCAGCACTTCATTAGGGGCTTTAGCGTCCGGATTGAATTAGAGGAGAACTCTCAAGTCTCCATAGTTGGCTTTCTTTTAAATCCCCAATAGCTTGCCATTCTAATTGGTGTGTTAAGGAAATCGCCACAAGAGCAAATGTGACTCACAGTGACAATGTAGGTTATTGGCATTTGACGTTTTTCTTGACATTTCAATTAGAGCTATTCTCGAAAATAAATCAATCGTACCTTGGTTATTTCCTTGGTACATTTCATTACACGGTGATGCAACTGATTATTTTAAGGAGCTTATCTCATCACTCTTTACATGATTAGGCCTAATGCCTTAATGCAATAAAACAGGACCTTGCCGATTGCAGTTGCCTGTAGATAATTTATTCTTTGTGCAGAGAGACTGAACACTGGGATTTGTCAGAAAAGTGTCCTATTGTCCCATTGGCAGCGCGTGGCAAATAGCTGGTCTCTGTGGTGGTCCATTACGTCCCTAATTTGCAACAATCCCAAGAGTGAACAAGACAAGCGCTTTTATCTTACTTTAATTATTGTTCTTTCACCTAGGGCATCGCAGGCTAATCAATCCCTCAATGATCCGGTAGCGCCGCCAGTGCATACTGCGCGCGTGGGCAGTTGTCTCCTCTACGCAGACGTCTGTTTGTTTTAACGATCTGGGAGGACCACGCTTTTTCACGTTAGCCCCAAAACCTGCTACCAGGGTGGCCAGGTGGAGGGAGTACGGGTAGGCAAGGGACAAACTCCCTGCTCTTCCAACTCCGTAATTATTTTAGGGCCATCATGAATAATTAATGTAAGGGAACGGATTATTTGCCTGCCTGTACCCATCTCCAGTATCCACCTGGTGCCGTTTCCGTAAGCAGCACGGGCATGTGTGATCCGAGGCTAGCATTTTTTAAATGAAAATAAATTTAATTATTAAAAAATATATGTTAATTAAGTTCAGTATTATTTGAACTGCACAAACATCGACATGTACTGGACCATGCAGCCCCGTTCAGTTCCTGCTTAAACCTACTGTATTTTTTTTTATCACCATTACGCATAAGTTGGTGTATCCTACCATTACCTTAACTTCTGCAGTAATAACATGTTTTGTAAAAACAGGTAGGTCTAGGCTCGATCTTTTTATTATTTGTTTGATACAATTAATGCTGAATAAGTTATACAAAACTGATCCCCAAGCGACTCTAAACCTACACTACAGGATTAAACAAAATGCGTCGCTCTAATTTGAACGATAAAAACTGGATGGATATTCCAATCCAGACTCAAGTGTGTGTATCTGTGTGTGTGTGTGTGTGTACGTGTGTGTTTTCCTTCTCTTTTGCGCATGGTCTGTGCGCGTACGCAGCGGTGGGTAACGTGACTCTGCCACGGGATCTGAGCAGCTGCAGTTATAGCGCTCAGTGAAGCCAACAGAGCAGCAGCTTCTATGGAAGCAGCGCCCACAGCATAGGATAGTATGGTCAGGGGCAGATGTCTCCTTCAGCGAAGCCTCCTTAACACATGAAGCCAAGTTTCCTGCAAGAGACGCCGTGGCGTTGAAGGGGGCACCGGCGCATGTCCACGGTTCAGCACGCTGGACAGCGCTCGCACGAGTTCCAAATTGGCAAGACTTTCCGGAGTTAATTTCTACACACTCGGAAGGATTTTTACCACTATCAACGAAAACAGAGGAATTAACAATGCAGGTGATACATATTATTGTAACATCAGGCGCACACACACGGCAAGTGTAGTTTTAAAGTGAGAAATGGACTTGGCGGAAATACTTCTTGCGTTGTTCATCGTTGTGGTCGCGATTGTCTCGTTGTTGTCCAACTTGCTGGTGCTGCTATGTTTTGTCCACAGCACCGAGATACGCCGACAGGTGCCTGGTATCTTTACAATGAACCTGTCTTTCTGCAACATTCTCATCACGGTTTTGAATATGCCATCGACGCTGGTGGGAATTATTAAAAACCAACAGCCTTTTGGGGATTGCCTGTGCCACGCCGTTAGTTTTCTGGAGACTTTTCTCACTGCCAACACCATGTTGAGCATGGCTGCACTGAGCATTGACCGCTGGATTGCCGTGGTCTTCCCGCTGAGTTACTCCACCAAGATGCGCTACAGGGACGCGCTCGTCATGGTGTGCTACGCGTGGCTTCACTCCCTCACATTCTCTCTCATCGCGCTACTCTTCTCCTGGGTAGACTACAGCCACATTTACGCATCCTGCACTTTGCACCTCAGCGACGAGAAGGACGAGAGCGCACGGATAAAATTCACTGTGTTCACAGTTGCTTTCCATGCCAGCAGTTTCATGCTCTCGCTACTTATCCTTTGTGTCACTTACTTAAAGGTGTTACAAGTTGCCCGATTCCACTGCAAGCGGATAGACATCATAACAATGCAAACTCTCTTTCTACTTGTTGACATTCACCCGAGGTATTCATTTTTACCGCATATTTGTATGTAATCTAAACTATTATTTAATCTGTAAAGACATGCTTGCTGTAGCGTGCTTGTAGTCGCAAGGTAGGCTAATAAAAAATACTTGCGTCTTTTTTGCATGTGGCTCTGTTAACATACCTGCGTGCTGCGTGTTTTTACAGTGTCAAGCAGCGCTGCCTGGTCGAACAAAAGAGGAGAAAACAGCGCGCCACAAAGAAAATCAGCATTTTCATCGGGTCGTTCATCATCTGTTTCGCTCCATATGTGATCACAAGGTGAGCAAGATGCACAAGAAGATATACCTAGCGCACTGCAAGCTGGTAGAACAGTTATGCAGTTTACATATTGTATGTAAACATCTGCTGTTTGAACATGTACTGTAAAATGAATGCATAATGGTAGAGCTCTAGTTTGGTCGTGACCCCGATATCACAGCAAGGTATGAAATGATTCAATGAAACCATTGCTCATTTGGCAATCCCCTAACTGTTTCTAATTATGGGTTCATTGTTGTCAAGCCCTCATGAAGGTGGGAGCACATGACTCTGTACTTCTAAGAATAGTCTGTGTTGATAAGTGGTGCTCTGACATAAAGCCAGAGGCTGGATCAAGTGGTCTCTCTACTATTTTTACGAAAACAGCACATTTTTGACATGTGAGCGTGCTGCCCCTCCCTCTCCTCCATCACTCTTTCCTCCTTCCCACCCTCCTCTCCTCTCCCCGGTCTCCCTGCTGTCTCCTCTCCTCTTCTTTGTCCTCCTCTCCTGTCATCCCTTGTCTTCTCATCTCTGCCCCCCTCCATCTCAGACCTTGTCTTTTTCCCAGTTCTTTTTTTGCCTATCCTCCTTACTTCTTCTCTATCCACCACACCATCCTCCTCTTCCCCTGTTTATACCCCCCCCCCTCATCTCCACCACCTCTTCCATGTTTATACCCCTCTCCTTCCACCACCATCCCCACCCACCTGTTTATTCAGAGAGACATCGTACATGCTCACCTGTGTGTGTGTGTGTGTCCTCCTACCTGCTGCTGCTGTTGTTCAGTTCTCTGTGTTGTGTGTCTCATGCAGCACAAACCTCTGACCAAACTTAGCACAATATAAGACAATGTATCCATTAATGTATTACTTGGATAACTGACATTTGAAAACACATATGAGTGTATCTGGTTTTGTTTTGAACATAGATGTATAGATATAGTAAAAAAACATTGCTCTATGACATGCCAAGTTCTGAGTGCATAGGCCAGATGCTGCCTGCCTCTGCCCACATCGGGCCTTATCGTTAAATTAGCACATAGCACCTTGTGTGAGAATGGGGCTACACTCTAAAGATCCAAGATGCATTGAGACATTCAGACCCAATGTATTGCTTACACACAGAGTCTAGAATTTATGTTAGAAACCCTTCTTTTCAACGTAACCTCTTGTTAGACTTGGTGGTTATCTGTATTTGACTCCTGCCCCTGCCCCTGCTCCTGCCCCTGCCCCTGCCCCCGCCCCCACCCCCACCCCCCGTCTCTCACCCCCCTCGTGCCCTCTCTCTAGGCTGGCCGAACTTTTGCCGTTTGTCGGCGTTAGCCGTCACTGGGGCATCGTGAGCAAGTGCCTGACGTACAGCAAAGCCGCGTCGGACCCGTTCGCCTACTCGCTCCTGCGGCAGCAGTACCGCAAGGTGCTGGTGTCGGTGGCCAACAGACTACTGCGACGCGACCTCTATCCGTCGTCCGGTCCCAACAGCTCACTGGACACGGAGAACGACTACTGTCTCCAGAGGATCAGCTAAAGGAGCTGAGAGAGGAGAGAGGAGGGGAGGGGAGGAGGTGCCCATCTTGGAGCAAAGCAGAGGAGATAGGAGTGGAGGAGAGGAGGAGAGGAGAGGAGTGGAGGAGTGGAGGAGAGGAGAGGAGGAGAGGAGTGGAGGAGAGGAGAGGAGGAGAGGAGGTGCTCATCTTGGAGCAAAGCAGAGGAGAGGAGAGGAGGAGAGGAGGTGCTCATCTTGGAGCAAAGCAGAGGAGAGGAGTGGAGGAGAGGAGGAGAGGAGGAGAGGAGAGGAGGAGAGGAGAGGAGGAGAGGAGGTGCCCATCTTGGAGCAAAGCAGAGGAGAGGAGTGGAGGAGAGGAGGAGAGGAGTGGAGGAGAGGAGGAGAGGAGGTGCTCATCTTGGAGCAAAGCAGAGGAGATAGGAGTGGGGGAGAGGGTGGAGGTGTCCGTCTTGTGATGACAGGCCAGTGGCATGGACGCTCGGATGTGAAAATGGAAACTGTGATTACCTGTGAAGTGCCAGAGAAATGACTGTGAGACGGAGTGAAAGAGAAAGAGAGAGAGAGAGAGAGAGAGAGAGAGAGAGAAAGAGAGAGAGAGCGCTGTTGGTGTTCACACTAATGTGCCCTTGGCAGATGTCTGAAATCAAACATATCGGCAAACAAGGAGACAAGATCTCAGAGGTGTGGGTGATTCACTGGACACAATTTACATCCAGGCAAACACACACACACACACACACACACACACACACACACACACACACACACACACACACACACGCACACACACACTTGCTCTCACTCAAATATGAAAACACCCACACAAACGCACTTCTTGTAGGGGGAGACGCATACACATGTGTTATGACTCATAAGCAGACATTACTCTGTCTCTCTCAGATACACACAGACACACAACACAAAATACTCACACATACACACACGGGGGGGGGGGGGGGGGGGTGTTATGGGCAGAGAGTAAATGTGTCACACTGAAGCACCCGGCAGCTTGCTAAAGAGGAGGAGGATGGAGGCCCGTCCTTTTGAGTGACGCAGCTGAGGAACGGAGCCGCCGATGCCACCGCCGTCGCCGCCACAACCTCAGACTGAGACCAGAGAGCAGCAGCTGTGTGTGTGTGTGTGTGTGTGGCTCTTCTTCTTGGAGGTCAAACACTAGTAGCCTAGCCTCACCCTCCTCACTACAGGGAAGAACAGATAACGGGGAAATGGGTATCTCGCACACCGAGCGAATGTTTCAGCCAATTAACTGGCGTTGTGTCACAGATAGCAGCAAGAGCAGCTTAACTATGGTGGCATGTAGCTAAATGTCTACGTGGAAATATGTGTTTACTTCTATCAATGTTCCTATGGCCTGTTTGGGAAAGCAGTCATTTCTGGAGTGATCTTCAGTATTGAGCTACCTTGCAGTTGTTCATAAATAGTGTCAGTCACTGGATATTAAAAATGATTGCACTTTGCTATGAATTATGAATGACCTGTATAGGTAGGCCTACAAAAAAGCCAAAGGCGAAGATGTTTTTTAAACTATGTCAGAGCTTGTGTGTTAACTGAATGTACTACCTGATTCTTTTAGTAAGTGCGACACATTTGTACTAGTACATTATTTTGTCAGGAGATTACAGGAAAAAAAACATTTATATGGATATTTATATGAGGGGGAATATAATGTAAATACTTTGCACAATATAAGAAAAAAGTATTTGTTAATTTATTACTTGGTTAACTGATGTTTTAAATGTTTAAGTTTACAGTTGAAAAGTTATAAGTGCTTTACAGAACTGCATTTACGCCAGATTGTGTTAACGTTTTCTTGGAAGGTTCCTGTGTTGTTAAAATCAGATATGAGTGTATCTGGTTCTATTTTGAACATAGATTAGTATAGATGTAGCCACAACTGAATATTCCATGCTGTGAGGACACACTTGCCATCTCTGGTATGTTAGTGTGGACTCTTGTGAACTTTGCACAATAAAGTTAGCTCAGAGACCCGGTTTCCCCAGCACTGTGGTAACCTGACCTCACGCAGAATGATGATGACAATCATCAAATATTATTCAAGCCCGCGCATCAGAACATCCCCAGGGTGCATCAGTTGAAATATAAGACAGTGCCAGAGCGCAAGAGGTTCAGTTGATATAGTCGTTTCAGGCACACAACCAACTACTTGCGCCACAACTCATGGCATTTCCCGTTTGTTCGGCTAGGAAGTGTGTGACATCAGGCGGCGACATCTGCAAGTGCAAATACATATAAATCCTCAATATCCTCAGTCCTCAAACTCTTTTGGTCTTTTCCCCCCCTTTAATATTACTACAACATAAACATAATCTCATACGTGAAACATAAGCCATGTATCTGAGGCGAGTTTATGATTCATAGCCTGCATGTGACTTTTCTTCTCCTCCTAAAACATTTTCCTTTGTAATTTGATAGGCGACCGTAATTCGTGTAATAAAAACTCAGTCGTCGGAGTCGCTCTTGCACTCCGTGCAATTAAAACGGAGACAGCACACAGCCTAAAGTGCCACATCACACACACACACACACACACACTCACACACACTGAATAGATGGCCATGAAGGCGGTTGTTTTTCTAAGTGCGGTGATTGCATCTATCTGGTGTGCTCCTCCACGACGATGCGAACCTGAAGAGGAAATTTTGGGTAAAGTATCCAATACTTCAAACCCAACTGTCTTAGACTAGACAGTCTAAGCATGTTTTAACAAACGGCAACGGGGGGAGAGTGTCAGGTAGGCTATTACTTGAGAAATAAGCATGTCAATACATTGTTAGCTTTTATCAGCACGTAGAACAGTCATATGCTTAATTATTCCCTTGGATAAAATATTTCTGTCTAAGAGACAAGCACGAAAGAAAGAAACATGCCTTATTTGGCCCTACCAAAACAATGGCTAATAGTTTTATCAAATTTAAGTTAGGTATAGGCCTATATAAAAAAAGTGACATGGGAGGAATATCTGTTTGAGAAATGTAATGATGAGAGGGTAACGTAATGTGTCCACAGTAGTACTACATGGCTGTAGTAAGAAACTCCACACTCGTTTGCCATCTAGAGGCATCCCGAAGTAACAGATGCGATCCGTTTGTTTCGCAGGATGGTGCAAGACTCCAGTGGAACCTCCTAAACGTAAGTTCTCGCGATTATCAGACTTGCTGCAGCCTAACTACATGGATTGATGTTTTCTCGCAGACCAACAGAATTATTCGATACAAAGCGTACTTATATTGCCCCTTACGTGTAATAGATATGATGCTGTTCTTGAACCTTCCTCACTGTGGTTTTAGTGAAAGTTTGTTACAAGAACAGTCGACATACCAAAGGGAAGAAAGGCAGGTAAAAATGAAGACATTATTGGTGGATTTATTTTATAACAGCCCCCAGTGACTATTAACAATTTCTCCAACCAGTCCTAAGCAGGCATGTTGTCAGGAATGCCAGCCGTTTGCTCAAACAAAGGCCCTCTGTGTTCTGACAGCAGTGGGTGAGTAAGTAGCATAGGACAGAACAGAGGAAACATCCACAGGCATAGCAGGTGAGGTGCCTCAGGGAACACACAGAAACTGCAGTTTCTCTGAAGTACTAGGCAATTAAATAGTATTTTCATATCCAAAATATTGCAGTCCTGCAGTAAAGTGTAGTACTACTGTACGCAGAGCAATACAGCTTTTCATGTCCAAAAATGGCATTTCCTGCACATGAAACTGCAAACAATTCCTCCAAAACTGTAGTCAGAACACTGCAGTTTTGACACTTGAAGTAGTTCAGCTATTTTTTGTAATAGCCCCCCTCCCTCTCTGTCTCTGTCAGAGATACATGCTCATGATCGATGAGGTTGTAAAATATTCATGTGTTAATTCCAGTCAGGGCAAAGATGATATATTTATCTGAAGGAATAGCACAGTGCCCCCTGGGGTTAGCCTTCATCATCACGGGTAGGAGAAACATGTTTCACAAAAGAAAGAGAGGAGCCTGCACACCTTGATAGGTCATACTGCACGTGCAGATAAACAACCACAACACAATAATACAGTGTCATAGGAGCCTGCAGACCTTGATAGATTGTACTGCAGGGGCAGCTATTTCACAAAAAACAACTTGTTTTTAACTAACTAGTAGACTAGTAGACTAACTAACTAGTAGACAGTGATCTGGCAGGTTCTTCAATTTTCCTTACGATGTGATTTGTAGCCATCAAGTCCACAACTTTGCTGTTTTTCTCCTTAGTAAAGCAAAACACTGCTTCCAACCCATAGCCTGTAAATAATATGGACAAAGCACTTGTTCCAACCTCAGTCCGACTGACTGAGACATTAGTTCATTAATAAATGACCATTATTACACACCGTGAATGAAGCAGTTTTATGCTCTCCTCTCCCCTCTCCTAAGGAGAAACATGTGCCCTACTAAAAGACTAGACTGTAGCCCAACAATAGCTCTTCAGGTAGGGTTAGGTTAGCCTGGGTGTTCCCATGCTGCCTTGCACGCGATTTGATTCACGCTGCTAAGGCAGCCTGGAGACCATGGAGCAAATTTTCGCCTGAGATAGGGGACCAATCACAGAACAAGGGGGAAAGCAAGACGATGATGAGCTATGCACAGACGCATTTGATAGACATCCGTTGCACCCAATAAACGGATCTGGGCATTTTTTTCAAATACGAGAAAATTAACGTTTGGTTCCCAGACCACGTCTCATTGAGAAGTGGTGGCGCTAGCCAGGCTAGGGTGAGGCGCAAACAGCAAAGTTGTGGACTTGAGGGCTACGAAGCATATCGTAAAGAACCTGCCAGGTCACTGTCTACTAGTTATGTACAACGTTAGGCATGTGCATTGCCATTGGTATAATGTATGATCTAATTGGTTTTAGGCCTGAGCCTAACTGTATTCCTCTGTGTGTATGTGTGTGTGTGTGTGTGTGTTTGACTGTGTGTATGTGTATCCTTCCCATGCACACACACACACATACATGCAGCCAAATGCACAGACATAGTACAGGGCTATTGTGATGACATGCCCTACACACACACCATCTACCCCACCCTGGTGGAGCACCGTAACCGCGACGACGTGGAGCAGAGCGTGGAGTACCTCCTGCTGAGCGTCGTCCACTCGCTGCTGAACGGCGAGTGTACGCCGGATGTGCGTCTGCTGGGCTGCTCGGTGCTGACGCCGCGCTGCGAGGCCGGACGCGCGGTCCGCCCGTGCCGGCGCGTGTGTGAGGTCGTGCGGCGCCGCTGCGTCCACGCGTTCGACACCATCGGCATGGCCTGGCCATACTTCCTGGACTGCGACCGCTTTTTTGTCAGCAAGGAGGAAGGATGCTACGACCCCCTGGAGGGCCTGAGAGGTGAGAGGGGGAAGGTCAGAGATCAATGTGTGTGTGTGTGTGTGTGTGTGTGTGTGCGAGTGTGTGTGTATTTGTGTGTGTGTGTGTGTGTGTGTGCGCGTGTGTACATGTGTACAGTGAAGATGCTCCAGAAATATAGATTTTATCCTTTGGTGTGTGTGTGTATGATTGTATGTGTGTGTGTTTGTGTGTATGTGTGTGTTGGGGGTGTGGACTCCTGGGAGTTGTATCAACCATACTGTGGGTTAGACAGAGTTAAGGTATTTCAGAAATGATTTCCCTCGTGTGTGTGTGTGTGTGTGTGAGTGTGTGTGTGTGACACAAATAGAATTCAATTCTGTGGGAAACACTGAATATGTATTATGCTACAGAAGCCATGATATAATACATATGGCAATAACATTTGTTGGTTCGGAATAATAACCAGGTCCTACTCCATACTCCAACAGCTGTTCTCCATAATTCTACAAAACAGTGCTGGCAAAGTCATAAGGACCACACAACTTAAAAACACTTACAGTTCAGACCCACAGAGATCTTAAAAGTAAAATTTAATAGTTATGTTTCTCATCTCAGGCTGACTAACTTTAACTTTCAAATTTAACATGACTTTAACTTTTCTGTTTTCTCTGATGCTTTTTCTTGTGTTGTTGCTGTATCGATACAGCAGCCTCTATATCGATACATATATCAGTAAGGAGTACTATAGGAGAATATATTGCAATTATGAAGCTGTTGAGAAGTTTTGAGGGCCCCCATGGGAAGTCCCCTTAAAGATCAGAGGTGAAAGGTCAGAGGTCACTGGTCGAAGTGATCAATGTTGGTGGACACCTGGGAGCTTGTCAGCCACAATGTGTAGCAAGGGGTTAGATGAGGACATTGCAGCTCAGTGTCTTTGAACTGGTGTGTGTGTGTGTGTGTGTGTGTGTACAGTATGTGTGTGTGTGTGTGTGTGTGTGTGTGTGTGTGTGTGTGCGCACGTGCATGCGTTCGTGAGTGTGTGTGTATGTGCGTGCGTGTGTGTGTGTGTGTGTGTGTAGTATGTCTGGTTATTAATGCATTAGTCAATGGCAGCAGCTCAGTAGCTGCTAAAAGTTTTGATTTAATTCCCCAGCCCCTCCCTGCATTAAGATGGGGGTGCAGAAAGCTGATCTCAGATCACCCTTTAAGTGGGACTCCTCACAGACAGTCTTTGTACACACACACACACACACACACACACACACACACACATACACACACTCGCAAACACACACACACACAGGCACACACAGGCAGTCAGTCTGTGAGGTAGTTTTACAGCAGACCATTTCTCTGTAAACTCGGTAGACACCTCGTTAACCACTTCAGCGCAATAAAATGAAATTCAGCCACAGAGGCCACTACGGGCTCCTGCAGTTTTATTTCTCTCGCCGCTTTATGGTCAAACACACACAGACATGCATGCACACTCATACACACATACTCACGTATACATATGCACACACTGTTTCACACAAGCACACACACACGCACACACACACACACACACACACACACACACACACACACACACACACACACACACACACACACACACACACACACACACACACACACACACACATACACACACACACACACACACACACACACATACACAACACACACACACTTACACACACACACACACACACACACACACACACACACACACACACACAGACACACACACACACACACACACACACACACACACACACACACACACACACACCCACACACACACACACAGACACACACACACACCATATCACATACACAGACACACATCTTGTACACTGTAAATGCTAACAGTGTAGCTTGTTAATATGGATTTCTGGTTACTGCGGAAAGGAACCCGTGTCTCCAAGTCAACCCAAAAACACAAACACATGTCCTGTCCACACGGCTATGTTGGTAATTGCTTCCAAGCTTTCTCTTGCTTGTGTGACTGTGTACGGAGAAAGAGAGAGAGAGAGAGAGAGAGAGAGAGACAGTAGGACTGTTTGAAAACAAGTTTATGGCAACAAGTGTGTTTCCCTGTTTATATTTTTTTCTCTTTGATGTTTTGTTTTTGACCGGGACAGCTTTGCTGTGCGTGTTTGTAGACATCCGGAGCACGCACGCACGCACACACACACACACACACACACACACACACACACACACACACACACACACACACTGGTATTTCCAAGGCTAAACAACATATCACCGAATTCTTACCCTTTGAAACAACAGCCCACTCTGCCAAAATGTATTTAACTTTGTTATGTTATACTGTATGTTGTAAATTAAATCATTTTGTGTTGTAATGGTGAAATCATAATAGACTCAAGAGACAGAGGATCCATTTGTTGGGTCTATTTTTAGGCTTCGCCTGTTGTTTGTATGTTAATTTGTCCAGGAGGACTGATTGAATAGATCAAAAGAGATATTCCTTCTTTCAGGATGAATGGGGATAGGATCTGAGTCATAACAACACCAGGTGGTTCGTGGGCCAGTATTGCCTCCCGAAAGGAAACACGTATGACGGCTCCAAAAAATGGCTAATATTGTTTTCAGATTACAGAGCCGAGAACGTGGCGGAAAGCATCAACTTCAAAGGGATGGTTCTGGAGCAAAATAAACCCATTTTTCCCAATTACCCCACATGTAGTCCTCTACACAAAACATAGGCAGTGTCCCAAAGTTACATCTGAAGGCCTTCAATGAAGCCATTTTTGTTTATGTCACTAATCAGTAATGGAGCTCTATTACCACAGTGTGGAGTTATGTATAATAGAAGTCAGCTATCTGGCACAAGCTTTAGCTTTCAGCCTTTTCTGAGCTATGTACCTGTAAGCCTGTTATGTATGCTACTTACACTGTGTACTGTAAGTACCGGTATTAAACCTATTTATACTGCTTTCAGAAACTTCACTAGGTGAGAGTGTGATTTGAAATGTTCTCTCTGCTCTCCTGATTATATTTTCACTCCTGAATTTGCTTTTGTTTATTTTTTGTTTGCCTTTATTCAGAGGTGAACAATAAAGAGTGACAGGAAGCTGGTGGAAGAGAGGAAACTGAGTTCCTGTAGATCTCCTGTATTCCCCTGCTGTTCTCTCTGCATCTAAGGAGACCCCTGAGATTTTAATGTGCCCTCTGTTAATGTCAAAGTTCTTGCTGAGTTCCTGTAGCTGAAGTTCCCCTGCGGTTCTCTCTGCAGCTGAGGAGACCCCTGAGATGCTGGCGGCTAGTGTGGCCCCTGAAGAGCCGGCCACCATCCTGCAGTTCGTCTACCACACGCACACACAGATGCTCAACATCCTCAAGCGCACCGCCGGCAACTGCCCGGACATCGCCCGCACCTACACCATCGGACGCAGCACCGAGGGCAAGGACCTGATGGTCATCGAGTTTTCCAGAAACCCCGGCCAGCATGAATTATGTAAGACAAAACACATATAAACACCAAACCAAACCACACCAACGCCACACGCCACGCCACTCCAAACCACCACACCAAACCACACCAAACCGCCACTCCAAACCACGCCACACCAAACCAAACCACCACACCAAACCACATCACACCACGCCACTCCAAACCACCACACCAAACCAAACCAAACCGCCACTCCAAACCACCATGCCACACCACACCAAACCAAACTGCCACACCAAACCACGCCACACCAAACCAAACCACCACACCAAACCACATCACCAAACCACCACACCACACACCACCATGCTTTACCAAACCACCACACCACACCACAACACTATACCACACCACAACATGCCACACTACACCACACCAAACCACCACAACAAACCACCACACCACATCACACCACACCACACACCACACCACCACCCCACACCAAACCACACCACGCCACACCAAAGCTTGCCCTGCTGTGAGAGAAGGGAGGGTCAATGTGTGACAAACATGTAAGATGGAACAAGACAAGAGGGTGTGTACACACACACACACTTTTAAAGTAGTGTAAGAAGAGGCAGATTGCTCTTTCATGTGATGTTTCCTCGAGATGTTTCTGCATGTGTTCATAGAGGAAGAGGGAGAGAGAGGGGCATTGGGGACTCAGACAGCTGGCTGAGCAGAATGAGGTAGTGCGTCACTTGTTCCTACTGTTCAGAGTGTGCAGCGGGCAGTGAGCTCCTGGTGGCTTGTTACGCCAAACGCAATAAAAGTTTATGAGCATCAGTAAATATTAGGACTCCGTTAGACCAGGCACACAGACTATTTCACATTTGTCCTCCAGAAACAAAAACTTAGAATTCATCGCTGTTTTAGATTGAGAGAGACAGAGAATATTTGTGTGTGTGTGTGTGTGTGTGAGTGAGTGTGTGGATGTTTGCGTCTCTACAAGAAGAGGAGTTACAGTAGAGGTGTGTTGAGTAGCTAACTAAACTAATAACTAAAATCCTTCATTACATTTTCATTTAAATGTATGTGTGTGTGTGTGTGTGTGTGTGTGTGTGTGTGAGAGAGTGAGTGAGTGTCCGATGTTTCTTCAAATGGGCACTAGAGGGCACCAAGGCTAATGTCTTCCTACTAATCTGTCAGTAAGAACATGCCTCTTGTAAAACTGATAAATCCATATAAATGGAATTGGAACTGGAACTGGAATTCACTGATGGATGGATGTCTCCATCTGAGTACTGGTTGCCTTCACACTGGGTCCGTATAACTGGACCGTACTCGAGTGCGATTACTCCCCCCTAGCCCTGACCCAGCTGGTCTCCATTCACATTACATTTTTGTGTTTATGACATAAACGGGTCCGTTTATGTCATAAACACTAGCTTCTATGTATCAATATCGCTTGGCAATGACACATAAACGGCAGTTTCTTTTCTGGGTTTGGAACAGATAGCATTCAAACTGCACCGGAGTTCTAACGAACCGAACACCAGACCCCTGTTTTCTAGCAGACTCGCGTCCACACCTGGGTCCGCACCCGGTTTCCGTAGACTGCATTCACACTATCAAAAATCACCGAACCATCGGTCCAAACAAACTCAGGTCTGGACCAAATAGTCTAGTGTGAAAGCGCCCTAAGTTTGGGTTTGTTCTCTGTCCCTTTCTCTGTGACATTTGATTTTATGGCTCAGATTTGTGTGTGTGTAGTCTTTCAATCCCTCTATCCAGGGTCTACAGTGTATGTGTTACGTGCTTCCGTCTACCTTGTTTTAGCCTGAGCTGAAATACATGGCTAACAGAAGTGTTTGTGTGTGTGTGTGTGTGTGTGTGTCTGAGTGTGTGTCTCTGTGTGTGTGTGTTTGTGTGTGTGTGTGTGTGTGTGTGTGTGTGTGTGTGTGTGTGTGTGTGTGTGTTTGTGTGTGGTTGTGTGTGTGTGTGTGTGTGTGTGTGTGTGTGTGTGTGTTTCCCCTCCCTCCCAGTGGAGCCCGAGGTGAAGTACGTGGCTAACATGCACGGTAACGAGGCTCTGGGGCGTGAGCTGCTCCTCTACCTGGCGCAGTACCTGTGTTCCGAGTATCACCTGGGTAACATCCGCGTGCAGACGCTCGTCAACACCACCCGCATCCACATGTTGGCCTCCATGAACCCTGACGGCTACGAGCTCGCCAGTGCAGAGTCGCAGACCGGCGCGGACATCGACTACGACGAGGTGAGCCACCTCGCTCACAAAAACGATATATACAGTGCACACGTACATTTTTAAATATTATTTGGGCTTTTATGCCTTTAAAGCAGCACTAAACAAGGTTTGCTATCAGGCCCCCGCTCTTGTTGAGAAGCTCAGTAATAAACAAACTTAATATGCTTCTTTTGCAACAAAGTGTGAACATAACTCCGATATAATATAATGGGAATGCACCGACAGCAGTCTGTAGAAAAGGATCTCCAAATTCCTGTGGGGAGGAGGGTGGCAGTGTTCCTACCCGAACACAGACAGTTGCTAGGTCGTTCAGTGCTGTTCGTCATGTTATGAGGTTTTGTGCCATCAAAATGATTTTGGAAACGTTATGTTAAGGTAAGAAAACGGTTAAGGTTGCCTTTCATTTAGGACAGTGAAGTGAGTGAAAGGAAACAAGAGGAAGAGAGAGATGAGGTGGAATCAGGAAATGACCAATGGTCAGACTCGAACACAGCTCCCCATGGGCAAGTGGACCCCGTAGGCACTGTAGTCAGTGCCCCCCCTATGTTTAATGTTTATGTTTATATTTATGTTTAAATCTATGTTTATGTTTATTCATATTGACCCATTCACGGTCCACGTCACAGGAAAATGCACACCCATACCAGGGTCAGAAAGCTTTCCATCCCATTGAATTGTGTGTGTGTGTGAATTGACTGAAACATCAAGAAAACATCAAGGAAACGTCAAGAATGCCTACTTGTAGCCTACTACTTTTTTGTGGGTATACACACTGGGCTTGTCAACCAAATAGGCGGTATATAAATATATGGCGGGCCAATGAATCTCTGGCCACTTGCTAACTTCGTCTACCCATTCTGTTATCAGGATCAGGCAATCAATCGCCATTAGTTAAGAAGATTAATTTATTAAGGTACGGTTCGCAACACAACGACAATGAAAGTGCATACCTTGACAGCTCAAAATGCCAGCTTATTAGCTGCTCCATTTTTCTGACCCCATGCTGCGTGCGCAGCCAACCTAGGCTCTGGATGTTTACAAACATTGAAATTACTATGCTCATGTTTATGTTTATGTTTATGTTTATGATTATGATTATGTTTATGATTATGTTTATGATTATGTTTATGTTTATGTTTATGTTTATGCTCATGTTTATGCTCTTGTTTATGTTTATGCTCATGTTTATGCTCTTGTTTATGTTTATGCTCTTGTTTATGTTTATGTTTATGATTATGTTTATGTTTATGTTTATGCTCTTGTTTATGTTTATGCTCTTGTTTATGTTTATGCTCATGTTTATGCTTATGTTCATGTTCATGTTTGATGCAAACAAATGGGTTTTAAAACACTTCCTATTGCTACTGTATACTATATACTGTACTATACACACGTGTGACCCTTGCTGTGAACAAACATCAAATGTGAACACAATGCTACTTTCTATTTCAATAATTGGGTGAAAATAAAGCAGCGTTCTGGCATGTGCCCAATCATTTGCCTACAGCTGTTATTCCGCTGGTGGGACCAGTCACCACATGCCCCTCGAAAACTCCCTTCCCCTGGACAATCCCAACGCTGGACTATTGAACTTTCTGTCACTAAATCAGGAATAACGAATTACCATAACGGATACGTAATCATCCCACCTCTTGTAACTTTCAGCTCAAGTGCTTAACACCATGTCTTATTCTCTACACCCGACTATCATATGCATTTGTCATGTATACAGACCTTACTGTCATGTACTGACCCTAGGCAGATGGGTCAGGCCCTTGAGTCGTGGATCTGCTCGAGGTTTCTTCCTATATATATCTCCAATTCTAGGGAGTTTTTCCTCGCCCCTGTTACCCATGGGCCTCTCTCTTGCTTTCCTTTTCTTCCTTTCTTTCCTTCTTTCTCTGATTGCCTACATTCTGTAAAGCGCCATGATACATGTGTTATGTTTTGGCGCTCTATAAGCACAATAAATTCCAAATTCCAGTCTGGTGCTTCTCAGGAGTGGTGTGATTTGTAACAAAGGATTCCACTGGAGCACACAGATGTTCAAAGAATATGTATTTATTTATTGAAAACTGATGTTTCAATGTGTGTTACACGTCTTCCTCAGAGTCAATGTAATTGTGAACCTGAGGTGCGTTCAAATTTGGCAAACAGTGGCGAACGTTCGTGGTGAACATGTTTTCTTTGAACAGTTAATCTTTGAACGATTTGGTGTTAACATTCCATTGTAACGTAATTGCATTGTTATCTTCATCAAGCTCACGTCCAGTTCCACTGTATGTTCACGGAGAACTACCTCCGCAGACTGTTTGCTGTTTGTTCCCAAATATTTGCCGAAAACTCCAGGCAAACGGAAAACTGTTTGCAAACGTTCACCTATGTTTGCAAATTTGAATGCACCTCTGGTGTTTCAACCCCACTGGTGGCATTAATGAATGATTGTAATGATGACAAATAGTCTGCATACACCATCAAATCAATGATGGCGTATGCCCAGAATTTGAGTGTTCAGCTTTAACCTTGGTGTTTGAATGCCACAGGATGGCAGGTATGAGGGCCTTATGACGGGTCGGGGTAACGGGCAGAACATCGACCTCAACCGCAACTTTCCGGACCTGACCTCCATTGCCTACAACCGTCGGCGTTACCGGTTCCATCGCACTGACCACATCCCCATCCCCGACGCCTACTGGTTTGGTAAGGTAGGAGTTTGGCATGGCTGCACCACAACACCACAAGAACCAGAAAACTATTTGGCCACTGTGCACTGGTCCACGTGCACTTTTGAACAGAACTGAAAAATGTAGAATAAAATGTCCACTATTCTAGGAAATGTATTGTCATATTACACACTGTGTGTGTGTGTGTGTGTGTATTGTGTGTGTGTGTGTGTGTGTATTGTGTGTGTGTGTGTGTGAGTGTGTGTGTTTGTATGTGTGTGTGTGTGTTTGTGTGTACGTGCGTGCCTGCGTGTGTAGACGGTGGCTCCTGAAACCTATGCTGTGATGAAGTGGATGCGCTCCACTCCATTTGTGCTGTCGGCCAGCCTACACGGAGGTGACCTGTTGGTGTCCTACCCCTACGACCTGTCCAAGCATCCCCAGGAGGAGAACCTCTTCTCCCCCACACCAGACGAGCAGGCAAGGAGCACACACACACACACACACACACACACACACACAGATCAATACAGACACACACTCGCTGTCCCTCACTCCTGCCCCTACGACCTGCCCAAACACCTTTCCTTTGAGTTGGTCAGTGTGGACACTAGTATCGTTATAGTTATACTTTATCTTTATCGTTATAGTTATACTTTATCTTTATCGTTATAGTTATACTTTATCTTTATCGTTATAGTTATACTTTATCTTTAGTGTAATCGTCATCGTTATTGTTATTTTTATCATTATCGTTATCCTTATCTTTATCTTTATCTTTATCTTTATCCTTATCTTTATCTTTATCTTTATCTTTATCTTTATCTTTATTGTAATCGTTCCTAGTGTGAACGACCTTTAATTCCCTTCTCGTTCCCCAGGTGTTTAAGCAGCTGGCCAGAGTGTATGCCGACTCCCACAGGACAATGACCAGCAACAACTCAGAGCGATGTGGCAGCGACTTCACCGACAAGGGCAGCATCATCAATGGAGCAGAGTGGTACAGCATCAGAGGGGGTAATGCCCAGTTTGTATACTCACAGAAGACAAACAAACAAATAAACAACAACACCCAGAGAAGGTAAACAATGTCAGCATCAGATGGGGCACCGCCCACTTTGTGTACTCACAGAAGAGAAACAAACAAATAAACAACAACACACAGAGAATGTAAACAATGTCAGCATCAGAGTACACTTTGTGTACTCACAGCAGAGAATTAAACACATAAACAAACTCACAGAGCATATAAACAATGTCCACAGATTCAGTGGGAGGATCATATTTCATATTCTTTGTTATTGTTTCATTTTGCTAACAACGATTTATAAATTTGTGACATCGGCTTCAGCTGTAGAGATGCTTTTGACTCTGATGCTCAAAGGGAAATTACAGTAGTTTGTAGAGCCAGACTGATCTAGAGGATTCCACAAGGCTGCACACTTAAGTTGTACTAGATACAATACCTTGGTTTGCATTGTTCTATTCATATTTTTCACTCTTATCTTATGGACAGGTATGGCGGACTTCAACTACCTGCACACAAACTGCTTTGAGCTGACAATTGAGTTGGGCTGTGACAAGTTCCCCCCAGAAGAACAGCTCTACACCAGCTGGCAAGACAACAAGGAAGCCCTGATCAGCTTCCTGGAAGCAGTAAGGTCATATCTGGTCTCTCCCAGAACAACCAAGGATATCATCTCAGTCCTCTTCCAGGGTTGCCCCTGCACTAAAAAGCTATCTAGCAAACAAGCCAAATTGATTAATGTTGTGTTTCAAGACAAGTTGAAAGCTGGATATATCCGTGCTGCTCCAACGTACTTCTTTGTGTAGGAGGTCAGAAAAAATGACCTCTTAGTCAGGAAGGGAACTGGAGAACTTGACTCCAGACGAGTTGTCTAGAACACAGCATAAAACTGGTTCAGTTAAAAGGCTCATAGTAGGCTAAATTAGGTTTGCTAAACATGTAGAACTATAGTCACCTTTTAAGTATAGACACCTTTTAAATTAAGCTTTAAAGTCATGATGCTTTTAACAATTTAGAACATAATGAGTAGGAAACCAAAAACACGTAAACTTAATTACCACTTTAAAAAGAATATGATATTTCCCATTGGCACAGTAATACAGCCAATGGCACATTAAAAATACCTAACATATTGATATCTTTCAATGCTTCTGTCTAAACCACTTGCATTTCAGGTGGACTGATGCCATAAATAATAAATGTGATGTAGCTGTGCACTGTAATTGATTCCCAGTTGGCTGATTGCAATCCCCTGTGTGTTCTAATTGGTAGTTTGGAACCCTCTGTTGAGTGAGTTGATTGACTCCCGTTGTGCGCTGTGATTGGTTTTTTAGTGTGATCCGTGTGTGCCTCTCAGGTTCACCGTGGCATCAAGGGGATTGTGAAGGACGGGGAGGGGAAGGGGATCAGAGGAGCCATCATCTCTGTCAAAGGCATTCGACACGACGTCACTACAGGCAAGATCACACACACGTGCCTGCCGCACAGATGGTTTTGTCCAAAGCAGCTTACCACAGACATACAAATCTTATCCATTAACAATACAATAACAATTGTGTTACCTCCTAATTACTTAGGAGTATTACATGGTAAGGACAGTTTTTATAAACTGTGACTCTGTTTTTCCGTGTGTGTTCCGTGCCTTTTTTTCGGTGAGTATGTCTTTGTGTGTGCATATGTGTGTGAGGTGTGTGTGTGTGTATGCGCTTGCACACGTGTGTATGCCATTGTGAATGTATGTGTGTGTACATTTTTTTTTTCATTTGTTTGATGTGATTTCCTGTATTCTGGTGCATTTTGGGGATGGCCAATACTAAATTAAATCAGATTCATAGCCTACATCCTGATTTGTTGATATTGAGGCAATGATTCCATGCAAAGGCTTGGGCTTCAGGGCCCCCTGACCCCTTGGGCTCCTGGGCCTGGGCCCGGTAGGCCCGTGCAGTAATCCATCCCTGTGTGTGTGTGTGTTGGTGCATGTGTATCTGTGTGTGTGTTGGTGCTTGTGTGTGTGTGTGTGTGTGTGTGTGTGTGTGTGTGTGTGTGTGTGTGTGTGTGTGCGTGCCTTCCTGTGTGTTGTTTTCCACAGCTGAGAATGGAGACTACTGGAGACTCCTGACTCCAGGGATCCACATTGTGACGGCTTCGGCGCATGGCTACACACGAGCCATGAAGAAGATTTACCTGCCCGCCCGCCTTGAGAAAGCCGGTCGTGTCGACTTCACCCTGCAGAGGGCGCCACTGGACCTAGATGATGACGACTACCACCTGCCCAGCATCCCCGCTGCATACGAGCGCTTCGACCCCTACAACCAGTTTGGCCGGTACAACGTGCGAGACGAGGCAGAGCCGGGCATCGAGAGGCAGGAGAACCCGTGGTGGTGGTCCTACTTCGCTCGGTCCACAGGCATGGCCCCCAACTGGCTGCTCAAACTGGACTAGAGCTCCCTCTGGTGGTAGCTGTCAGTCATTACAAGGCCTTTCAACTCCCATACCTTCTCATAAGCTTTTGCACTTTCACGGTTTGTCCCGTAGGGAATTTGTAACATTTCACCCAAATGAAGTCTGAATGTTTGGATGCATGGTGCTTGGTCTACATCGTCTACATCACTGCTGTAGACAGCAGGGGCAGGATGTTAGGCTGTACAAGACCAAATCACTCATAAAATCTGCTGGCACATGAAATAGTCCTCCAGGTTGTATTGTATTGAATTGTATTGATACAAACGGCATACAGTCATTCTTGCTTGTTTTTTGTAATAAAAATATTTTCACCTGTTCAATAAAGTTATTGATTGACTATATTGAAATAATACTGTTAGCAGTTCTTGTGAAATCTCCAGTGTTAAACGCCTCACTGCTTCCAAGGCATATAGCTGCACACATCAATTTTAGCAGTGTGTTTAGAATGGCTTAGTGGTTGGATCGATCTTCTATGAAGGTATTTCACCATGAAGTCATGTTTTCAAGTTCAGTTTTATCCCCAAGCTAGTCTATGCTGGAGGAGTGTCTGTAATGGTAATTGTAAAGGCCTGTGCTGCTGAACTGGGGAAGCCACTGAAGCACATCTTCAACTTGAGTCTACGTCTCGGACAAGTTCCAACACTGTGGAAGACATCATGTCTCACCCCCGTCCCTAAGAAGCCACACCCCAGTGAGCTTAATGACTACAGACCTGTCGCTCTTACATCACATGTGATGAAAACAATGGAGCGACTGGTCTTAGGTATGCTCAGACCCCAGGTACACCATGCACTAGACCCGTTACAGTTTGCATACCAGGAGAAAGTGGGCGTGGACGATGCCATCACTTATCTTCTACACAGGACACATTCTCACCTAGACAAGGGGAAAAGTGCTGTGAGAATCATGTTCTTTGATTTCTCAAGTGCTTTTAACACCAACCAACCCCAGACTGGGAGACAAGCTCTTGCAGATGGGTGTGGACGCTCACCTGGTAACCTGGATTACAGATTACCTGACCGAGCGACCACAGTTCGTCAGACTGAAGAACTGTCTCTCTGACACTGTGATCAGCAGCACCGGAGCGCCACAGGGAACTGTGCTCTCTCCAGTCCTGTTCACCCTGTACACATCTGACTTCTGCTACAACACCGAGTCATGCCACATGCAGAAGTTTTTTGACGATACTGCAATTGTGGGGTGTATCAGAGACGAGCAAGAGGAGGAGTACAGGAGCCTGGTGGAGGACTTTGTGCAATGGTGCAAACTCAATCACCTTCAACTCAACACTTCAAAGACCAAGGGGCAACCGTGGCCGGAGGGTTGCCGGTTCGAACCCCGACCAGTAGGCACGGCTGAAGTGCCCTTGAGCAAGGCACCTAACCCCTCACTGCTCCCCGAGCGCCGCTGTTGTTGCAGGCAGCTCACTGCGCCGGGATTAGTGTGTGCTTTACCTCACTGTGTGTACACTGTGTGCTGTGTGTGTTTCACTAATTCACGGATAAATGCAGAGACCAAATTTCCCATCCCGGGATCAAAAGAGTATATATACTATACTATACTATACTACTAGATGGTGGTGGATTTCCGCAGGTTTAAGCCCGCTCTGCTACCAGTCTCCATTGATGGGGTCAATGTGGAGGTTGTAAGCGCCTACAAGTATCTCTCCACCTGGACAATAAACTGGACTGGTCAGCCAACACTGACGCACTCTACAAGAAAGGGCAGAGCAGGCTGTACTTCCTGAGGAGGCTGCGGTCCTTCAATGTGTGCAGCAAGCTCCTCAGAATGTTATACCAGTCTGTTGTTGCCAGCGTCCTCTTCTATGCAGTGGTATGCTGGGGAGGAAGCACAAGGAAGAAGGATGTGGGGCGAATTGACAGGCTGGTAAGGAAAGCTGGCTCTGTAGTGGGAGCTGAGCTGGAGTGCATCACTTCAATATCTGACAAAAGGACCCTGAACAAACTGATCAACATCTTGGACAATGAATGTCATCCACTCTACAGCACTATTAAAAAGCAAAAGAGCTTGATCAGCTGGAGACTTCGCTCACTGCCATGCACAACTGAAAGGCTGAGGAAGCCATTTGTCCCCAGGGCCATTGAACTGTTCAATGCTTCACTAAAGGGAAGAGGAGAGATAGACTTCTCTGCATAGTCTGTCTGCCTCTCCACCCTCTCCATGTTTGAGTACTGACTGCCCACTACTGCTTTACTACCGTTTTACTACTGTTTTACTACTGTCCACAGCCTAATGTTTTTACTACTGTTTTACTGCTACACTGTTTTTCATGTTATATTAGTACACATGACCAATGGCTTCTGCTACAATACTTAATGGCTGTAACCCTATTACCTCAACCTATTCTTGCACTGACATAGTTTTTTATATTACCTTGTCTACATTATACTTAACTCTCTAAGCTGTCCATATTATTTATGCTGGTCTCTAGATCTTATTCTTGCACTGTTGCACTGTTGGACTACTGTTGGACTACTTTTTGCACCTTCGCCATGACACTCACTCTCTTGAGCACCTCACCATGCACACAGAACTACAGGCCAGTCCCGGCCCTGTCACTGCAAGCGTCTAATGCTTGATCATCCTCAAGCACACTGTGGATTTTTTATTTATTTATATAGTATATTCTTCTACTGTCTCTATTGTACAGTGGAGTTTGGTTATATGTTTATACTTATATTTACCATTTCTGCTGTAAGTGCATGTTGTGTGTGATGTCTGTATGCTACTGAGACCTTGAATTTCCCCTTGGGGATCAATAAAGTATCTATCTATCTATCTATCTATCTATCTATCTATCTAATGTGAACTAACTAACTAACAAACTAATTTCCAAAGTATATGAACCCACATTAACTTGATGGAAATATCATTATTTCCTAACTGAGAAGTTAACATAGGCCTGATAGTAATGTGTCACTAGATCCTCCTGTGGTTACCTAAAATCTTTGCAGGTAGTTTCTTTGTCACATTAATCTGATGACTGCTGTAATTAGTTTACTAGTAAGTCATTGCCTAATAGCTACCAGTACGGCACTGTACATTTCTGCATATACAGCAGTGTGTGTGTATGTATGCACTTGAAGATAAAGTAATGACTGATTGAAGGTAAAAGAAAATGTATATAGACTGCTCTGCAGTAAATGCTGCTAGTAATGCAATGTGCCTTTTATGGCATTTTATTTTTAAATCAAGATTGTGTGTGGGATTGGTCATGGATATTCCCACGGGTGTTGTTCGGCCGTGGCTATAGCCGAACAAATCCCGTGGGAATATCCATGACCAATCCCACTCTCACTCATGCTATATTGCTTAAATAACTGGGAGAGTATTACAATAAGTTACTGGCCAATAGCTGCCTGTTGAGTAGGCTACTGCAGATTTCACAGGAATGTTTTCTGTGTAGCGTTGACAACTGAAACAGTACTGGCATATTTTTTACTGTTCTAGCAGATTTTTTATGGTTACAGGCACTTGTTAGAGAGCCAATTTCCTGTATATAAGCTACAATGTATCAGGAGAAAAAGTACCTTCGTCACTCTTTCAAACGTTGTTTCGTCTACACAACACCAGAGGGCAGTATGACATAAACTAAGCTAAAGTAGCATCCTCTGTGGCAGAGAGAGGCACCCTTGTCATGGTATGTCACGGTGTCACATGTTTACAATTTCATTAGTCAGCGGAATGCCTTTTGTTTGATGTAATATTATGTAAATGATAAATGTGATCTTATTGTCTCTGAACGCTTCCTTTTGACGTGGGCTATATTGAAAAGATTGCCGTTGGAGGGCGTGCCATTACCAAACATCAATGAACGTCAGAGGTCCGAAAGGAAACCATTATCCCGAAGATTTGAGAGACGCTAAAGGAAGGCCCAGGCAGGTATCGTTACTGTGGTTTAATATTATAAGGATATATCACATTTGGTGGCAGTGATTTAAATACTCTAAGGCGTTACACATTAGTGGACTGATTGTCTTACGCACCAATTCATTTTTTTTTTTCTGTGTGATTACAATAGGCCTCTTAAAACTAGTCCTAGTCCATTACAAAAGTCGTGATCTTAAAATGTTAAAAAGAAAAAATATGTTGGGACGTTGGATCACATGAACAAGTGAATTCCTCTCTTGTGGCGCAATTCTGCACCACGTTGATATCGGTAAACTAATGCTGAAACAGGCTACTTTAAATAATCTTTTAAAAGATTTCGATGATGCAAGATTTCGCGGAACTTATGGCTTCATTTTTCAGTTCAGCTTTTGTTGCCAAGCCGATATTACTTTTTAATAGCCTATAACACAAATAGACAAAATATGTGACACAATAACTACTCTACTTATAAATTATTCTTTTATGATTTTTACTAACACTCCAAATGCGCAAAATCCTTCATGAATGGTAACGATAATACAAATTAAAACTGCACGTAAACACAGTCAAACCTAAAAAAGAACTTGATTACATAAGGCCATTGGAATGAACAGGGGTTTGCAAAAGTAGCCTATTTAATCCCCGCTGTAAGTCATCACTAGCCTATGTTCAATTTAACTAGGTGTCTATATATTGTATGTATATTTTTCATATCTAATCAGAAGTCCTATTTTGTATTACACGTAGTATATTCTAAAGTAGCCTAGCCTAGGCTCAATAAGTTATATGTCTACGAACGTCTCATGATAGAGAACCGCTTTACAGCAATAACAGCCTCAAGTGTGAGACGGTAACAACGGTGTTCTAAAGCTTTCCCCCATTTTTCTAAATATTTATAGAATGTAAGCTACATATAATGTTAATAGCATATGCAGTTTGATATGGGACTGTAGTGAAGGATTTTGGTGAGGGCTTTGACCAAACCTTTCTCACTGTTTTTGACAGCTTTCAACGTTGTTTTTAGTATCATGGGTAGTATCATGGGTAGTTGTGCGCCATTGGTAGTTTTCTACCCACATTGGCATAGTACCACCATCCACCACCGTTGCACATAGTCTGCAGTGTTTTTAAAAGAATTTGTTTTTAGTAGAACAACTTTGACCAAACTATTCTAATATATATATATTACTACAACAGGTTATCTTGCTATGTGGTGTACCATCACTATGTTTGATGATTGATGGTGTTTCTTGAGGAGCTGGCACTAGACGATTGTCACATGCATGGTGCTTTGACTAGCAAGCTTTTTTGGTGTCATAATGACCAACCATAAAAAACACACATTTCAAGCACCTTCATTGGCTAGATGCTTTAATGATCTTTTAAAACAATGTGTGTGTGTGTGTGTGTGTGTGTGTGTGTGTGTGTGTGTGTGTGTGTGTGTGTTTGTGTGTGTGTGTGTGTGTGTTTGTGTTTGTGTGTGTGTGTGTGTGTGTGTGTGTGTGTGTGTGAGAGAGAGAGAGAGAGAGAGAGAGAGAGAGAGAGAGAGAGAGTGTGTTTGCAACCCTCCAGTAGTCCACCGGTTTAAAAATCTTAAAACTGTAGACTTCTGTTCTGCAAAAAAAATCCCAAACACTGTTATGAATTTGGTATTTCCTTTTCTTTTTTCGGGGAGATGGGTGGACTGTGGTAGCGTCCCTCGGATGCTTGGTTTGGGGTGCAGTCTGGGGAACAGAGAGGATCTGGGTGGTGCAATTCAACTTCCACGATCTTCCTATGGATCCAGTGGTGGCCTGATGGTGCCCTTTCCTGCATGTAAGAATTTTAATCGCACTGTGTCTTTATTCTTTAATTCTTCTTTTATACTTGACATCCTTACAAACAACACTATAGCTTGCTTTCTACCTCCGAAAGATAGATTGCTTTCTACCTCTGAAAGGAGATGTCAAAACACTTAAATACCTTAATAACCAAATAATACCTAATTATGATAAATTACAGTCAAATATATATTTTTGCAAGTAGTCTATTACAGTATTTAACTCATTTATTTTTCACTGTTAATCAGAAAGACTTTGGAAATATACTGAAGCATATTGTTAACAATAAAATTGATTTAGAACATAAATACTGGTATATTTTGAAAGTATAATGTGGCTTATGGGGAATTGAATACTTTTACAATATGTAGCATTATTTACATTTTTAAATTTTCAATTTCAAATTCATTAAGTCTGTAGGCCTGCTATATGTGTCAGCTATT
>NW_027468640.1:9988524-10251024 GCF_046254945.1 Alosa pseudoharengus
TTAGTGAAAAACACTCAGCACACAGTGAGGTGAAGCACACATTAATCCCGACGCAGTGAGCTGCCTGCTACAGCGGCGCTCAGGAAGCAGTGAGGGGTTAGGTGCCTTGCTCAAGCCGTTCCTACTGGTACGGGGTTCGAACCGGCAACCCTCCGGTTACAAGTCCGAAGCACTAACCAGTAGGCCACGGCTGCCCACAGTAGGCCACGGCTGCCCATGAATACTTTTATCTCAACAACTAAAGTGGCTGTATCCCTACTGTATCCAGTATGCATCTGAAAGCTTTTGGGCATCAACAACAACCACTCAGGTCTGATTTGCTACAGCCGAACTATTTTCATACTATTCTGTGACCTGATTGGCTTGACCGGAACACCCTCCCACTATTCTGAAGTCTGATTGGCTAGAGCTGAACCCCCCTTCCACTATTCTATGACCTGATTGGCTAGAGCTGAACCCCTTTACTACTATTCTGAGGTCTGTTTGGCCACAGCTGAACTCTCACTATTCTGTGAATTGATTGGCTAGAGCTGAATTCCTTTCCCACTATTCTGAGGTCTGATAAATTAGAATTTAACCTTTCTCCCACTGCTCTGAAGTCTGATTGGCTAGAGCTGAACCCTCTCCCATTATTCTGTGACTTGATTAGCTAGAGCTGAACCACTCTTGCACTATTCTGTGATCTTATTGGCTAGAACTGAACTCTTCTAATTATTGTGAGGTTTGATTGGCTAGAGCTGAATAGCACTCTCATTATTCTGGGACCTGATTGGCTAGAGCTGTTTTGGACTTGCCGGATTTGGGCCTAAACTGGGCCAGACCCATCCCGCACTCCGTTGCCCTCTGGCAAGCTGGCATCTCTGTGGTGCTGCTCTGCTCCACTCTGGCTTCAGAAGCGCGCGGTTGTGGACAGATTAACTTTTCTATGAGAATCAAAGGGGCGATTCACTGTGCTCAGCCAAACCAACATAATTGCAAAAACAGCATTTGATTTCCCAATAATGGTTCAGTGTCATCTCCAATTCAGTCTGCTTGTTCAGCGGCAGCAATTACCGGATTTGTACATGTGCAGACAACTGCTTCAGCAGGCGATAATAAGCCCGGCTTTTTGTTATGGAGCCTGGGCTAACTCCAGCAGAACTCCTGAAGCAGAGAGAATGCGCCTAGTCAACCGTGAGTCCACACAAACCAGAGATTGTCGTTGTCGAAAACTCTTGGACTATAACAAAGCAGGGTGAACAGGGGTTAAGGTAATTCCTCCTTAATGACACCCAGACTTTTGTTTTTCTTGTCTTTCTCCTCCCTCCCTCTCTCTCCCTTTCTCTCTCTCTCTCTCTCTCTCTCTCTCTTTTGGTTGAGGTAAAGTTAATCGCAGCTCGTTCACAAAATATCACTGATATTAAAAAAAAGCATCCGCCAAATTCCTGGTCTGCTGACGGTGAGGTGGTCTGTGGCTGTGAAGCTGGCTGTCACTGCTGTATTATTTTATTTGATTTGGTGTTCCAGGCCCGTGACAGACCGGGGTCAGGCCAGTGAATGGAGCCGAGGCTGTGGCCTTGACCCTTGACCCCCTGAGACTAATGCGCCCAACCAGCAGCCTCACGGGCCAGCACTTCGCCTTTGTTCATGTACATCTCCATGTGGTCAGTTTGTTTACACTTTCCTCCCCTAAAACACAACGTACTCACTCAGCTATGTCCAGGATCAGAGCAGGAGCCAGAGAGAGGGAACACACACACACACACACACACACACACGCACACACACTATCGGAATTAAAGGACCTGGATTTTCTACATGCTTAGGAATGGTGCTTCAATGGTTTCTTTCAAATCTCCTCTAGCATAGCGCACGTTGAGGCATCCTTTGAAATGAAAGGTGACGCCCCACAATTCCTTTTGCCAGGTAACAGCAGCCAAGTTGATAGTCAATAGATCCTTTCAACAATAAAAACAAATACAATGCTTGAACGTTCTATTTGGTTCCCAATCTACTTCCTCTGCATTAAGATAACATATGGAATGTTAAAACGGAAGCCTTGTGGGGCCAACTATGATGCTGATAATGGAACTCTCTTGAAAGGGTCTATAACACCCGTCTTCCCATAATGTCCTTATGAATTCATCTTCATATCTTTGCTTGTCCTCATTATATCCGATCTAGGTAACAAGGACAAGCTCCCAGTGGCTGTCTGATAATTCCAAAATGGCCGTCAGATAAACAATATGGGCAATGTAGTTTTAGTACTGTTGTGTATGCAGTTTTGGTAATAATGAGTCCCTTTAGTGGTAAATATCAACTAACTACACATTAACTGGAATTTTAGAACACAATGTCACTCTTTTTTAACTTTTAAATAATAAGTTGTTGGTAAAAAAAAAGCCACAAGACACCATTACATTAGAATATTATCATGTCAAAAAATGAGAAGCTCAGATAGCCTGACCAAACAGTGTTTGTACAAGATTGGCTTTGAATTAGCCTGGCCATTTGCCATCCCCTTGGTACGCTTCGCTTCTACAAGGGTCTGGGATCTTGGCTATTGACAAACGTTTGCAAGCTGGATGCGTGGACTCTGTAGAAGTTTGAAACGATTGGATCTGATTTCAGCCAATCACTAACGTTTGGCCGTGACGTATGTTATGCGCCAGCTCGATCGTGAAGTAAGCTACACTACAACGCTCAGAAATTGCGTGCACTGTATAGTCTACAACAACCATTCCCCACCAGAGCGAACAAGATGGATGTAAATGACCATGCTAGCTTTGCGATACAAATTTAAGAGTTAGTGGAAGATTAGCAAATAGCAGATTACTATTCAACAGTAAGGTTGAAGATAACATATTGTAACGCCGATGAGAACTTAGGAGACGGGGAGGCTGATATATCGCTCCAAAACTCCGGTAGTTTATTTCCTATAGATGTAGGCCTACAGGCTAGTACACGGGCAACAGGAGGTGTCCACTACAAAACAACAAACTGATCCCTGATAAATCACGGTCTCAATCACTCGTCATTCACACTCATCGGCCAACAACACAACGGAATACAACTCACTCGCACGTAGGCTTGGGAATCGGTTCCAGGTATCGGTAAGGAACCGGTTCCAAATGTTCCGATCCATCGGAATCGTACACATCCAAACGTTAACGATTCCACTAACGATTCCAATACAAAGCTTTGTTTTACAAATGTATACTTTTTTAGAAATGTTAAAGTATTCAACTTCTGTATTGTTATTGCACACTTGATATTCATTCTCTAAAACCACTTTAAATTAGACATTCAAAGCCAACAACTCTCAAAGCCGTCTTATAAGTGTTCAGCAAATGGTACAGGAATCGATATGGGAATCGATAAGGAATCGCATCGACAAGCAGACTCGACAATGGCATCGATATTGATAATTTCTTAACAATGCCCATCCCTACTCGCACGTAATCCACTTCTCCACTTCTACTCTGACTAAACTTACTAGACGTCTTAGAACCCCCTATTCTATTCCCTCCCCATAGCAATCGCTAACCTATCTGAACCCCTAAATATTCCCTCCTGGACACCTCCCCCCAATCAAAACACATCAGAACTCATTGACACATTGTATGACACAGGAGGGAGAGGGAGACATAAACACTCGCACACACACACACACACACGCACACGCTGGGAAAACAGAAGACACAGGGGAACACAGGGGAAAGCCCAACACGGGGGCAAATATCATCACAATTGTCAAAGCTAGATGTGATCATTGAAAACACGCCGCTTCGTTCATACCGGATCTGCCACACATGCTGTAATTTAATATCGAGGCTACTGCGCGATACAAATCAAATGTTTCCCAAATCCCGTAGGGACATATTTGCCCGAAATAAAATGTGTTAAACACTCCTTTTGTTCGGACTTCAATTCCTGAATATTTGGAAGCGTAGCCAGCACGGACTGAATTGCTTCATTAACTTATGCCATTGCCAACTCCTCGAGGACTACAATTCAAACACAGTGCAGAATCTCGAAGTCATCTCTCACAACTCCCGCCTCCTGCTCGCTGATTGGCTCGGAGTCCATGGTCTGAGCTGTGGTCCTGGCTGTTTGGGATGACTGCTCTCTCCCTTCGCTACATGCTTCTAGTTTTTTTATAAGATACTCAAACATGAGAGAGGAGGTTGCAGAGCATATGTAAGATAAAGCTCTGCAGGTGTGCTCTAGACTAGAGTAATGTCCCTGTTTGTCAGGATCGCTATCTGATGATGTCGAGGCTGGCGAGAAACATGGCATGAAGGGGAAATGTAATCTCCTGGAATGTCGACTCTGGAGTTGACGGATGGTGGGTGCCATGCCAACAGAACCCTAAGGCGTGTGAGGGGAGAGGATGGTGGGGGGAAATGGGCCCAATGGGAACGTGTTGCTCAGATCGGAAATGACTCTGGAGCGGACCTGTCTCAGATCATAACTCAGAGCCCAGGTTGGCTCTCTACCCGAGACGATGATGTGTTCTGGAGGCAGTGAAATTTTATTATTTTTTTGCTGTTCTTTTTTTCTTTCTTTTTTAAGGTTACTCTGCTGAGAACCAACTCTGCAATGGTCTCTGCCCAAATGGAAGCCAGGACTAAGTACGAATACAGAAGTTTTTCATTTTTAACGCTATACTCACAAAACACACACAGCACAAGTCCAACACCCGGAGGATTTTGATGAGGAATTTACTGAATTTGACAGATGTTTTCGAGTAGAATGGCAAATTGTCCCTTTAACAGTAAAAAACAAAAATCCTATAATAATGACCATTTGGTGAACAGACCCAACACTGACTCCTTAGCAGGATTCAAATAAAAGCAAAACAAACAAAGACATTTGATTGGTGCACATGTATAGAATGTAAATCACAGAAGCAAGTAAATTACAAAGCATTCTGGTACATGGAGTAAATTCATACAGAAACAAAAGGCATATTAAGCATACTGAAAAACGTCAATTTTACAGGTGCTTACACGCAGATTAATTTTATTTTTCTGTGGAGGTATTTACAGCCCTGATAGAGAAGCCTTTTTGCCCACTAACATGGCGACATCACTTCCTGTCAGTCCCAGATGACATAGCGTCAGAGTGGGGCAGCATCAGATTTACATTTAACACACTTATCCGCACACGCACAAACACACACACACACTTATCGACACACACACACACACATACTCATACATACACACACCTCAAACACTCGTCACTCTCTCTCCCTCTCTCTCTCTTTCTCTCTCTCTCACACACACCTCTACTCTCTGCTTTGACAAAGCTCTGGAGTTTTCCTGTTTGCGGATTTGACTACATAGGCCTTTTTCTGACTTATTTTGCTGGTGTGGGTGTTAGCAATACTTAGTAACAGCCGAGCTACCCTGGCCTCACAACCAAAGCTTTCTCGGAGCATAAAAATAGTTTCAGAAAACTGCTCTTGTGAACTGCTCTCGTGTTTAGGGTAAGCCACTTCCATTGATTACAGTAGAAGCTAATTGTTGCTGCATACACTCCATGAACAGAATGCTTCAGTTGCGTGCACGGTGTAGAGTTATCATCGGACATGCACTGTAGAGTAATTATTACCAATTACTGCTGGACCTCATTTTTCTCTGATATCAAGCACTGTGTTGTGTGCATTACTGTACGGAAGGGTTTCTTTCTCAAAGAGATGTGGCATCCTTAATGCGTAAATGAAAACGAAATAAACGTTTAACATAACGCTTCTGTCATTAAGTGCCATTCGGTTTTTGTCATAACAAGTTAGGGTTAGGGTTAGAGTTAGGGTTAGGATTAGGGTTTGAGATTAGGGTTAGGTTTAGGGTTAGAGTTCATGTGTCATGACAGTGTCATGTCACTCTTATGTCGATACTGTCAAGTAAAGTGTTACCAAACAACGTCCTGTGAATTCATTCACAAATATGCTTTGCATTCTTGTTTTCAGATTCCCCTCAGAACATAAGTGGTCTGTGTTTTATTTTAATTCACCATGCCGTAAGTGTTCCAAGTGTCCCAAATACACACTGTGGATACATGCATGCGTTGTGACAGTGACCAGTAGCCTCTATGGGCGTCTGAATCAAACGCCCAATGAATATAAACATCATAATGACGTCATAATGCCCAGGAGCTGACGGGGGCTCTATTTGAATATCTGCATTTGGGTGTACTAAAAATAAAAAAATGTGGGCCTACACACAGCGTTGTCTTTTGACCCGTTGCCTTAACATAGAGGTCATCAGCGCAAGCGTAGGTGTGTACTGGCATGTTTTCTGCTCTTCAGACGGGTAGATAGGAGCGCTATTGCTCAGTGTGTTATGGATACATACAGACGTGTAAATTTACAACAGATGTCCTGACTGTGAGAAACACTGAGGACTTGCGTGTGTGTGTGTGTGTTTGTGTGTGTGAGAGAGAGAGAATGTGTGTATGTGTGTATTTGTGTGTGTGTGTGTAATAGAGAGAGAGAGAAAGACAGAGAGAAAGAATGTGTGTATTTAGGGTTGTGTGTGTGTGTGTTTGTGTGTGTGTGTGTGTTTGTGTGTGTGTGTACGCTCAGATTTGAGTTTATTTCGTCAGGCAGCCCTTACGGTGGTTTTGTAATGGACTCCTATTTGCATAGAGTGCCCACACTCCCTCCACGTAGCACAGCCTTCGCTTTTGTAATTATTTGGTGAAGTAAATTCAATGCAATTAGATGCGGCCCTCAGGCAGCCTCTGTTCCAGCCACGATGCTAACACCGTGCCCACTGTTATATAACACAGAACAGGCCATGCCCACTGACTCACACACCAATAGCATAAATAGCATGCTGTCTAAACTATGATACATACCCTGTCATTCTTAACAATGCTCTTTAAATATCTTTAAATAGACTTAAAATGTTCTCATATTCTCAATCATATTTACAGTGATTTTTGCCCTTCATGCTAAAATATGACATATGAAACATTACCTTTCCACTCTTGGTTTAAGTTTAAAAGTATTCTTTTTTTTGGCAACAAAACTACAAATGCCACATTTCAACAAAAAAGGGAAGACCTAACCTGTTCCCTCTTTGCCAACAACAAATCCCGCAAACTGTCCTTTATGCATGCAAATACTTTGTTATACTTCACACGTTTCGATCACACAGCCATTCCTCAGGTGTCACTGAAAACGTTGTGTGAAGTATAATAAAGTATTTGCATTCGTAACGGACAGTGTGCGGGATTTCGTCTACACGCATTACTGGTGACCTTACCTTTTCCGACGCACCTGTCCTAAAACAGGTGTGCAAAAGCTCTTTTGAACTGAGACACACTTCCAATGAAAGCAAGTATGCTGTAGTCTACCCACATGGGCAAGACAACAACAACGGCACTGCTGCGGTCTGAAAATCTTCATTCCCATTGGCTTGGAACAGCAACAGTTTGGTGCTGCGTCATGCAAAGGTGCATTGTTGACCTTTGCCCTCGGGGCACTAGAGTGAGTATTTTTGCACCAAATTCAGTAACTATCAGCGCTCAGATCGCTCTGGAAAAAGGCTTTAAAATCACAAATTTGGGAAATAAGGTTATTTGCAGTCTAGCGTTAAGTATACTTTTGATCCCATGAGGGAAATTTGGTCTCTGCATTTATCCCAATCCGTGAATTAGTGAAACAAACTCAGCACACAGTGAACACACAGTGAGGTGAAGCACACACTAATCCTGACGCAGTGAGCTGCCTGCTACAGCGGCGCTCGGGGGGCAGTGAGGGGTTAGGTGCCTTGCAAAAAGGGCACTTCAGCCATTCCTACTGGTCGGGGTTTGAACCGGCAACCCTCAGGTTACAAGTCCGAAGCGCTAACCAGTTGGCCACGGCTGCATGAAAGATACATAGCCTTCTCTCTGCTTGCCAGTCTTTAAAAGTTGAACTTGAATCCTTAAAATAACAGATGATGTGTTTCTTCTGAGATCATTTCAAAATGTCAGAATGTAAGTTTTGCAAGAGGAATTGTTGCGGCCTGTGATTGTGATTGAGCAATAACAATTCTAGACGGAACATGACCTTAGCGAGAGAGCCTGACCTGAGAGGAGACTGCGACGATCCGATCATGTTAACACAAAGACCCGAAGTATTCTTTTCAGCTCCTGTCATGAACTTCCTCATGAGTGCCAACACTTCTCTCTTTCTCGCTCCATCAGACGCACATCTAAAGGGCTCTGATAACATCGTCTCCCTGCCGGACCACTGACAGGTCGGGGAGAGAAACAGACAACAAAGCCCATTGTTCTCTTCCCTGACATATCGCTGGTATCACGTCTGCCAGGGTTCAAATGTCCACAACTGGAAAAGACAAAACACCTACAACTGTTTTCACAGGCACAGCTGAGCTGAAGTCAAGTCTACAATGAAACTGTCTGCTGTGATACAAATGCCCCAGTCAGAACGATACGTATCCAGGTATTCATCAACTGTAGAGCAGATCATGGGACGCTTGTTATTTGTGCTTCTCACAGCCTTTAACATGCAGATGTGATTTTTTATATCACCCATTAAGAACATATCAGTAGATTTTTGAAAACATTAATAAGTCTGGTTATTTAATTGTGTATTTAAGGTAATATCAATACAATTGCAGTTCTGTTATTTTGATTGAGTAAAGATAAATTAAATTGCAATGCCCAATTACATTTCCACTGAAATGACTAGGAAAGCAAAAATGTCACATTAAAATTGAGGATATAGTGTTTTGGAACCAAACTCTGCACTTGTTTATTACACCATCAACAACACACACGTGACGGCACAAGGCCTGCAGTATGAGCTCGGTGGTACTGCTTTTTATTTGTAATGTGGTTGTGTGAGTTTTAATGTTTTGGTTATTTCTTGATTTTAAATAGACAATGTTTGTGTACTGTAGAGCCACAGGAACTGAATACTGAGGTTGATTTTGAGTCTGAGTCTGTTCCTTATTCATAGGGTGCCAAGACCATTTGAAACAATACAAATTCCTTTGTGCCTTCTGGCCTGACCACTTGAATCCATCTTGCAATGATTTACCTCGCCTATTTGTCAAATTCGTAAAAGAATAGATGTTCGATTGTGTAGATTTACAGATTTCTCCTTGTCCACTGAAAAAAAAAAACTCCTGAAAACACAAGCACTTGGTCTGGTCTGGTTTTGTGTGTGCGTGTGTGTGTGTGTGTGTGTGTGTGTGTGCTCGCGCCCACAGCGATGGCATGTGAGAGCTATTTCCAGCACACCATCGTCTAGACGTGGCCAAATTAGGGCCAGAATAAAACATAAAGTGCATTGGGAGGAAGTGTTCCTGATCTTAATGCATATTACCACGGCGCTCCTTTCACATGAAACACTTAAAAGTCGCAGTAGAGCCATGCCGTAGGGTTATGAGTGTGGAGTGTGTGCGTGTGTGTGTGCGTGTGTGCGTGTGCTCGTGTGTGTGTGTGTGTGTGTGTGCTCATGTGCGTGAACTTGTATGAGTGTGTGTGTGAGCTTATGTGAGTGTGTGTGTGTGTGTGTGTTTGTGTGTGTAGAGGGGGGGAAGGGGAAAAGAGAAATGGCCTGGGGGGTTCTGGGAACATTTCCCGGGTAACTCTTAGCTACTTTAGCTGTCAAGTGGCAGACTGGGGACGCATCAGTGCGCGCACAGATGCTCGGCTACAGCTCCAATGCTACAGCTGCACAGGGAAGCGTCAGAATTTTTACAGTCTACGTGTGTGTGTGTGTGTGTGTGTATGTGCTGGGACTGTTTGAGTGAGTGTGTGTCTGGTGTTTGGGTTTGTGTTTGAGTGAGTGTCTTTGTGTCTGAGGATGGTTGCTGAATGTGAGTCTGTGTTTGTCTCTGGGGGTTGGTGTTCAAGTGTGTGTGTATGTGTTTGAGCGTGTGTGGGTGGGTGTTATTCTGTCTTTGACAAACACCCGGACCTCTCCCTGACGTCTGTTGATTGAGATGTATTTTGATAGTGCCTGTCCTCACAAACGGCGACGAGAGCAAGATGATGTGAAGTCGGCGGCGGTCGCGGGGGGCAGCGACGACGCCCAGACAAACTAAAGGGCCATCAGAGCAGGGCGGTCTGACGCTGGCTCCTCTCCGACGGGCGAGAGCGCCTGCCGCTGCTGCACTGCTGTCACGGCTTCAAATAACAAAGCAACACCCCACAACGCTGCGCTACGCAGAGCAGGAATCGTCACGTCAGCGGACGGGGAGGCCGAACGGGAGCGACAGGGCGCTCTGACAGGCCACCAGGGCAGACCCGTGGCGAGGGAGTGGGCACGGACGAGTGATGCCACTTGACACGGCCAGCCATGATAGCTCAGCGTCTGTTACACAGACACACACCGCGTGCGCGCCCAGCTGCATGCCCGAGTGATATTATGGGATGCACACGCATGTGTTGCTGATTGTATGAATGTTGGAGGGCGGAGGGGAAGATTCTCCTACAACAAGGCGGAGGGTGTGTGTGTGTGTGGGGGGACGGGCACTTGTGGTTTGTCAGGGCACATTATGACACTCCTTATGCTCCACACATAATTCTGCTCTGCTGTATTATGAGGGCAATCATGGTAAATTAAGCGAAATGATGTCCTACACCTAAGAATTCGGAATTAAAGTGCCGCAATCAGAGCTTGTCACGACTCATAACTTTCATCTCAGCAGCCTGGTGCTTTGACGGAGATATGAGAGGACCTCCTGTTATGTGGACGTGTTACTGCTCAAAGCGCAGTCCAGTTGGAGGAGGCGGCAGAACTGCAGAGGCAGCATGAGCTATTGCTGCATAGGGTTGGGTATCGTATCGTTTGGGTTTTATCCGATATACCGGTGCTTTCTCCACGTTGTTATTCGATGTCGTTACTACAGTTTGCGTCGGTGCCGGTGCCATATTAGGACTGAGTTTCGGTGCCCATCGCCCACTGCTGCAGGGCTCCTTCGTGTGGGAAGCTGGCCTTTGAAACCCAAGCGTGCGCAGGTGGACCTCAGGGCTAGTGCCTGTGATCTGTAATTTTACCTGCACAGTCAGGGGATGTTCAGATGAAACAGAGGTGATTTGTTTTTTTCCAACCCACCATATCTACCATCACATGAGAGATTAAAAAAACCGAGTGTCTATTTACACCCCTGGTACGAATAGCCTTGGCCACACAGCTGAGCTATTCACACCCTATGACATAACAACAAAAAGACGTTGCTCACGTGCACAAAAAACATGGCGGACATTCGTTTTTTCGTCAGCAGAAAGTGAAGAATTCTGAAAGGTTTCGGCACTAATATCTGTTCAGATTAAGTTTTAAATTGAAAAGTTGTGTTTTATTTTCATAATCTTGGTTCAGTGAACACATACAACTGTTAGTTTGTTAGTTAACAGAAATTTCGTGAATATGACGTTCAGGCCTAACTATAAGTTTACCTGCAAACACTATTTACATGTGGAAGAAGATAGTGCAGTGGTCACAGACCTGAGTTAGCATGTGGGAGACTGGGGTTTGATTCCTGTGTGATGCGTTTTGGCAGAGTGAGTGTGCATGTCTAGAGAGAAGGCGCGCAATTTGAACAAAAAATCAGTTCTCAAACGGAAGTTTTGATTGCAACAATTAGCTAGTTCATGCACCTGGGTGTAAATAGCATACAGTACTATAAACACCAGGGTACGAATAGCATCCACTTCTAACTGTAGATTGATGCAAACAGCATACCTTATTGAGAGTGTCTATTACACAGCTGAGCTATTCACACCCTGTTACGTAACAACAAAAAAACATGATGCTTGTTTTTAAAAAAAAATATTATTACATTGTGTGATCAATATGCCAAAATAAATGCACAGGGGTGCAAATAGCATACACTGATATTTGTACCAGACGGGGTATTAATAGAACACATTGCTGTGTGCACCGGGGTACGAATAGCATACATTGATAATTGTACTAGACGGGGTATTAATAGAACACATTGCTGTGTGCACCGGGGTACGAATAGCATACATTGATATTTGTACCAGACGGGGTACTAATAGGACGCATTGCTGTGTGCACCGGGGTACGAATAGAATTCACTTTTTATTGCACCAGGGTACGAATAGCATACACTGCTAATTGTACCAGGGGTGCAAATAGCCTTACCCTTAAAAAAACAAAAACAAAAAAACATAGTAGCTCACAACTAGTTTTGAGTAAATGTGAGTATTTTTAATAACCTTTAAAGGCACACTATGCAGTTTTTTTTAGCTTAATCTGCAAGTTTTTTCGCTTAATTTACCTTCATTTAACAGCTTCAGAGTCATTGGAATGGTTATATGACTTTTTTCGGGCTGAATGGTGGCTTCTCCCTAGCGCCTGTGAGCGGAAAAACCACCCTTGCAACTGTCGGCCGGCAGGCCGACGGCTTCAGTGTCAGGAAATATGACGAGTGTAACGAATTGCTTTACTGCATTTAAATACACATACACGCCAGGCACCGACTAGAAAAAGGTAGCGATGGAGTTTCTCAGACATTCTTCATGACAAAGCCAGCGAAAAAGAAGCAAAAACCGAGAAAACAGTAAGGAAATTGCCAATACTGCATAGTTTACCTTTAAAATGAAACATGAAACAAAAATTTGCTTGCATGAATGCTATAGCATGATCATCAACAATAGTATAGCAGCTAGCAAACAGCTAGAAATTCTGTTCCTCCTGAGTAAATAAATTAAGTTCCTTATTTGTTCACACACACACCCCTCTCCATGTGACCCATGCTCAGAATTTTTCACCTATCCTATAAGTGTGTCTAAAACTACAAATCCTACACTGACCCAGTCTCCTCGAGAGCCCCTGTTTGACACTGGTCCCCTAGATGTGGTACCCCCACCCCCCCCCCATGCTAAATCCACACACCCAGGCTCCTTACAAGAGAAGGGAATATCTGACTTGCTGAAGCTCTGTGGGGGCTAACAGGCTAATCCTAGTGACACCCACTCTGCTGCATCTACTCCCACCCCCACCCCTCCTGAGACAATCGGGTGGTGATGGCGGCGCCCAGAGCGACTTGACGCTGTTTACATGCGAACAACTTAATTGAATGTAATCCTTTGCACATGACCTTTTCGCTGCTGCACCAGAAGTCAAAAGCAATAATCAGCCCAGATTCAGTGAACTCCTTTATCTGGAGTTAGATCTCACCGTCACCCAGCACTCTGCTAGGGCACATTCTCCCTGGTCTCTCTCTCTCTCTCTCTGCAGATAGTGGGGGAGATGTAGGCTAAACGCTGGGTGGATCCTGATGCTGTGGCAGAAAGTGTCAGGCCAGATCAATACACGCTTGCCGGACTCCTTTGGAGGTGTAATCCAAGCCCCTCTGGGTGCTAACGCTAGGAGACAGCTAGCATTAGCGATTTTTCGGCTAAGGATGCTGCTGCTGTGCTTGTTTTCTATTGTTTTCTAGTTGCTTTATCTTTAAGGGGGTGTCCTTGCATATGGACATGACAGCACAGAGGAAAAAGCTAATTACCCTCAAAAAGCACACACACACTTATCTGCATGTCAAACAGTTTAGGTCAGTGTTTTTCCCCCTTTTGATGTGGTAGCTCTTAAGTGGTGGGAAATAATGATATTAGCAGCACAGAGTGGCTAAAGCTAAGATTGTCTTTGGGAGTGATAAAAGCCTTAAAGATTACACATTAATGCATGGTTCGTCATGCCTGTGATTAGCAGCTTCGTAGTGGAATTTTCCCAGTGAAATACCCTCCCACAAAGCAATGCAGCAGCTTCTTTTGTTACCAACAGACCATTCCAAATGCCTGCTTGGATCCTTAATGGTGATAGGAAAAAACAATGCAAAAGATAGTTTCCATAGGCAGTGGTGTGTTTGTGTGTGTGTGTGTGCGTAAATGCATGTGAGTGAGTGTGTGTGTTTTGGTATTTGTAGGTGGTAGCATGTCATGCCTACATAATGTGCCCCACTTCAAGCATTTTGTCATAGTACCTTTTTTTTTTTTTCATTTTGTTAACATGCCTATGCCATGCTGCCTGCCCTCCGTTCAGACCAGTATGTCTCCACAAACAGAAATGTTTGTTCACTTCCTGCATGTCGAGCCTGTTGCCCTGGGCTCTCTTTATCTGAAGCCCCATCGCCACTCCATCACCACTGTCCGTCCGGCTTTTCCGGGCTTGGCCGCCCATTGACTCGCTCGTCCGCTCTGCGCTCCCCTCGTCTCTGTTATAAAAAGAGTGTCTGGACGTCCCCGACCGGCTGGGTGCTGTTGTCTCGGCCTCCCGATGGAATGAACACTTCGATACGGCTTAGCGGCAACCCCCGCCCCCCCCCCCCCCACACTGACGCCACTAACACCCAAACCTCTAGCCCCCTTCACCCAGCACACACACACACACACACACATTTCTCTGAGAAAGGAACCCAGCATTTAACAGCTGATTTCACAGATCCAATTAAGTCATAAGCTTGTATTATCTTACTTAAAATAACAAGAGATAATCCTGGAGCTGTGGTAATCAGCCATGAAATTGATGAGTTTGGCTGGGCAGGGAAGGAATTCAGCTCGGCTCTTTAGCCGCTAATGTGCCATCGGTAGCCGTGTTGCCTGGCTTTCATTCAGATAACTAACTTAAGAGGATGTCATCCAGCTATCTAGCTTATTAGGATCTGAGCCCCCAGCCAACCACCCCCCCCCCCACCCCCTGTTTGGATTTTCCGTGAGAATCTCTGACAACACTGTAAACAAAGTGGCGTTTTAGTCCTAGGCTAAAAGACAACTTCAATGAAAAAGGTGTAAGCCTAGGACTAAGCTTAATCCAAGTACGGGAAACTGGCTATTACCGTGTAATGTGAGGCCTCCAATCCTTGCAAACGACTTTTGGTCTAAGACAACCATTTTGATAAGTCCTGAGGATGGCTGTTATGCCAAACGCGTACGCATATTTTAACTGAATAGCCATGTGAGATTAAAGGCTTTTAAAACATATAACTCTTGTGAGAGCCTCATACAGAGCCCAGGGTGTGTCATTGCAAGATTTCCCTTTTATATTTGGAGAATGTGCACTCGTTTTACTACATTTTGTGCTCTCATTCTAAATTGTGCTCTCATTCTAGATTGTGCTCTCATTCTAAATTGTGCTCTCATTCTAGATTGTGCGCACAACTTACTGTAGTATATGGTGCTCTCCCTTTACTACATAGTACCACAACATTGTTAATTTGACTAGAATAGTGTACTGCTCAGTGCAAGTCACTTTGTTTGGCATTTACAGTCAGGCCTGTGAATGAACGTCTATGTTCTCTTTTGACTTCCCACGTAGAACAGACAGCTAGGAAAGAGGACTATGGAAAGAAAATACCTGAAGTTGACTAAAATTATATTGTAGTACAATGCAGTGTTAAAGTAACATGATGTAAAAATCCTCTTATCATGAATTTTCAACAAATCCAACTTAGTGCTAAGGTGGCATTTACCCATTTAGTGCTAAGGTCAAGTTTGTACCCAATTTGTCCAAAACAAAATAGACTCCTATGACAACAACATTACAAAATGCAATGCAATGTATTACTGTTATTGTAATTTAGTGTGGCATCAAAATTAGTTTGAAGCTGTATTTTAAAGTAAAAGAACTATGGTGTGTTGCTTTGAAAGGAAAAGTGGGTAAGAAAGAAAGATGGAAGGAGAGTTGACTTTGGGTTGGGTAATATTTGTTTTTACCTTTAACTGTTCTGTGAATATAGAATCTGAGTCACAAGTAGAGCTTTACTTTCATGAAAGATATAATGACTCTCTAGGAAAACAAGCCTCTGAAAAAAAAACACTTTTGGACTCACCAGAGATAAACTCAGGAGCGAAAAGTCAACGACTTTGAGCTGAAGTGAAGTAGGCCTCTCGGACATGCCCTGTGCATAGCATCTCGCTAACCTCCCTCGTTTTCTGTCAGACCACATAAACGAGAGCAAAAAGAAGAGAACGGTGAGAGAGGACTAGAGAGAGAGAGGAGTACAGAGAGAGAGAGAGAGAGTGTACAGAGAGAAGGAGAGAGAGAGGCAAGCTTTGGCCAGAGTGTAACTGCATTCCCTGAAAGTGCCACTCAGCCACTTAAGGCATCTGCGTGTTCCATTAAAAATGCAAAATTAGCGCTTTAAAGTGGAACACGTCTCCCTTCTTCGCTCCGGGGCCACAGTGAAGCTCAAGCATGCATATAATATGTGCGCTTGGTCATTCCCGTAGCAACGGAGCCAGCGAGCTCAAAAGAAGGCAGAGCAGTGCATAAAGTGAAAAGAGATCAGATTGTATTTATCTTTTATTTAAGGCCTTTATTTAAGCAGTAACACACACTAATGCCCTGCTTATGCAGACAAGGCTGTAGAAAGAAGACTCCTTATCACAAGGAATGTACATTTTAAGCTCCTGTTGTATGTGCGTGTTTGTGTGTGTGCATGTGTGTGTGTGCGATGTTTATGTAAATATATGAACATGTGTGTCTGTGGAAGTGTGTTTGTTCCTTTAATCGTTGCCATAATCCGTTCCCTAGTCTTATTCCACTGTAAATAAAAACCCATTGGATCCCAGCCCCCATCCTCTCTAGATCAGTGGCAGCTCGACGCCTGCCTCAGCTATATCTCTTTCCTGCGACGGAGCTCCGTTTCGGCAGACGTTATTTCAGCCAGTGTGAACCCTGCTGGTGTTAGCCTACACATGGTAACACTATAAGGGATCGAATTAGAAGTGACTGTGGCCAGGAAAAGCATGGCGCAATCCTTTCGACTCCCTCCCCGAACCCCATCGATCATAATCGATCACAAATTCTTCACCTTGGATCAATTTGTGCCAGTGAGATCAAACGGGCCCGTTCCTCTGGATACTTTCTCTTCCCAGGGTCTGTATGTCATGTGATGTTTTTTTCATTTTTTTAAAGAAGGGACTGTAATCATTTGTTAATAATAAAGCTTAATAGCTAATAATTGCTTTTGTTCGTGGCATTGTAAACAAGACTTTTTTTGAAACAGTTTTGGAAAGAGGAAAGCATCATTTTGTACAATTATATAAACATTAGCCTCTAAACGTAATTGGAGCTTTGGGTTGTTCCTCAAATGAAGAATGACCCAGGGGAACAGCCCTGACACTAAGCAAAGCTGAAGTTTACTTAGATTTACTTGGAAGTTGGGGAAATTAATGAGCATGCAAGCATTTTGGGCCGCTAACAAATTAGCCTGGGGATATTTTCTGCAAACTGCGGGCCTTTAATCTTCGGCCCTAACGGTGTGATCTGCTTAGTAAATATTAATGCAGCCCTGATTGGTAGCGACAGGCTCCAGGACTCCTTGCATTCATCAGGGGTTAAGAATCTTGAGATAAAGCCCGCCTCTTCAAAGCCCTTGACCACTCAGCAATTAGGCCTAATTCTAACTAACTTGAGGCTACGTCCGTCAGAAGAGGTAAGCCGGGCTCTCCTCCGCAGTGCCCCAGCGTTCTCAGGCTGGACCCTGGGCACTCGTCACTGAGACCTAAACAGAGGAAGTGCTCCTCTCTAGACAGGAAGTGAAGAGGTGGAGGGATGGAGGTGTTGGGGGGGGGGGGGACACATCTCTCATGCTGGTTCCAGTGACTCCTCAGGTTTCTAAGTAGGAACTCCACACTATGGGAGAGAGAGCCCACGTGAGAGTGTGTCTCCCCCAGGGACGTAACATCATAGTGGAGCTCGAAAAAACGAAGAATTGGTCTTTTAAAGAACAGAAAAAAAAGTCTCCGAAGCGAAGAGGTTTCTTGAACTCTCTCTCTCCCATGTCCCGGGCTACATAATATGTTTGTGGTTAGCTCGAGGTGCCGGTTTTCAGAGCGCTGTGTAGTTTCGGGAGAACATCACTTTAAACAAATGTGATTTAAAATATGGTCCGGGGACTTGCGGGGAAGCTAATGTCCCTCTGGCCACGGGCGCTTGGGCACGATGAGGCGTAATCAGACACAGATTGCCGTGAAGGAGAGCAGAGACTCAACAATGCGATGATGCAGGGAGGAAGGGGTGGGAGAGCGGAGGGGGTGCTGGGTAATGGAAGCCATTCTGAGGTCCATATCACGTGCGCTTTGATCAGGCAGGCAGTTTGTCGGTGGTTACCTGCAAAGACTATTTCTTCACAGGGGTCTTTTGTGGTAGAAGAAGGGGATGTTTGGAGTGGGGGAGAGAGCTGCATGTTAGAACTTGCCGTTATTTATTTTGTTGTGTTCTTTCTGGTTTGTTACTGTGAAAGGAGGACAAGTTGAGTTTTTGTAATTTCCTCAAATGGCTGCGGGTGCTTCTGTGGCTCGTTAATGACAGTGAAAAACGCTCACCAAAACACTGTCTTGTAGAGCAATGTGAATTTATTATTGTAGAGTTCAGATGTGGTAGGCTAAACATCCCCATTGAAGGATTCTCTGGCATGACAAATAGCGGGTTCTGCTTTCACTTCAACCAAATGCCCATTATGGGCAAGCTATGTGGTGACAGTTTATGGTCAATATCTTGAGAGATTTTCAGAATTGCTACACAGGAGGACAAGACCAAACATGATGGCAAAACTGTCAGGGTTGATTTTCTGGAAATGTCTGCTCGTACAAGGAAACAGGAGATAAGATCCGGTTCTTCAGAAGACAAAAAACACACAGAGATATCCAGTCATGTAATGTCAAGTTTTTTTTTTTCATCAGCTTCTTGTCCATGTGTTAGATTAGCAGGAGGATAGTCCTGCTTGTGCCTTTGCAGGGCCTGCATGGACTCGAAACAAAACTAATATGACCATTCACTATTTTGGAGTTAATCTGCGATACACTACAAGGCCTTATAACAGTAGCTGCTGTCCCAATCCTGACCTGACAAACATCATTATCAAACTCCCACGTCTCTCATGTTGCTTGAGTCTGTGTTTCACTTCACTCAAGGGGGGAAAGCACACTTTTCATTTCATCTCAGCGTCACACTCAATTGCCACTCTGTCGTCCATGATCGGTCACTCGGCAGTGTTTTGTTCTTTTTGGGTGCGTGAATGCCCACTGCATGCTACCCTATGGCAGGGAAACTAAGTGTTTGAGCTAACAGCGACGACGCTAACGCTAAAGCTGTCGACTTTCCCCCATAGGACGCTTCCCTGCTCAGGAATAGCGAGGCTAATTAGCCCTTTCAATGAGCAATAATTCATAGTTGTCAGTCGCAGTGATGTGATTTGCCCTGTCATTTTGCTTCAGGCAGTGCGGGCAGCCTCTTAAATTGTGCATTAAGGAGCAAAAGAAAAAAAAACACGTCTTGCTCTTATAGAGCTGTTTAAGTATTAAATGACTCTCCAAGGCGAGTCAGTCGGTTTAAATCAGGAGATAGTTTATCACTGGAGAGAGTGTGTTTGACTGAAGCTGGGACAACTAGCATCTCACAAAATGAATCTCCAGGAAATGTGAAACTGGTGAAAAGGAAGCACTGGCCAGACCAGACTATCATTAGACGACCACCGATGTTATTATGTTTCATACAGTAGTTGCCGAATTTGAGTGGAAATTGTTAATGGCACTTCTTATATTATCTGATTTGTTATTTTTTTTTTATTTATTGGTTTATTTGATAGGGACCATGCCTATTAATAAACATTGTGTAAAAAACACCATGTAAATATGCCAGAATTAGTAAAAATAACTACTTTTCATCTGCAGTCCCTACGCAGGTGACATAGGACAAAACATATAGATAGCCAGCAGTCATACAGCACTCACACACTGTAAAATTAAACACCTAATGGTGACATATATACTGTTATATGTTATATGTTCAGTGCTGAGGAGCATTGTCCGTGTTTGGTTTCCTGTAGCTCTAAAGTAGGTAGTATGGTAACAGATTTATTGATAGACCGAATCATCTTCATAGACAGATGGCGCGCTGATGCACTTTCTGTCAACATCACTGCGCCAGGACAAGAGGGCCATAGTGTGGCTTCAGGAGATGGGAGTGGGAAGAAGAGAGAGGAAGGGAAGGATGATGTGAGAAAGATAGAGAAAGGAGGAGACACATGGAGGGAAGAAGGAGAGAGAGGTGAGGGGAAGAGGAGATAGACTTAGACGGGGGGTAGAATGAGACTAAGAGAGCGGGAACGAGAGAAAGCGAGAGAGAAGGTTAACATCCGTTTATTGAATCAGACGTCAAACCATGGAGTCATCTACCATTGAGACACAGAGAGTTCCAACCTTCCCTTAGACCCACAAATGTATCCTTTTACATCCCCAAACAACATCGGTTTTCCAGTTTTCCAGCTTTGCTGAACCCGATAAAAAGTTGATCAAGCACACCTCCCTCTTCTTCACTGTATTCATCAGGCCCCTGACAAAATGATGATATGAAAACACTACACCTTACTTCCTCAGCCAACCCTCCAATAGGCCCCCCGCCCCCCAACCTCACAATAAATGAACAAGTGGTCTGCTGTTTCATCGATACATACCGCAGTCCCCCAACCTCACAATAAATGAACAAGTGGTCTGCTGTTTCATCGATACATACCGCAGTCCAATCCCACCCAGCTACTGTATTCAGGTGTGCAATGTGACTGCAGCTATGGAGCTACTCTGAGAGAGAGAGATGGAGAGAGAGAGATATAGAGGGGAATCGAAGAGAGAGAGAGGAGGGGGGGGTTAAGTAAGAAAGATTGAGAGAAGAAAAGAGAGAGAGAGAGAGAGAAAACGCAAGAAACCAGGGAGCAGAACAAGAGGGAGGGAGAGAGTGATTGAAATAGAGACATGGTAGAAGGAGAGAGAAAGAGATAGTGAGTGAGGGAGAGTACGAGAGAGACAGAGAGAGGGAGTAGGAGACAGGGTGGGGGTGGGTTAGGGTAGGGGATGGGTGGGGGTGGTGGTGGTGCTAACAGCAGCTTGGAGGCGCTTGAGTTAATGCGGCGTGATGTGAGCGGAGGGGACAGCCCAGCAGAGCGGCCCTGGCGGTCATGCAAAATGCAAAAGAAATAGGACTTTATTACAGGCTCCTAATGGTGACATAACAATCTGTTAAAGCACTTCCCCGAATCTCACCACATCTTCCCTCTCGTCTGCACTCATCCAGTGCGCCCTCTCTCTCTCTCTCTCTCTCTCTCTCTCTCTCTCTCTCTCTCTCTCCCTCGCTCCCTTCCTCTTTCGAGCTCTCCTCCGCGGAATCTCTTTGTGTCCGCCTGTTTTTGTCTCTCTTGAGTGCCGTCGTAGTGTTCTGCAGGTTGCAAAGATAGTCTCTCAGTCGAACTCAATTAAGGAAAGGCTATGTTAGTTTGATGTTGATACACATTAGTTTTTGTCTGTGTGTGTGTGTGTGTATGTGTGTGTGTGTGTCTGTGTGTGTGTGGTGTTGGGGTGTTTAAATGTAGACTGCATGGGATTCGGTGTGCAGTATGTGACAGATGAATATTAACATGTATTATCAAGCTAGATATTAATGAGCTTTTAATGGACTTTTTCTGAACTTCAGCAATGGCAGAAAATGATGTATTATTTATATATTTATGCTACTAAAACCAGTATGTAAGGAACATGATAAATAAGTCATCAAGGAATCACTGATTCAAGTGTCTACATGACACCAAATGTATACAATTTATTTGGACCACTGACTCAGACTTATTGTGTTGAAATATACATTCAGTTCATGTGCACAATTTATTGGATATACGCTGTGGTTTGTACCCTCTGGTTTTCGCTAGTTATCGGCCTTCTGACGCTGTGATGTTTTAAAAATGCAGAAGACAAACTTTCTAATTTCCTTGTTCAGGGTCCAAACCTCCATGGAATAGTGGGGTGAAAAACAGTATTAAAAGCTAAACTATTTTAGTGCAACACGTTCATTTACACGGCTTTCCTTAGCCAGCCCATGACCTCTAACACACCATTTGCAACACTGACGCTACACTCTTTTGACAGTTTCTGTGCGAGTGTGTGTGTGTGTGTGTGTGTGTTGTATGTTTGTGTGTGGTTTTCTGTGTCTGTCAAACACACGCTGCACAGATACTTTCACTGATAGTGTTTTCTGTAAGTAAGGGACGGAGAAAAGTGGTCAAAACACTCAGCGTAAAAGCCTTACACACACACACACACACACACACACACACACACACACACACACACACACACACATACACACACACACACACACACACTCACACACACACACTCACACACACACACACACACACACACACACACACACACTTACACGCACAGAGAGCACTCATATCTCATACACAGAGGAATTCCAACAGTCGGCAGCCGTGTGTTTGAGTCCAGAGCAATGCTTTAAAAGCTCAGGCTAAAAAGACCTTTAGGCCCACCATGCCTCCTCAGATAGTTCTGCTCCTTCAGGCTCACCATGCCTCCTCAGATAGTTCTGCTCCTTCAGGCCTTTACTTCAGCAGCTTCCTCTACTTACAGTGGAATACAACTCCCAGAGAAGAAGACTGTGACGTGGTTAAGGTATTAAGGCCTGTAGCCCATTTTAATCCACATCTCTTTATATGATTCATTTTATGATTAACGTTTTTATTATTATTATTATTATTATTATAAGTACTAGTAGTAGTAGTAGTAGTTTTCCCTGGTATACCCCATTATAGTAATATGTTGTTATATGTCTAAAGATGTCTTCACATACACACTTCAAATCAGATCAAATTATGCTTAACGTTAGTCAAGGTGTTTTCTTTTTCATGATCTTGTCAGTAACAAAAACAGTGTTTAGCCTCCCTCTCTGCATCACTTATGGTAACTGTATACATGAATCATTTACAGACTATTTCAGATGGGGATGGAAGCGGGACCTAGTGTGTGCAATTTGTTTTTGCTAAAATAATAGTACTTAATAATGCATCTTTAAAAGCGTCCCAGTGCGCCTTCTGCTGTTCAACATGGACACAGATGCAGGTGAAGAGATATTCTAGAGGTTTCTTCCAACTGAGGAAGCTTCTTCTGGAGAAGGTTCAACCCCACAACCAGAGAGCCGTTTCTATGAATCTGCCCCAACAACCATGAGGGGCTTCCTCACCCCTTGGGATTCTCACTCAGAATTTGGAACAACATGGGCTTCAACACGTCTGAATCGTAACCATGCAATGTGGAACTGAATGGAGTTCCATACAGCTGGAATCTAACCATGGATTTAGAACAGTGTGGAGTTCCATACAGCTGGAATCTAAACATGGATTTAGAACAGTGTGGAGTTCCACACAGCTGGAATGTGACCACAGAATGTAATGCATCAATCACAGACCGTCAGGCAGACACACATCATTGCAGTGTCTCATGAAAACTGTTTCCAGACTTTTTTGTGTACAAAACAAGATGAAAACCTTACTTAAAGCAACACAATGTAGGTTGTTTACCTTAAAATAATAGCTTCAAACTCATTTTGATGCCACTCCGACCCATGAAGTAGTGCCAGGAAAGCCCTGTATCAACATTGTTGTTATTTGTTGGAGAAAGACCTTGTTCGTCCATCGCCTTACTGCCAAATAGTTACCCAGTATATTGAAAATTTATGAAAAGGGGTTTTCCTAAATTCTGTTTAAATGTGCCAGCCGTTATAACATTATATCACTCAAAACCCTTTCCTTTTTTCATTTTCATTCAGTCTCCTTTCTGTACCAACTTATCCATCCAGATTTCAGGCATCTCTCTCCCATTTGCTTCCTGTCACTCGTTGCTCTTTCAATTAAAGGCATAAAAGCCCCCCATTTTTTTTTTTTAAATTATAAAATACTGCCTGGGATATTCATTTTTCAGATGTAAATTAAAAACTCGGGACGATTGCCTGATTGACACACAAAGTAAATGTTTGCTTTTCATTCCAGCACACATTTCATTGTTCATCATTCATCCATATTATTTATGCGATACATCTGTCCTGAGTGTCAACTGCCTTTCATTCAGTCTCATTAGAAGTATATTTACAGCCCATGCTGAGAATAGAATAGACCATGGAAATCTATTTGAAATAATAATGAAAAGGTTTTCAAGCTTTTCTCCAAAGTAAACTCCATTTTAGCTATAAAGACTACATCTGGGTATGTATTCTAAGTATCAAATCCACGAGCTACAAGTCATAATCAAAGATTCTAGAACTAGCTCTAGAATCTTTGGTCATAATAGGGTTCTAGATAATGTGCGAAAAGCCTACTTTTGACTTGTTCATTGACTAGATATGGAGCACAGTTCGAGCCATCCTTGGTGCCCCGCAATCTTCCAAAGGCTTGACTGCAACTGATCTAACCACATGTAGTGATCCTACGAGCGGAGTTTGTGTTGGTGTCAGGAATGGCCCCAATCAGCGAGCTGCAGGCAGAGGCAGCCTTGGCAGGCGCTGGCTAGCGTTAGCAATGGCGTTAGCAATGGTGCGGATAGCCGATGACAGACTGCATCAGCCTCCACCGGGGTTTGTGTTTGCTGGCTGTGCGCTGAGGGTCTTAAGCTCTAATGGCTAGCGGGAGATGTCTGTTTAAACCTCGGGCCGCTGTCATGGCAACTCAGTGTCAGAAGAGAAGCGCAGTGTGAGCCGCTCGCTTCTCAGAGGCAACCAGCGCGGCGCTGCGCCGCAACGTTCCACAGCAGCCCAGAGGAAGTGTGTGTTCCTGCGTGTTTTTAATTCCTTGGAAGTCGGGCCGCAAGTAAAAGAGATGGATATTGTAGAGACGGATCTGAGACGGATATCGCCGATCATTGTGTGTGTGTGTGTGTGTGTGTGTGATTGTTTATGCTTGTGTGTCTTTATTAGCATGTTCATATATTTACATGTAAGAGGTAAATTAATACTTTAACTTCTATTAAACTAAATATAAAATAAAATTTACCCATCAAGACAAAGCAGTGGACTTATTCCCTTAGACTTACAAAGAGTTTAATTGAAAGCAGGTATTTTGCCACCAACATGTGGTAAACATTCCAAACTACAGCAATACTGTAAGATCACGTTTTTTTAAATTGTTCCTTTAGGTCTTATAGAACATCTGTGTCAAACTTTGGTCAAAATACCAAAAGGAAGAGACACCTTTTTCAACCCTGGCTGAAGCCCCCTGTTCAGAGTGCCCCTTTTGAGCCTGTTTCTCCACAAACATGAGCATAGCATATTGCACAATGGCTTTGCTTTGACATTTTGGTAATAGGACACAAGATTGCTGGATAAAAGCAAACTTTCCCACTTTTGTTCTTCGGTCGTCAGTGGAGACTTGGTCCAGATAAGTCAAATTGAGGTGGTTTTACTCAACAAGCTTTCCTTCCTGACATCTTGATGGCTCACTCTCGTCTCACTGAATCGGCTAGCCATTACCAAACGACTGAGTTTTGTTATTTCGGTTTTGCATTGGAAGCCATCCCAGATAGCCGAATACATGCGTAAAAGCACTGAAAAAGTGAAATGTCATAATATGTGACCTTTAATTTGACGTGATAAACTAGCATGACATATAACTTTGTGTATGTGCATGCACAGAGAAGTTAACTTCCAGACAGCAGCATTAGCCAATTTCAGTTTAATATATATCACATTTCCGGTGATTTCCGGTTCCGGCGCCAACGAGAGTGGCAGCATGTCGAGGTAGCTCCGTGTGTTTGTGTTTTTTCTCCGTCTCTTCTTGAATTTCCCCTTGGGGATCAATAAAGTATCTATCTATCTATCTATCTATCTATCTACATATTGTGTAACTAGGATCAGTTTAACAATGGATATGTACATGGATAGAAAGGTAAGCCATAGCATCAATTATTTTTTATGGGCCGGCAGTGTGCCGTACTTGAAAGGATTAAAACTATGCTAAGGAAAGTGGCCCATCATATATAACTTTATTCAGTTTAACTGTTATGCATGAAACATCAAGTTAGCGTTGCGGTTAACGTGTTAGCTCATTTTCACATCTGTCAGTGAGAGGACTGGCAGTAGCAGAGTAAAGCCGGGAGTTTTTTTTTTTTTTTTTTTGCTAGGCGGTAAAAGTGGCCATTTGCGAAGCCATCTGTAAGTCTGCCTGTGTGTGTGAGAGCCTGCTGCTTACGTTTCAGATGAATGCCTCAAACAGAGCGAGCTGAAGTGTCAGAAGTGCCGTTCCACTCCAGTGCTGCTCTGTTCTGTTCCGCTCTGTTCTGTTCCGCTCCAGAATGGGCCACCAGGCCACTGGGCTACGGGTCCGCTCCGCGCTTCAGGACCTCAGCTCCGGGCTACAGGCCCGCTCAACACTTCAGGACCTCGGCTCCTTTTCAGAACGCCTCTCCGTCCCATTAGGAATATGACCACCACAGCAAAGAGGCACCCAAGTACTACAGAGAGAACAACAGCGCCAGGAGTGGGCCATGGGCTGTGGATGGTGTGTGTGTGTGTATCGGCTAGATGGTGTCTGTCTGTCTGTGTGTTGTGTCGTGGTGTGTGTGTGTGTGCAGGGGTGCCGCTACGGTGGCACCATGCGAGGCCCAGGCTGCTAATTACCCCCCCCCCCCCCCCCCCCTTACAGATGGGGGGGACATTTTGGTCATATTTGAATATTGGGGGGGACACGTCCCCCTCAATGCCTATGGTGACTACGGCCCTGGTGTATGTACAGTATGTGTTAGGTGAATGAAAAAAGTGGACAGAAAGCATGGTTAGTTTGTCAGTTTTCAGCATGTTATGCCGATATTATTTCAAAGGTGGTAACACAGAACCCTACCCCCTTCCCTGATGTCCTGACGCTGTTAAACCAACAGCACACACAAAAAGGCTACATTTACACATAAGGAACTGAAACTGAGCTCTGATGAAACAGATAATTTGTCTGCATACAGCCATGGCTTGGCCACAGTGAGAAAGAGGACAAAATGTGGGGCATACTAGTTTTCTTGTCTGTATATCTTGCTGTCTTTTTCTGAGGTGATTTTGCATGCATTTTGAGTTGAGTTTGTCAATATGTTACAGCAGTTGGAATAAGTCCAAGTTTTTGCAGGTTTCTCCTCTTTGATTCGAACGCAAGTAGGCCAAAGAGAGGGGACATTTCACTCTCTATCTGGCATCTATATTTACAGAAAGGGATCCTTGTGATTGACAGGTGTGTGAGCCTATTGAGATAGGGTTGCGGGTTGGCTGGATCAGAGCAAAATCTGAGCGATATGGATTCAATCCTGGGAATAGGTCTCTCTCTCTCTCTGTAGATTAATCTGCATATACCAACAAATATGCAGTATTTAGTTTATGATAAGATTATCAGCGCTGAGCCATTAGTTGAGCAAAAAACATTAAACGTATTTACTTCCTTTCAAATATGGTTGATACTTGTGGTAACTGAGTAAAGTAATTATCATGTAGACAGACTTTGTCACATTTGTTAGTGTTAGACACCGTTTTTAGCACAGTTTGGCTTTTTTGGGGAACAGTTGTTTAACACTCAGAAGGAGTTTTTTTTGTTCAGGGTAGCTACTCCACACACTCCACATATAGAGGGTCTTCTCATGTTTCCCATGACGATGAAGCTGAAAAAAGGCGGTGAGGACGAAAAAAAATGGTCGTCTTTTTTACAGACTCCAGCCCTTTAGCCTCCAGCGAAAGGAAGAGGAAATCTGGTAACCCTAGGTGTGTAAATGTAGACTTTGAAATATTTGCATTTATGTACAGTGGCTAATATGCCCTGGTGGAGAGTAGAGAGAGAAAGAGAGAGAGAGAAAGAGAGAGAGACGCATGTGTCGGCTGGACAGTCTTGGGCCTTGGACATGGAAATATCAGTTTTCTGGCTGTTCAGGAGGGAAACATGAGAGGGGAACCTAAGGGCTTCTCCGCCTGTCAAAAACGATTAATTACAAAATAAAAAGAGCACATATACATATGTGTTAAGACGCCAACAATGCATCACACAGACACACACAGACCAGAGTAATCCATGGGCCAAACGCAAATATGGTGCTCGACTAACAAACTCAGTTTATTCTATTCAGTTCAGAAACCGCCATAATTTAGTGAGGTCAGAGTCGTCCTCGCTGTGACATATATGGTAGAAGACAATGAGAGACTGAGCCAAGAGTTATGGGTTATGCACAATCCATCTGCACGCATCACAGGAAATCTATTCCGATTCTTTGCATAAAGTGCAGGTATTTCCAAGTCAAGTATGTAATTATGAAAAAAACGAACAAATAATATGAGAAAAAACCCATAGAGAATGTAGGCCAGAGTACTTAGCTGGAAGCTGTACGTGAGCCAGTGGGGTCATGATATCATGCTTGGGATACGTCCGAGAGTGTTTCCGTCATATCGCAAGCGGAGGGGAAAAGCATGTAATTAGTGCGTGGAATGGGGGAGATTTTCCACATTTTTCACAAAGCTTTAAGCTGGTCAGATGGTACGGGTTCTTTTGTTTTTTCCCCTCCTTCCCGTGTCTTTGATGTGATCACAAGACATGCTCCCTAGTGTGAGGCCCTCCACCCAAATTCACCTTGTCTGGTTGCGTAACCGCAGTGAGCACTGGACACATCTACTTACTAGTGTCTGAATACACCATCTGATATGTCACAGCTGCTTCGAATTCCAATATGAGGGCTTATAAAGATGATAGTAGGAGACATTTTTTGTCCTTCCAAAAACAGGACCTTTTAAACTTTTCTATCATGTTAGCTTCACTGAGGAAATTAGGTTTAGGATGTCGGGTGTCTGTCTGTTAAATAGCCTACACTGGACAAATATTTGCTTTACTCTACATTGAATACTTACATTTTCAGATGATCCAGAAACTCCCCGTTCTTCGAGCCCACTCCACCCGCTCGGCCTCCGCTACAGAGTCCGCACTCAGAGGCCCGTCTTTCTGGCCCGTGAGTCGAGACGGGTAACCCTGGGTTCGGTTCGGGATGTAAAAAAGTCCTACCATGGATTGGTTCTATCTGTAGAGTGTGCGCTCAACACAGGCGATTTCACAAATTACCACATCTAGCTGGCTGAAGGGTTGCGATAATTAGAATCAGCTGGTTTGGAGAACGGTTAGAGCAAATAGGCTATGTGGTGGTGGCACTGACTTTTACTTTCCGAAGTCAGTTTACACCCCTCTGCCCGTGCGAGCTGAGCTTAAAGGAAAATTCCAGCAGTTTGTCACATAGATCTCTGTTTCTCGAAGTCACTGAGTACTGTTGGTACAAAAACAGCAACAGTGCTACACTCTGGGGGCATGATTTCAAAGACCCCATAGTTCTCCTTTAAAGCTCATGAGCAGGATTGCCACTAAGTATGATGATGAAGTACCAGCTATGAGAGGGGTGGCACAAATAGGCAGGCTACACCAGATACGTAACTGAAGCGTTCTGTTCGCGTAGCGTCTGCTGCAACAATTAGCTTCCACTGCAATCAATGGAACCGGCTACACCAGACAAGATAGCGGCTTGCACATTCGAAAAAGTTAGACCCGTCTTCTAAAATAATTTTTACACTCCACTAACGGAACACTTTAGTCACGTGCTTATGTGTTGCCTGCCTGTGAGACATCAGGCTGTGTAATGAAATGACTTGTGCTAAGATGAAGCACTGGCTAGTAAAGGCCTGACTCTAATACAGATGGCTGTGTAATGAAATGACTTGTGCTAAGATGAAGCACTGGCTAGTAAAGGCCTGACTCTAATACAGATGGCTGTGTAATGAAATGACTTGTGCTAAGATGAAGCACTGGCTAGTAAAGGCCTGACTCTAATACAGATGGCTGTGTAATGAAAAGGCTGGCGCTGAGAAAGTGCCGCCCTCTCTGAGGTGCTGATGAGCTGCTATTGATCAGGCCTGAGGGAGAATCAGACGCCGTCAGATCGGCTGTCGTCTGTCGCCAGGCGGTGTGTGCACGGAAGCCCCAGCGTCTCGGTAGCCCCACCCGGCTCATCAATAGTCCTCCATTAAGGTCGTATTTGTTGTCGTGGTGACCTGTTGACCCCCCCTGGCCTGGGTGCCACATGCACCCGGACACCACCCCCACCCCCCTCATGCCGGACACAGGAATATGAATTCACCCCAACCCCTTGGCTCCTATCCTCCGCTGTTGGGGAGTCCATTAGCCAAAGGTATCACTTACCCCCAACACACTCTATTGATCCTCTCTAATATCTCGCGCCAGAGCTTGTCCACTGATCGGTAAACACAGGGTCTTTTGATGCATACGGCAGTCTTCCTGTCACCAGAGAGACCACTGAGGACGAGGGCGTCCATCCAAACATGGCCGCCGAGTCTCCTCTTTCACAAGATCCGCAGTGACACAGGAACACCGGGCAGATGTCCGATAATGCCTCTTTGTCAGGGGCACAGATGATGGGCAGCTTCTGAGGCTGGACGGGGTGGCAGCAAAGGTCAAGGCACTTCATTTTGTTCTGTCTAAATTCAATTAGCCAGCTTGGCAAAACTCAGAAAAACATGTCAAAGCTGTGATGTGAGTATGTGTTCAGAGGAATAGCCAAACACACACTCTTCACAGAGAACCTTCACACACCCATGCATGCCATAAAGTGTGTGTGTGTGTGTGTGTGTGTGTGTCTGTGTGTGTTTGTGTGTGTGTGTGTCCGTGTCCAAACTGCCACCTTCCTGTGGTTCTCTTCATCTGGACTGGGTGGATATGTGGATATCTGAGCATTATTCTTTGGCATAACTTCAAAATGGTTATTCATTCACATTCTGTTTCCATTTATGTCATTTTTATTGTTTTAAACTAAACAACTACACATACATTAACTGTAGGACCAGAGAGCCACACTGAAAACTGTGGTTTCACCACCAAGGGGAGGGTGGTTTCAGCAGCAAGCCTTTGCACTCTACCTATCATGCACACAATGGTCCTTACAGTCCATATATTTAATTTCTCATCTCGAATATTCATGTGTTTTGTATTCATTTGCTTTTCCCATGATGTGTATTTCTTTTAAGGTGCATCTGACCTTTTTACATCGGGCCATGGAGAACAGATGCAAAATAGCCATATTGGCTAATTCTGGTACATTTACATGTTATGTTTATTAATGTCCAAATAAACCTTAAATAAATAATGCCTGACCCATCATAGTCCCCTTGTCCCTCTCTATTGACTGAAGAGCTGCGATCTTCTGCTGGGCTCTGAAGTCCTTCAAATGACAGGATCCAATGACCAATACAGGAGCCTGCTCGGAGGACTGGGCTATCCCAGAGTTCCTCTCAGATTTCAGGCACTAATGAATGGGATGTTGTTGGTGTTGTTAAGTGCAGTGTCACCAGGCTCTTTTCAAATCTCAAAGACCCCCCAGGACCCTTCACTCTCCTCCAGCGGAACATGACAGGAGCATGGATGAGGACGACTATGCATCAGATGGTTAGCTAGTTAGCTTACATGAATGAGGAGGGTTTATTGCATATTTTTCACTTCATTTTTATGTACCGGTACCTTAAAGCTCGTAACAGGAATGTGAATGTCTGGGTCAGTGCTAGTGTTTATTATTTAAAAAACAAACAAAAAAAACATTTAATCCTGTCAGCTGGTATCTGTGACTGATTTGAATGTAAATAAGTACACTTTATTTATAAAGCACATTTAAACACAGCTTTTGCTGACCAAAGTGCTGTACAGAGTACATTTATACAGATTATACACACATACAAATACCCATTAGATGGCCTTCACTTGCAGGCCGACACACAGCCATAACAACGACCAGAAAACAGTGAGGAATACAGAGTTACAGACAACAACAAACTGGACATTAGGGGGACAAGAAGGCCAAAGATTACAGGTGTGTGTTGAGCCTAGATTTAATGGCAGTGAAGAGCCATTCACACCAAGAACAATAACTAAAATCATAACAGCAAAAAATATATCGCTTTAGCTGATATGAATGAAGACATCCACAAATAATCTATAATGATAACAATGCTAATATCGTTTTAGTTATGGTTATATTCATAGTTATCATTGCTGGTGTGAACAGACTTTGATAGAGGGAGCATCAAGTGGGAATTGGTCCCACAAGCCTAGAGCAGAAACTGCAAAGGCTCTGTCATGGGACATGTAAGATACCGAGCTTGTCCAACTTCATCCATACTCATGATAGAATAAAAAAAATGTTTTTGAAAGTCTGTGAAACTTGAAGCCACACATCTCTCTCCTCCTCTCTTCTCATACAACAGACTTGTATCTCCCTCTGCTCCTACACTTCTGCAACATTAAAATGAGAGAGAACGCCTCACTTGGCAGTTTGGTCATGTAGTTACTCACATCTCCTTTAAAGGTACAATCAGTGATCGTATGCGATTTCAAGCCCATAACAGCCTGTCCTCTAAACAAAAATGAAACCCTGTCTGGAGTTTCTCTGTGAATACTGAAGGAAGGGGTGAGCTACCTCTCTGGTGTGTTTCATTTGATCCCTGGTTAAAATATAATGTACGTTGTTTTGGACAAAAGTGTCTGCTAATAATATATTTTAACTATAAAAATAAACGAATGTGACTCCATGCGCAATCATGGACTGCATTTTTGAGCTGCTGTCCTTTTTTCTTCCATACAGACACATACAGACTGAATTGTGTTTACGTTATGTGCCAGTTTTGTCACAACTGTGCACTCTATTGGCTCATCATAATCACCAGTCTTCGTTGTGTATGAACAGGAGGGCTGACATCTGGTGTGCCCGTCATCGGTGTCGAAGCACCCTAACTCGCACCCCCCACCCCCCCATCTCCTCCTGAGGGAAGAACCACCATGACCCTGACCTTTAACCCTGACCTCTGACCTTCTGGGCCCCTTTTCATCTCGCAAAGACCACATGCCCTCACTCGGCCAGGCTGCAGTCCCGGATGTGCCAAATGGTCACCGAGGAGTGGACGAGTGGATGAGCCTTCCCCTCTGTTTACCAACAACCATGCTTTGAACACTTACATGGCCAGACAGGCTTCATATTGATCTCAGGCCCTATATGACAAGTGTCATGGGTGGTATGGGTAGTTTGGTGTAGAATTAAGTAGTGATTGAAAACCTTTGATGATTATATTTGGTTCCATTGAAGCTTTTCAGTGTTTGTTGAGGTAAAAAGTAGGTAAACTATTTCAGTGTCACTCAGTAGTATAGATTTACGATGTAGTGCGACAGTTTCACAAACTGCTTCGAAGTAATGTGGCACTTGACTGGAAAACATATTATCTTGTACCACTTTACAAAGTATTTAATCTATGTAGATAATACTATGAAGGGCTATTAAACAACAAGAACAACAACATGGTCCATATAAGGTTAACTTCCCATGTTCGTATTCACAGCTGATGCCTAACATTTGCGGCTGAGTCCAACGGGAGTGCAGATGATGCTGCAACCTGTAAAGCAATCAAACGATTAGCCAGCTCTGATTAACCCCGGGGACACAATTAGCCTAATCTACATTAGCGTTAGCCCCCACGTAATCAATCCCTCCCTCCATGCTACAAGGCAGCTGTTTCCCGCTAAATTAGCCACAATTTCACAATCCTATACATGCCTATTACTCGAGGCTTGATGTGTGGACTTGAAACCACACAATGAATTTGTGATTACATGGTAATAAACTGAGCCAGAAAGAGCCTGTTTTTTTAGCCGTGGTGATAAAACACTCACATGCTTGTTCTTTGGTCAGCTATCCAGTATAATTTATGTCAAGATCGGATTTGGTGGATAACCCAGTAGAGACATACATTTATTTTCTACTGTGGTTCTCAAAAGACACTTGTTTTACCAAGTAATTTTATGTCTAAATGTAATAGCAGAGATTGGATTTCGTTTTCATTTTGTGAACAAAATATATTCAGATGTCACTTATGTTTGGCCGTTGCACAAACCAATATTGTGGAGAATCAGTAAACATTATCTTGTAAGGTAGATGTAGTCTGACTTCATGCTCCTTTAATGGAGAATTAAAAGGCCAGACCTGACCCAAGTGGGCCCTGGATCATGGGTCTGACTCCTGCAATGTCCGAAGAACAACTAAACCAGATTTGATCTACTCATTTGTAAAGTATTTTGTGTTTAAATTGAACTACCTAAATAAACTGGCCTTTCTTTGCCTACACCAGTCTGTTCCCATGGAAATGGCCTCTTCTGTTGGTTATGTTTATGTTTATGGTTCTTAGCAAACGCTTTTGTCCAAAGTGACTTAGAATTCTGGTCCGTGCAGTGGGCCACCTAGTGGCCGGAGGTCGTCATTCCCTTAGACCATTTATGTTATTTGAAAACTCCATGCACTCATTGTAGTTACAGGTACAGTGCTGTTCTTGATCCTGATCTTGTCTGGCAAATCTTGTTTTTGTTGGACTCACACTGCAACGTCTTCCTGTTTTGAATAACACAGCGCATTGCCCAACGCGTTGCATTTCATACAAATTCATCACGCGCCTTGACACAAATAAATGTATTGTCCAAGCAGACCACAGTCCCATTTCCAGTGAAGAGGATCTTTGATTTCATACAATGTACTGAAAAATAAGATATTATGGGCTGCGATTGGAAACACATGGGCTTAGGGTCTGCGCTGGACGAACATGAGGAACCTGCTGACAGTTATGGAGGTTTGGAGCTTTTATTCAAATGTAGAACAGCCCCGGATTACGGTATGTGGCTCAGAAACGGCTCCATCTGTAACGAGGCGCTGAGTTCTTTGCGGACACACTTGGCAGGAAGTCAATAACGTGTATTAGCCATCCCGTAATACTAGCGTTGCATTGATAGCTCTAAGTGGTACCGGCTGGCTGGCGTTGGGTTCTTTTGATTGGGTCGAGGTTTAATGGATTTTTCCTCGCCTTGCATGGACGTATCTCACGGATGGAACCCAACCCCGCCCCACCCCCTGAAAATGGAGGTTGTGGGGGATCATCAGAACCCTGTGGTTGGATGTTAGAGCATTCTGTGGCAGTGTGTTGTCATGACAATCCTAAACGCCAATGTTTTGTCCAGTCAGACAGTCTGGTGAAAGTGCTGCACACACACATATTCACACCCCACCCCCTCACGCACACACACACACACACAAACATTATCCCCCACCCCACACACACACACAAACATTACCCATTACCCCACATTTGCTCTAACACACTAAGTATGCAAATCCCACACATCCACTAACACTTCCCATGGACACATGCTAAAATGTAAAACAAAACAAAAAATATCACACACACATAATGTACATTCTGCTTTTAGGGGTCAAATATGATATGACACTCTAAAGCATTCAGCACACACACACACACACAGGCAGAATGATATACTGATGCACATTCACACACACTCTCTGTCTCTCCCTTTCACTCACACACACACACACAGGCAGAGGGATATACTGATGCACATTCACACACACTCTTTCTCTCTCTCTTTCACACACACACACACACAGACAGAATGATATACTGATGCACATTCACACACACACACACACACTTTCTCTCTATCTTTCACACACCCAAACACAGACAGAATGATATACTGATGCACATTCATTCTCTCTCTCTATCTCTCACACACACAAACACACACGTTTCCACCCATGATGTAAACACCTGATCAACGCTGCCTGGCATTGTGTCATTGCGGGCCAGACATTAAGGCATTAACCAATCTGCGCTGGAGCTCATGGTGTTGCATGACCGCGAGGATTACCACGGCACAACAATCCCTACCCGCCCGCCGGCTACACACTGGCAGTTTGGTAAACACAGACGCCGATCCTATTTACGGCTTTGGGCCACGGCGGGGGGCGGGGGGGCATCACCATCAGATTGGTTACAGCGTGATCCGGTGTAGGTGAGAGGCCGTCGGGCCTGATGAGTGTTCTCTGTGACGCCCGTCGCACCGGATGAGGGTCGGGCGTGATGTGGACAGTCGGCGGAGGGCCGGAGGGCATCATCTCAACCTCGCCGTCTACGAGAGCTGTCGCCCTCCAGCACTCCCACGCTGGTCAGAATGCGCCGGAGATCAACAGGGTGGCATTTTGAAGAGAGAGAAATGGTGATGGAGGAGAGAGAAAAACAGAGAGAGAGAGAGAGAGAGAAATAAACAGAGGGAGAGAGAGAATGAAACATCCGGGGAGAGAAACAGAGAGGGAGGGAGAGAGAGAGACAAAGAGAGAGAGAAAGAGAGAGAGCTGTGATGTGGATTGAAGTCAGCTGACAACTCATGTAATGTGAGGGTTGCGGGTTTGGGTTGTATTAGTGAGCCAATGATGTATGATGGTGAACATATGGCACTATTGACATGTCCATCATACATATTATTACGACACAATGATATAAAAAAAAGCAAATACCACTGTCTTCACATTTAAGTACTTAGTGAACCTCATAAGCAGAACTTTCTGTTATTTAGTATTATTAATAATAATACAATTATTTAAAATGTGGACCAATGTTTTATTTCTTTTTTAATTCCTGATTTCAAGATTTTGAGCAGTATGACCAATCAATTGGGTGATTGCAAAGTGATCAATGATTGGAAAACTATCATTTTGAATACACACACTCTCACTCTCTCTTACCTAATTCAACTCAACGATAGGAGAAATCCAGATGACCTCTGATACATCAGGGGACTGTGGACTGAGGTTAATATATAACCTGCGTAACAAACTACCGTCTATACAATATTGACATGAAGGGTAACCTAGAAGTTTAATGCATATCCATATGCCAGTACTGTAAAATGCATATTCAAGACAGAGAGATTTAATACAATATCTCCTACATTTGGTATTTAAATCAAATACATAATTGGAACTTCCTGTTTATTTATGTCCATTGTGATCAATGTTTCTTCTTCATCTATTCCTAGTTTATCAATGTAATCACCTCTAACGATTTTTCTCTCTTAAATAAGAGCATGAGATATGTGTGAAAATAGGAGTTGACCTGCTCTTTGAGGTTTTTTTTTACCAATAACCAACATCAACAGAAAGTCCCTTGTGAGAAATCTAGAAAAATACAGTACATAATGATCGGTCAAAATACCATCCGAAACACAAAGACCATTATATAAGTTCATTACTTTTTTCCCCTTCGAGAAAATATTCCGATACACAAGAAACGCATGCTCTCTGCATGTTCCTATGGAAGGAATTTCCATACATAGAAACATATTGAATTTGACATCTTGACATTTTTAGTTTGCGTAGCGGCAGTGGCAATGGCAGTGACGGCGTCTTGGTCGTTTTCCGCTTGACCTGCTCCTATACGTGTGTATTCCAGACCATCCCCCCCATGCACTTCCTCGGCATCCCTGCTCACAGCGAGGCCGTGGGAGAAAGAGAAAGAGCGCGGCAAGGGCCGTCCGTGCCCTGCTCTCTGGCCTTTCATTAGGAAGGGAATCAGGGGCATATTAGCAAAGCAAACAGCAGTTTCCCTGACAGACACAGTGCCTGAGTGCACAGGTTAGCGTTAGCTGAGGCCTGAGCCTGAATGGCGGTGACAGGGTGGAGGTTGGAGCCATGATGGAGGAAGTGACCCAGAAAGACTTGGGTGGGTGGGTGTGGGGCGGGGGGGGGGGGGGGGGGGGGGGGTAGCTAGCTGACAGAGACGGCCCTTTAGGAACAATCTAGGAGAGGCTCATTCTCACTGAGATAAACAGATGTACAGCAGTGTATGTGAAGGGAGGCAGGGTACACACACTTCCCACGCATACAGCAGCAAAACACACACACACACACACACACACACACACACTAAGAGAGAGAGAGACTAGCACAGCATTGAAACACTTATAAGCGTACACAAAAACACTTACACATAGAATCAAAACACGTCAGACACACACAAACATAGAGAGAGATAGATAGAAAGAGATAGAGAATCAAAGCAGAAATACACACACACACACAAAAGAAAATACCCATGGATTTCCTGTAACATAGTGTGCGTCTTTCTCAGGTGAGGAGTACCCGACATGTAACAGCAATGCCAAGTGATGCTAGCGTCTGTTTGTAAAAATGCCATACCAGACCCTATCAAACATGCCACTGTGCGCTTGACTCATAGATATACTTCCACTTCACACACCCACTTAACCTAAGCAGCAATAACCATTGACCTCTGTGATCTCAAACAACTTTGTTTTTTTTTCCATTTATTATAGCATTTATTATGTGTATGAACATCAGGGTATTATAACTCAATAAATTCAATAATGTCGATGTCTGTATTTGTAAAACAAAACACATTTGAAGAAAAAGGAAAAGGTCTGAAAATAAACGAGCCAGGTAAAGTGCATAATGAAAATAAAAGGAAGAAAAACTGAAAGACAGTAAGAAAGTAAGAAAGAAAGAAAGAATGACTATGGATAACAAGAATAACTGGAGGGCTAACTAAGAAGCACACACTACTCCCTGGCTTGCATACAGGTGATCTAATGATGTAGGAAAAGAGTGAAAGGATGAGATCATTAATAGAAAACATGCATCAGATAAAAAAAGATATTTATATATATTCACGGACATATTATCTGCACAGATTTATTCCATCAGTGCCTAAATGCTTGCATTAAACTTTGGTTGTTTGACCTCCATGTAGAAATAACTGTTAAAATATAATAATAATAATAATAATAATAATAATAATAATAATAATAATAATAATAATACAGTTGTGATATTTTAAGTATTCCCAAACAGGTCTGTTTGATTCCTTCAGAAACTTGACAAAACAATATTTTAAAAATAAGCTAAAGACAAGGAGATTATCATTAGAGGTCAACTAATTTCTGGTGTTTTAAAGGAGGGTAATGCGTTGTTAATTGCACCAAAATTAAAAAGGTCAATCTTCACATTTTAAAAAATGCATTTTTACCACAGTCTAAGTCCTCCACAGGAAAAGCTTGTCAGGGGCCGCCCCGCTATCGTTGGTCTTTTTATTGTTCTTAAACACTTTCGGAGTTTCGGTTTTTTATTATACGTCTCCATCAAACAGGCCAATGTATTTGCTGGCGTTTGAGAAATACAAGTAAGGCGAGCTACTTCCCGAGTACATGAGAGGAAGCGGAACGGGTAATACACATCCACCAAGTATGTTACTGATGTGGTTCTCTTTGTACAGCGCTGGCAATTGCACGGACTTTCCAGAGTCCGAGAAGAGGTCCGCTGTGCCCGCTCCATCGAAGTCCGTCGATAGCTGTCGTTTAAGCTTATTCCTCCGGTTCTGAAACCAAATCTTAACCTGTGTCTCAGTCAGTTGTAAGGAGCTGGCTAGACAAGCCCGCTCTGCGCTACTGAGATACCTCTTCATGTCAAAGGTAGATTCCAACTGGAAGATCTGTCGCTTTGAGAAGATGGTGCGTGTCTTCTTCTTCGCCAGCGCTTTAGACTTCTTGCTGCATTTTTGCGGATCGGAGTTATCCTCACTGCCAGTGCTTTCTGCCGTGGGACATGTGTCAGTCACCTCCAAAGTGTCTTCTCTTTCCACCGGTAACGCACGAGGGGGTTTCCCGTAGCTCTCACCACTCGATTCTGTTGAGCAGGTTTGATATTCATCATTCTTTCCCCATCAATTTAACCTTTCGCGCTGGCGCATGTATTTACTATAGGCAAAAGTAACATTGTTGAAAGGATGCTGACACAAAAGTGTCGTAAACTCACCTGTATTCTGTATCCTGTTATTTGACTCTGGTTGCTGAGAATGGAATCTGATGTCCCCCCTCCACGAATCTTTCCTGCCCAGTGAGTCCTCCCTTGCCTCTTCACGTTGCGCATCCTTCTCATTGCGTTTCAGATTAAGAATGCTATCGATGGTGAACTTCAGCGATGCGGGTCTGCAATGCCCGGCTTCTTTGCTCATATTCCCAGATAACTGCAGACTCGCTTTACGCTCAAGCTTGCCACCTTGTTGCCGAATAGTTGGAGCCTCTCGATTTGCCTAACACCATTGCTCCATGCTCATAGCGTCTGTGGGGCTTGACAAACAGTTAGGCACTGAACCGGAAGAGTGCGCCTCGGCAGATTTTGATTGGAGAGATAGGAACGATAGGATGACGCCAGATAGCGTTGCAGGGCGGGAAGCACCTTTGGACTTGGGGGAGGGGCGCGATGGTCCGTGAATTTGGACAGAAGCCTGTGGGCCAGAACCGTTCAGTGTCAAGTGCCTTATGCAACATTTCGAGTAGAATATTTACATACACCAGAGGTAGGCCTACTGTTCAGTTAGTAGGTGATTTTAATATTTGGCACAGGTTCCAAATTATATATTGTGGTGGATCGGTAGCCTAAACATTAAAATAGTATTTGAGCGCAACCACAGCATAGACCTAGTTGCTGGCTGATATAAGTGGAGAAATGTATATTATATACAGACATATTTGTATTTATTTACTAAATAATTTGTTTATTTTTCTATGCTTACAAGCACAAATAATGGCACACATGCAGCCTATACAAGATGTGGTTTAACAAATGAGACCAAATAACAACAAAAGTCTTATACCGACGATTTGTTAAGACAATATGTCCTTTTAAGGCGACGCTAGTGTTGATTTTCTGAATATTTTCGTTTTCCTGGGAGTTATGTTGTCTCCAGAACATACAGTACGCTATAACAAAATGTGTGAGTGAGTGAGGGAGTGTGTGTGTGTGTGTGTGTGAGAGAGAGAGAGAGAGAGAGAATGACCGAGTGACCACAGGCCTGAATAATGGCATAGGCTACAAGAGCATATACACAAAAACATAATGGTAGAAGGGATACATTTTATTTATTTCTTGACCGTGTATAAAATCAAGATAGCCTATACAATTTTAAATAAACGTTCAAAGAAAAAATAACTATAAGACACAATATTGCGTTGGTAGATAATATTGCTCTCTCTTACTTTTCTATTAGGTATAAAATAATCCTGAAGATATGGAAAGTCTTCAAAAATGTTCTCACAGTCCTGGGCCATTGCACGTTGTTCGATGAACAGTATGATACATTATGTGTGTCCATTTTGGCTCTGTGGCGTCACACGAGACCTGTCATCTGTGACCTTACAAACTGGAAGGGAGGTGTGAGCGAGGAGAGAGAATAATTCACACTGCCGGGAAATCCAACCAAAGGCGGTGATGCCTGTGTTGTGCCCAGGTTAAGCGCGGCAGACGCCGGGTGTTCGTGATACAGGATAGGCACCCTGACTACCCTCTGAGTCGAGTAGCATAGATTAGCAGCCTCCATGTCGGCCGCAACTTGTCGCTTCCACTTGTTCCGCCGATTCTGGAACCAAATCTTCACCTGCGTCTCAGTCAGGTGGAGAGAGGCCGCGAGCCCTGCTCGCTCAGCGCTGCTCAGGTAACGTTTCACATCGAACGTGGACTCCAACTGAAATACCTGACCTCGACTGAACACTGTGCGGGTTTTTTTCTTGCGACCCGCCTTCCCTCCGGACCCCTCACCATCTGCTCGTGCGATGCCTGGGGAGTGTAAGTCATTGTCGTCGTCTTTCTCGTCGGCAAGAGTCTCTCTACATCCCTCATTTTCCTCGTGATCCTCCGTTCCCTCGGAGACAAACGACGATTCTCGGTTTTCTGACACCTGGCACTGGTCGCTGGAGATTTCTGTGTGACTCACTGGGCCTAAGGTAAACAAAGTCACATAATCTGTTATGTTCCGAAACTAGATCTATGATTTTATAGAGAATGTTTCGAGGATAAGTAGGCTACTGTAGGCTACCGTTACTTTCAGTGAAGTGAATAGAAATTGTAGCCTATGCATGGCTTACCAAACCCGAAAACATGTACATCAGGTCGTCAATCGTGAACGATTGAGACTACTATTTTACTTTTTTTGTCATCTCAACAAATTCTTTTGAACTCAATTTGATTTTTCTCGTCCATCGTGAAATTGTTGAAAATGACAATGAGTTCACACTTACTTAGGTCGCTACAATGTGGTGATCCACGCCATTTAGATATGTGTGCGTCCTCTGTCAAGCTTGACCCGAGATTTTGCTCTTGGCTTTGAACTTGGTAGCAGTGACTTCTACTTGCGTGGTCGTAAAAACTCCGGTCTGTGCAGACGATTCTGCTCTCAATGGTAGTCTTTTTGTCATCCCTCTTGGTGGAGCGAAGCAAGTCCTCAATGAAAAATGATGAGACTCTTGGCGGTGCGTCGTACACTTTCTCCGGCATATTCCCGAATTCCCCCCCTTTTTGCGGATCTTTCGGCGTCACCGTACTCGTGCTCCTATACCCGCGACTCCTTCGCTCGAAACATCCGGTGGAGTGTGACGGAGACTCTTCCATCGGCCGTGGCTGTGTCTCGCGAATGCGCGTTCAGCAATGTCCATGAGAACCCCGCGCGGTACCCAGGGATGCGATCGGAATCCCTTGCTAAGCGCGAAACTAGCGCAGAAAGAATAATGTCCCATAGGATGTAGAATGAAAGCTGAAAAAGGGAAGGAATGTGTTGCGTTATGCCCACTTTAGTGCGTGCGAGTGCCTGCCTTAAGGGGCTAGTAGGATCCAGTCAGTCGGGCCGATGCGTTATTTAGGTCAATTAGCAGGCAAATCAAAATAGAGATGGAATCGTGTCCCTGGGCTGGAATTCCAGAAGTGCGCTTACTAGAATGTGTTATACCGCCGCCCATCGGCCACATCGGGCCGAACGCACTCAATTCGGAGTTCTAGGAATGTCGCTCTCTCCAGCCAGTTTGTTTATGAATGTCCGTTCAGCCTTAACTGTATTAAAATTAACATGCCGAATTATCATATTTGTGACCGATTTAAGTATTAGGTAATATGCGACAGGCTAGGAGTGCAGGGTTTGATTTGAATGAACAGCTAGTTGGAAAGCTTCCGCTTCGGGTCGTGCCATAACACCCCTTGTAGCTGTTCTAAAACCACTGGAACATACGGCCTCTTGGGGCTTATTGTTTAATTATATTGTCATAATCATTATCATTATTATTATTATTATTATTATTATTATTAGGTAAGATATAAGGCCTATTTTAATTGAGAACTATCTTATTTAACTTATTTAAGGAATGTCAACTGACAAGTGCATATATAAATTTAGAATATGAATGCATTGATACAAAATTGATATAGGCCTAATGGTCCAGTGATAATTAGTGATTATGATTATGATGATTATTATTATTATTATTCACAATAGCCTACATAATATTGTGTTTGTGGGATCAAGCTACACCTAGGCTAGATAGGCCTAAGTGATAACTTTCATAACAGATACGCAAGAAGAGGCATCACATTTTAAAAAGCTCAATCTTAGAACTATGAAGAAAGCAGGCTTAAATAAATAGCCTATTTGTAGCCTACCCAAGCTAAAGATTATTTTAGCAGTTCGGCAAAATTGCAGTTTCACATCTTTCAAATGGAATTAAATTGATCTCGTATCGAAACGAAAGGGAGATAAAATGTATAAATCTGCCTCGTATTAAGCCATTAATTGAGTGGAAATCAGGCTACTATTACTCGCCTAATATCTATCTCACCGATTTTCATATTGATGTCCGAGTTTCCCCATTTTGACGATTGTGCAAGATTGATATCGCATCTGACATCTTCCGCAGTTAACACATACACATACCCATTATTCTACCTATATTTAGATTAACAGGCCTTTCAATTAGGTTAATAGTTTAGCCTATAAGTGTTGTGCATGATTGTAACATGATTTCGTTTCAGAGCACACCAACTCTGTGAAACTGTCTTTGCAACATAATTTGTGCATTGCACATTGACATAGGCAGTTGTCTCTTGGCAGCACATTTTTTGGGGGGTGTATCATTTTAAACTCTCTCCCTGTCTCTCTCTCTCTCTGCATCACACACACACACACACACACACACACACACACACTGTAATATATAGAATGAAACACAGTTGCTGCAGGGTCACATCGATTAGGCAACATTGATTTTTGTTGTGAGAGAGGCCTCCTCTAGTGTAGGTGCTTGCTGAAAGGCAAAAGTCTCTTTTGCGTCCCATTAGCTGTTTAGCAGAACCAAGAGCCCTCGACAGACTGTATGACTCCAGCGAGTAACTCTATCTCCTTGGATGCTAAAGGAGCGTTATTATCAAAGGCAACGTGTGGACCTTATTCGAATCTTTTACCCTGGAAGTTATTTTACAGCAAACATACTAAAATAAAAAAGAGAAAATACAACGAGTCACATAAACCTAAAAACGGACAAAAAGTGAAAGTAGAAATGGATGGAATCCTTCCAAATGTAAACTATTAGTTAGGCTAGTTCGGAAAGAATATGTCTATATCTTTTTCGGTGCATGCCATCAAGGCAGACATTGTTACCTTATAAAACCAAATTCTTACCTTATAAAGCCAAATGTGACAATGTTATCTAAACGTCCCTTTTCCTGAAGCATAAGCTATAGGACTAATATTTGCCATTGCTTGGGACTCACCCATACCAAATTACTGAGCAAATAATTTCTGTCATCAATTATTATAATTACGCGATGGTCTCTCTGTAAGCCTAGTCTATCCTACTCTTTCATTGGGGATTCCGGCTTTCCAAACGATTCCAGTGCAATGCCCTGCGAAGCGCGACGCGCAGGGATGTTTTTTTCCCCCGCTGCCTTGGGAGTCGGTATGGCACAACTGGGTTAGAACCGTTCTGTCGGGGAACCCCTATGCAGAGAGGATGTAGGTCACTGTGGGCCTAGTCACTGTACTTGCTCACTAGTCACCACGGAGTGCACACACACACACACACACACACAGAGACACATGTAGGCATACACAAGCCATCAAAACCTTGGATAGACAGACACAAACAAACACAGATACCGAGACATACAGATAGATAGAGAAAGAGAGGGGCGGGGTAGGAGAGCCAGACGATAGCTGAGAAATCAGTCACCCAGAAATCTCCTTGTAGACACACATTATGTGGTCTTAGCGCTTAAGGGAGGTCTTTCTTTCTTTCTTTCTTTCTTTCTTATTTTGTTTCTATCTCTCTCAGGGTCCCCGCACCACAATGATGATCTTGATCTCTAAAATAGTCCTTCGTTATCCAACGAGTTTAAAATGGCGGTATAAAGTAGCGGTATAGCTGAAAACCACGCAGAAATTAATGCAATGGGTAGCCTATAAAAATAACCTGTTACCTGGGATTTCGGAATTTGCCAAATGATATGTGCGCCAGCTTACCACAGAATCCTTAGAACAGGGGCAACATCCATCAACGAAACCAGAAACGAGTGGACCAAACCTCAACTCTCTGTAGAACCTCGCCACATAGTGTAGCCTACAGTTCCCCTTACTTCCCAAAGCCAGTATCCTACCAGCAGAAACACTGCTTAACTCCCCAAAAATAAAATACAAATAAATAAAGACATAATAGGCCTACGCAATTTTGCACTGAACAAATGTTCTTATATTATAGCCTATTGTATGGTATATTTAAACGTAACTTGATGTGTTATAGGCCTACACAACCAACTGTCAACTATCCATTTGAAGAACATATTTAAAAAAAAATAAGTTAAAGTTAGATGAGGAGACGTAGGCATATGGGCTACAGCACGTGCAGATGCTGTAATTCTGTAATTCTTCTCACTGCAGCAAATTCAACATGGATAAAGCGTCGCCTATTTTTCTGCCCTGAACCTGTAACAGTAGGCCTACTCTGCTACCAGGCAGACTTAACAGGAAGTGAAACTGTGCCAAACTGTGCCCCATGGTCACTGACCACACTCTGTGTGGTATTTGGGCTTCGAAATTTCATGAGAAGTCCAAGGTAGCATGCATGATGTGGCTCTGTGCAATGAGGACGCTGTCTATTCCTTCCTCCGAAAACTTTTAAGCCCTCGCCTGAGTCGCCTCCCGTGGTGTTGCGTCCTGGATATTGAAACTGACATGTACTTCACCAGCCTTAATCCAGATGAACTTTCACCTTTGACCTCTCTGGGTTCGGCGACATAGAGTAATGAACAAGGATCAGCCGAAATTATTAATTTCGTATTAGTTTGACAAACTGCACAGATAAATGTATGAAATGATCAGTCAATTCGCTATATTGATGCTTTGGAAAATATTCTGTCCACTTCATCAACGACTGTGCGTCTTAAATGGGGAGATCTTCCTCAAAAAGCTAGAAGACACAAGAAAGACCGTTTGTTTAACCCGTTCACGCCAAGTTAACCCCTGTCAGGACAAGGTCGTCAGGACGGACGGAAAGACCAGGAAGGTTGATGTGTTAAGCACATCACACACTAGTGTCGGGAACTTTGCTCAGGGCAGCTCTGATCTTTTGTCTAAGCAGAAGTGAATGATTGAAACGATCTAATGGTGGAATAGCTTGGCTGGGATTATTCTTTTTTTCCCCCGCACAGAACGTCAACAGACAAACGCTAGTGAATGTCCAGCATTCTCATCATCGAGTATTAAACAGGTAATTTTATAGGTGTACAGGCTAGCCTATATGCTGTACGGTCCCATGGGAGAGTCCAACGAGACCAGTCATTTGTGGAAAATACATGGGATATACGGTAAACAGTCCTATAGAAATCCATTCAGATAATATTGGCTACTTTCCACAACACCCAAGCTTTCATTATAGCTGCTATGCTCTATCTTTGAACCCTAAAAAGACGTCAAATTGCTGCTCTCAACCGTGAAAAAGGAAAATTTGTCTGTGATGACCCCTTGTCCAGACTATATCCTGTGACTCACCTGCTATCATTGGAATAATTGTTGATATGCAGACCAGTCTGCTGGTACATCGACCTAGCATCAAAGGGATTAGCAAATGGATTAACTACTGGAGTAAACCTAAACTGAATAAATATGGCTTTTCTAGTGGTGCAAATTAGATCAATGGTCCTGTATTACAACTGCTTTCCACAATTATAAATATATAGCCGTTAGCCTATTGCCTTTCCTGTGATGTAGACAAGTTAAAGACGATGCCAATCTCAAAACGATTTCATTTTCTTAGAAGAACAAGGAACAGAAACGTAACTGAAGTTTGTAAATTAGTTGAGAATAATAATTAATAGCACTAGGCCTACAGGTGATGTTTGTTTAGGCAGGTAGGTAGCCTTATCTCTTTAATGATTAGGCTATTTGAAAACTGATTTAAAGGTTTCTATGTTTGCCTATTTTGTTTCACAGTTGTTATATCCTCGCCGCTCTGAGACTGAGCTCCCCCGGTGCAAAGACTAGGCCTAACCATTGCGTGCGAAGGAGAGCTCAGTCGAGATTTGAACAGCGAAAGTGTAGCCTTCTGCTTTCAAGGTCAAAAGAAAGGTATAATAAAGAGATCTGTATTTGTTGATAAATACTAGGCTATAGCCCAATTACAGTATAATAGGCCCTATGGTAAATTCGATTCGGAATTCGTTTTTGGTGCGCTTTTAATGTCAGTTTATGGATTTACTATTTCCAATGAACAAAGAAATAAAATGACCATAGAATCAATAGTGTTTTTGCATACAGAATGATGTGAGAACAGCTGTACAGAGTAACATGCAGTGATTTCCCAGTGAAGTCCTAGCCTATTTCATTTTATGTGATCTGAGTGTTTATTAAGCCTACAGTGTTTCAGCCCAGTGTTTTTCAACCACTGTGCCGGGGCACACTAGTGTGCCGTGAGAGATCATCAGGTGTGCCGCAGAAAATTACCCAAATGTCACTCACTGGTCCTGGGGGTCGTTTCTAGAAAGCGTCGTTTGCTAACTTGCGTCGCAACCTTGGTAGTACGCTCCATCGTTCTTGGATTTGGTGTTTCTAGAAAGGGTAGTTCGAACTCTCAATCGCAAACAAGGACGCAAAGTTTGGTCGTTTGAACTACTGCCCCTAGGCAGTCGCACTTGTGTCGTTCCTTGGTAGTTCCTGTTGGTGCCCAGAGCGCCTAACCAAAAATCACAACCGCCTAAACAAAAATTGCGAAGTGGATGTTTATCTCGTGACTCAATGATTGATATATCCTGTTGCTTAATTTTGATTAAGACACTGACTCCCCTACTTAGCTCATTCTTTCTATTTATGTTAATTCGAGTATTGCCTTAGCTTTAGTATTATAATCTTCATAGACTTTTACAACAGCAGTGATAAATGGTGTAGTGGCTAGAGCAGAAGACTTGTTATCCCAACGTTGTAGGTTCGATTTTCTTATGATGTGAGATTGTCCTCTTGCTTCTCGCTACCTGCAGGTGAACTGTGTGACACATAGATTAAATTGTTTTTGACTGATGTCTTGTACCTATGGTCTCTCGATGTAGAGTAACTATATACATAAATATGTATGGTCAAATCCTATTGTTGTGTCTCGTAGGCCTACTCTTACTCAGAGATGAAAAGAAAAGAAGAAATAGGATGCGAACTCAGGCCGAGCGCGCAGTGCACCAACGCGCTGCCGTTAAGCCACGAGACAGTTGATAACTTATGGGATACCCAGATATTTGTCCAGGCTATATATTTTTTCCAACACATAGATATTTAACACAACTAATGACTCATATTGGTCTGCTTAAGTTAACTGTTTTATATGCTTGCAATAGGTTTAGGTTTTGGCTGATGGCAATGACAATACCAGCATTAATCACTCGGTTTAGATTAGAAACATGTCGACATAGGCGATGACAGAACATTTCTAGGGGGTGGGGTATTACACGTTGCCACTGTTTCCACCAATGATATGTATCGCTGCATCATCAACAACGTTGTTGGAACTATGGTGTTCGAACGTCGGAGGTAGCGAATTGCGACACAGGTACGATGCTTTCTGGAAACAGGTGTAACAGTGTCGTTGTTTGGTCGCAAGTTGCGTCGTACCATGGTGGTTGAGCAACGTCGTTGCTAACTTTTCTAGAAACGACCCCCAGGAAAGTTGCATCAAAGAATGTATAACCACATGCTGTCATTGATTGTATGATTGCACTATTTGTGGTATGCAGGCATTGTACAACGGGGGCCCCATATCCAGTATTCACAGAATCATCACATATCCAGTTCATAACAACAATTAAATTAGATATAGTCACCTACAAATGAAACAGAGGGCGCTTGTTTTATTGAGCAGGTCTTGCATAGAAGCCATAAGGCCATATCTGTGTATTATTTGAAATTTTAGGCTATGGTATGTGTATTTTTTCTTCACACAGGATGTTAGTGTGCCGTGGGACAATTTAAGTGTCAAAAGTGTGCCGTTGCACAAAAAAGGTTGAAAAACACTGTTTTAGCCTGTGTAGCCTAGATTTAAATAACAGTAAATTACGTGAATGTGATAAATATTTTAGATTAAATATGTATGGGCTAATTTTATATATCATGGAGGTTAAAGAAAGGATGTTACATGCAGACCCAGTGCCCAGTTATGACACATTCGCCATGTCAGTTAATACTGGTAAAAAACTGGTAGCTTTTGCTATTTTAAATTTCTGCAAGTAACGCTGCAGACGTTGGGATAGCCTACAACTCTTTGTTTGAACAAAGTGAGATCGTTTTTAACAATCATGAACATTTTTAACTTTATAACTAAGTAAGTATAAGTAAGTTTTAGCCTAGTTTCTATTGTTATAAAAAATACAAATGTAAGTATAACTTCTGTAAGTTGTACCTTGGTGAGGTTGGTCTGAACCATCCTTAAGCTATTGTTACCTCAACACAACATGTGCCCTTACTGCCAAAGAAGACCCAGGCTACATAATTATTACCTACTATATTTATTAATTATTTAATACATTGTATTAAAAAGGGAAAAATGTCAGATTCAATTAATTTGATTTGATTTTTTTAACCCTTTTAAGATGCGTGTATACGAGTAAAATATTGCCTACACATGTCATATTTGATAATTTATTACATTTGGACTGGATATATATAAAGTACACTCTTAGAGATAGTTAGAGAAACACGACGAAAACAAATCTAAAAGGGCCAAGGCCATGTACCTTGAGAGTTTTCCTAAGCGTTAAAACACAACGTTACACAAACGCAAATACCGTATCTGTGTGGAATACAGGCTGTTTAAGCTATCTTCTTCTAAAATCATTTTAATTATTGACCAAGGAATAAGGTTTAGGTCTTTTGTCAACTTTTGTCAACTTGATTATGCTATATCTGTTTGGAGAAACGCGTCTGCCAAATACCGTAACCATAACCGTGTCAATTTCACACAGCTTAGGCCTAATTGAAATGTATAGTGAGGAACTGCATCGATTAGGCTAGCCTACATGTTACATTTTAAAGCAACATAATGTAACAACTTCAAAATCATTTGGACCACGCCACGAGGATAATTACAATAAACTTACAATACAATAAGGAGAATGGGATTTCAGACACTGCCGTGCACGTCTGGAGCGCCTGGTATTCGTCCACTGTTGCTGAAATTATTTCGGAATGTTTATTTTTATGCAGAGCTGAAAATGCAGCTGCATTTGACAGAGGACAAATGTAGGTAGTGACAAAATATTAGTCTTCAGTCTGATACGATCTCTTTATAAATAAATTACCTTTAATCAAAACGCGTTTAAATCCCCTGGCTTTCCTACTTTGTTTCGGGTGGGAGCATGACCATTTTCAGTTTTTTACGAATTGGGTACCCCTTAATGGGTAGCCCTAAATGGAACCCATATGTGGAATAATGACTAAAAGGGGAATTCCTAAAATGTTTTATTTTTTAAAAGAAAATCTGTCAAAATCAATATGGAATTATATGCACATCTTTTTTCTGCAGTATTCTATGGGTTAATTTTGAGTGTGTTTAAACATCAGTGGTTAGTAGTTCAGAATAATCAGAGTTTTATAAAATATCCTTATGTTACATTTCTCTCATTCTCTGTAGGGGTTGCCAGTTATCATTAAAACGTTTTGTGTGCATCTGTGAGTAAAGTTATTTAATGAGTTGAATAAAGATAATGACAATAACGAAATAATGTAGCCTATAAAGCTTAACATTTAAATTATCCAAAAACATCAGGCAAAATATTAATTAACTATGAGTAGTCTACATGAGTGAAATTACCCAAAAATACAATAATCACACACACGTCGTTAAACACACACATAATAAAACCTCTGGATGCAAAGGAAGTTCTGGATATCACAGAGATTTAAGGGGATTTCCCAACGCCTTGCTACCTGTACCTTAACATTTCAATGTGTTTCTCAAAAGGTTTTGATATAAGAGATTCTTTGGTTAGGATGGCCTGAACCGGACGTAGATCTATGCACTGACAGTGATGTAAGAGAATAGGTTTTGCATTACATTTTGTGCTTCAGTGGATTTTCAGAAAAATAGAATAGAATAAAATAGAATAAAAATGAATTATTTATTAACCATTAACTTTAATCCATTGTTGAGCATGCAAATCTATGTCCTTATTTGGTAATTTCTTTAGTATGCAGAGTAGGCATAACTCCAGTAGAGTTGAATGTATAGCACTATGGTTAATTGATTGATTGCATGGTTGGTTGATTGATTGACTCTAGTGATACTATCTCGAGTTTGTACTGGAGTTCAAGTTCGAGGACTGCACCTTGGAGTCAGCACTGTACTGTAGCCATTCCGTCTACAAATGTGTTCTGTACCATAAACTATTAAACCTGATCAACACCAGTAGCAACTCTGGGCACCGAGAGCAAAGACATTCTGAACATTTTGCTCTTTACTCCTGCATTCCGAAATTCCACAAAGGATGCATCGGCCTAAGCACTAAGGGTAGCCTAGGTGAACCCAGGTACAGCCTAGGTGAACCATAATATAGCCTAGGACCTACTGTAGGCTATACTTTTGGCTATACCTGGGTTCACCTAGACCCTACAGTAGGTGAATCCAGGTATAGCCAAGGTATAGCCTGTGAACCAAAGTATAGTCTAGGTGAACCCAGATGAACCTGTTAGCACATTTGAATTGGTTTGGGTTGAAAATAATCAGTCTGCATAGACTATTGTTATGATTGTTTGAAATAAATTATTTTTTTATTATTTTTTATCTCATTTTAAATTATATTTTAACTCTGTCTGTCTGTTTCTCTCTCTCTCTCTCTCTGTCTGTCTCTCTCTCTCTCTCTCTCTCGCTGTCTGGCTATCTGCCTGTAGATGGATGGGATCACAAAACATCTGCTGGCCAGCCTCATCCTCTCTCTCAAGCAGAGATCTTCTCAAGGCGTCCTTCTTTTAAAAGGGAGTGTTCCCTCGTCACCTGAATGCTTGGTGTGGTTAGCAGTCTGGGCTCCATAAAGGACCTTCAGATTGGTCTCAGTTGTTATTGTCGCAATATGTAACAAATGAAATTAAATTAATTTGAACTTAAAGGAGAACTTCGGCAATTTTTCACATAGATTTCCGTTTCTCAAGGTTTCTCGAGTACTGTGGGTACAAACCCCCCCCTGAAAAACAATCGGTTTTACCTAGCTCAAGTTGCTAGTTCCAACAGGTAAAACAGCCAGGCAGCTACAGCGCTACACTCTGGGGGCATATACTCTGGGGGCATGAACATGGGGACTCACACATATGCCCCCAGAGTGTAGCACTGTAGCTGCCTGGCTGCCTGCCTGCTTCAGCTTTTTCATTTTTGTTTCGTACTGACAGTACTCGGTGACCTCCAGAAACGGAGATCTATGTGAAAAATCGGCGGATTTCTCCTTTAATTGGAACCATTAAATTTACCCTTGTTTTTCCACATAGATACTTTATGCACCTCTCAGTGTAGGGTAGGGGAAAACAAATGGTAACACATGATTATTCCAAAAGAGGTTGCCCCATATTTGAATTAGTGGATGATAGTTGACTGTACAGCGTTTGGTTAGCTTGTCTGTCTTGAGTATTTAGATGTCATATTTTTACACACACACACACATCCAAAAACATCAGGCAAAATATAACACACACACATTATCTCTCTCTCTCTGAAATGCAACTTTTTAATATGTGGTTTAAAAGTATGAAAACAGAACTGTTGCAGAGTTTGAGTAAGTCATTGAGGTTGGACACTGTTGTGATCCAAAACAACACTGACAGACTGTGCCAGTGTGAAAACCGATAGGGGTTCAACAATCCGTTGAATCCCATTTCAGCGGTGAAATCATAATTGACATAATGCCCATTGTATTTAGCTATGGTTGGTTTGATAAGTTCCAATTACATTGCAGTTGGTGGAACTTAAGAATGCCTCTCTACTTGTTTTATGATGTTGTAGCATTCAAGCCAATGAAAAGGTGCACACTTAAATGGAAGAGAAATACTGTCCTGGTGGTAGGTTTTCAGACATAACTGAAGGAAATGTACTGTAAGGTATGAAATGTACTGTAAAGGAAATTATCAATAATCATTTCATAGACCACTTCATGGACCAACCTATGTGGCTATGGATTTTGGGTCATCGTTTGTATTAAAAAGAAATATATGCATTTTGTCTTAGCAGAACTGTGCAATCTCAATAGATAGATAGATCACTTTATTCATCCCCAAAGGGAAATTATGGTGTTACAGCAGCAATTAATAATATAAACATATATCACACATATACATACATACATACAAGTTACATTTTTTTTCTGAATGGTTAAACACATTTTTTGTAACTATGGCTTTTTTTGGCAAAACTCTACACACAAATGGCAAAACCACTCACTGAGTTCGCAAAACTAAAAGCACAAACACTGCTTTGCACCCAGTTTGCAATTTTGTAACACACACTTTGCACAACTGACCCTAGGTTGTCAGTAGGGTCAGAGCATTATTGTTCAAGGACTCCACAATGGCTATTATTTACACTATTTTGCCAACTCTCTGGCACACTTTCTCATGTGAAAACTGTTTTAGATAATTAGTTCACTTTGCAATCAGCCTAAGCACTATAAATAAGCCACAGGTAATGAACAATGGGTACAATGGAGTGAGCAGGAAGAGTGAGAAGAGAAATAGCCCTTTTACAGACAAAAAACAGTCTACATGTGGGGATATTGTCATGTCAGGCCTGGATACATCATTCCAGAATATATTTTTCCTTTTGCCTTGGACTAGGACATTGCATGTGATGTAGACAGAATTTTGAGAGAGACACCCGATGTAGACTGATTTGTTTTGTCTCAGTGAAATGCTATTTTGTGTTTTGACTTGGAAAAACACACTTGTGTTTGTTTTGATGTGTGTAAATAAACACTAATACTTGAAGTTTGGATCCCTGTATGTTTACAGAACTATGACACACATAGTTGTGCACAGAGAAAGCAAAAGCCAGATGTGTTTTTTATTCATACCATTAGTGTGTTGTTGGCACATTGTGTGCTTACTATTGTGATGGCTTGTGTTTACTGTTAGATACGAAAACACCATTTTTACGAAGGTTTGAAGAGTTAAGCAAGGTGTGTTAGCTTTTGCAAGAGAACTACAATGTTTTGCTGATTGGGTGAGAGGTTTTGCCATTTGTGTGTAGAGTTTTGCAAAAAAAAACATAGTTACAAAAAATGTGCTTAAGCAATCAGAAAAAACTGTAAGCAAGGTGTGTTAGCTTTTGCAAGAGAACTACAATGTTTTGCTGATTGGGTGAGAGGTTTTGCCATTTGTGTGTAGAGTTTTGCAAAAAAAAACATAGTTACAAAAAATGTGCTTAAGCATTCAGAAAAAACTGTAAAAAGTGATTTTTCTCTCACTCAATTATTTCCAATGATTGGCAGCTAATGATCAATAACACTCTGTCACGTAATAATTCACAAAGCATTTAAGTGTCATTTATGTAGTAGATTTCATGCCGGATACAATTGTGAGAAGACATTTCGAAGTCCTTACATAAACTCCAACTTACGTAGTTATCCACTTTATGCATGTATCAATACCGGATTAGCTAGCTGACGTTACTGAACTGGTTAGATTACATTTTGTTTTGACTAGCAATACTATAATAAAACCGACAGACCAATAATCTGTCCTTTTCTGTCATAGCCTACTGTGTACAGCATGAACTGGAAGTTGATCTGCCTGTTTAACGGCTCCCACACACAGCTGCGTTCCGTCAATGCATGCCAGTGGGTGTTCCCGACGGTAGCTATGCAAATGACTTGAAGTAAAACCGTAATGTGATTGGTTGGTGCCGTCCGTAGATTGGCTTGATTGGCCGGTGCCGTATGTCGTAAGTGGATGATGTACATAGAGCCAATTCTTGGATGCAGGGGTACATCTGTTCCAACGTCCTAAAATCTACATTTATATCATATTGTTTCTCTATTTGCATAAGCTTTACTGTCTCCCTCAGGTTCTTTGTTATACACTGTTAGCACCTCCAAACACATGAAAGGGGCTTGGCTACAGGTCACTCAGCACTTGGTCCAGAGCAGACGCTGTGTTGAAACTGCCCTTTCTGTTTGTCGTTGGTGGAGAGATACCCTCTGGAAAACATGGGCTGGAAGCTGTTGTCGAGGCAACAGTAAGCATTCCAGAAGTGTGTGGGCACGTTCACCCTGCCGTTGGAAACAAATTCCTGAGGGTTGGTGCTAGGAACCACTCCAGTGACCACATAAGTATAAGTATAAGTATATATACTTTTTTGATCCCGTGAGGGAAATTTGGTCTCTGCATTTAACCCAATCGGTGAATTAGTGAAACACAAACAGCACACAGTGAACACACAGTGAGGTGAAGCACACACTAATCCCGGCGCAGTGAGCTGCCTGCTTCAACGGCGGTGCTCGGGGAGCAGTGAGGGGTTAGATGCCTTGCTCAAGGGCATTTCAGCCGCGGCCCATAGGCTACATTGGGGGGGGGGGCAGTTTTGATTCAGCCGGTCGTTTTCCATCTTCTTCCATTTGCCCCTGTTGAAGGAGGGATGGCGTTGGTGAGGGTGAAGGTGGAGTCGGAGTAGCTTTGAGTGTTGATTGGGGTAGAGGTGACCTCTGTCATATTTAGACCCTACATAATCATTGTTGAGGGCTTGGTTGTTTCCTCGCATGGCTTTGCTGACTGTAGACTCAGGAGCCATCGACAACCCTTGGTTTTGGTCATCAAGCCGATGAAGCCAATGAACACAAAAAAATACAGTTGGGATTTAACAGTCAGTGCATTGAAGAAATAATATCAACCGTGTAATCAACCCTGTTTTGTTCTATTGTGAACTACAAATCTGTTGAAAAATATGTGTCTATGAGACACCACAAAGGGGCTTGCATTATTGTTCAAGGTACTGTATAAAGCTGACCTAGGGTCAGAGCATTATTGTTCAAGGTACTGTATAAAGCTGACCTAGGGTCAGAGCATTATTGTTCAAGGTACTGTATAAAGCTGACATAGGGTCAGAGCATTATTGTTCAAGGTACTGTATAAAGCTGACCTAGGGTCAGAGCATTATTGTTCAAGGTACTGTATAAAGCTGACATAGGGTCAGAGCATTATTGTTCAAGGTACTGTATAAAGCTGACCTAGGGTCAGAGCATTATTGTTCAAGGTACTGTATAAAGCTGACATAGGGTCAGAGCATTATTGTTCAAGGTACTGTATAAAGCTGACATAGGGTCAGAGCATTATTGTTGAAGGTACTGTATAAAGCTGACCTAGGGTCAGAGCATTATTGTTCAAGGTACTGTATAAAGCTGACATAGGGTGAGAGCATTATTGTTCAAGGTATGTATAAAGCTGACATAGGGTCAGAGCATTATTGTTCAAGGTACTGTATAAAGCTGACATAGGGTCAGAGCATTATTGTTCAAGGTACTGTATAAAGCTGACATAGGGTCAGAGCATTATTGTTCAAGGTACTGTATAAAGCTGACATAGGGTCAGAGCTGAAGTGACACATATCGAGTCATCATGATGCGGTTATGATGAAGTAGGCTACTTCCAATAACAGGGAACTGAATGGGAGTCTCTAACCTTCATCTGCTGTCATTCAGTAGCAGCACACATATAAATATACTTTATTTAAATCTATTAGTGACCTAGTGCAGCAAAGGCAGCTGCCCAAGTCACAATCATCACAATCTGACTTGTCTGCTATTTATTCCCATAAATAGGAATGAGGGTAAGAACGAGTCCTTCCACACGCACATGCCCGTTCGGACACCGAGTCCTCGTCAAGTCCTCGGTATGTTTTTTCTTCAGGTTTTGTTTAATTTGTGAAGTGAGAAAAGAGACTGGTTAGCTCTACACTAACACCAGCTGGTCCAACTTTACTGTAAGGTGAGTGGTGTGGCAAGAGCACACAGATTTTGATTAGCTTGTTTCTGACAAATCTGTCTGTATTGTGGTCCAGGAAAGACGTCCGGAGGAGTAACTACTCCATTTGGGTTTGAAAAGAATAGTGAACAGGTTTGTGAAAAGTTTGTCACAACTTCACTTAGGCCTACTGCCACCGAATTAACCAAAATAATCAGGATGACCCACGAGCTTTACGATGGTAATGAACTAATACTAACGCTGAATGACTGCGGTCATTGGACGGATTAGGATACTAACTCTGACAATAACAAACGCCTGATAGTCAGAACTGACCGTGTTTTTATTTATTCCAATGTGACCATGAGGAAGTGTGAGAACAAATCCTCCCACACAGTCTAATCACACACACACACACACACACAGTAATGCACAATTTCACATTCTTGTTACACTTGCATGGTTATCAATTCAGGGAAATTGTCTGGGCTTTGAGCTAATTGACAATAATGCCAGTCATCAGGACTGTCAGACTGTGTGTGTGTGTGTGTGTGTGTGTGACAGAACAGGTGGTCTGAGTGTTTCACACGAGGACCCGTTTCCATCCGAGGCCGGTCTGATGGATCATGAGCAGACCGGGCCGGGACAAGCCGTCACTGGGTACCTTGTCATGAGGAGTCGTGCCGCAGGGCAGCACTCGTCTCTTCTCTCGTTACCACCCCCATCTCGCCCTGCAGATATTGGAGCTATTGACAGGCTGCAGTCAGGACGGTAATGGATCATTAGGCACACCTGGTGCAGGTGTTGGCTATCCACCTTATTCCCAAAACTGCAAATCCGTCCGGTTTTCATGTTCCGTCCATTCTGTTTACATTACACTATAACTCATTCTGTTTACATTACACTATAACTCATTCTGTTTACATTATAACTTAGTGCAGTCTCAGCAGGCTAACTAGAATATGCTTCAACTTATATTTCTTTCGAAATGTTGACAATTCTGCATTCAATTTAGATATTCTATATAATATATATGACTGACAGAAAAATATAAAAGATTGCTTTAAATGGCTTAGAATATGTGAAGCACGGTCTAATGCCACTTTAAAATCAATACAATGCAGCTTCGGCCGAAAAAAAAAAAAAACATATTTCTGAATACCGAGGTGTCATGGCGACGCCCATGGTGAATATGGCTGGAGAATATTGTGGATAAGAACACCTTTCACTCTCCCTTCCCCATCGCTTCCACTCCTCCCTCATATTTTTTCTACCTTTGCCTACCTTTTTGACGCACACACTCACTGGGCCTCATAGTCTGACCAGAAGAGACTGTTCTCTCTCCCCAAATAAGCGACCATAGTCGCATAACCCACTCCAATACATTTGCATTCCCAAATATGGCCAAGACTATCTTCTCATCTCAGGCCATGTTTGTTGCGCTTGTTTTGTTATTCAAACACATTGGGGGAAGGTCACAATAATGAACTTCAGGGCTGAAGGCAGGTTGAATGCATGACGTACCAACAATAAGTGCCAACACAAAACAATAATATAACAGTAATAATAACAGGGGAGCTATAGTGTGTGAATGTTCCTTGAGATTTTCTACAGCAATACTTTTTTATCCAGCACCTGCTTTTGGATGTGCGCACATAACGTTTTTGGATTACTAAAGATAGATACAACAGGAGTTTACCCAAAGCGCTTTACATGACAAAAAGACAATTGATACATAAAAAGGGGACCAAGGATGTACAGGTCTGACTAAAACATAAAATAGGTAGGAAGAAAAACAATGTTAGGCGTATAATTAAAAAGTAGTACAACTTCAAACAAAGATTAGTTCTGAATTTAACAAGAAGCCAGTGCAGCTGTGCCAGGACTGGTGTGATGTGCTCTCTCTTTTTAGCACCAGTAAGCAATCTGGCTGCTGCATTCTGGACCATCTGGAATTTGGGAATGTTAGATTGAGTCAGACCTGTGTATGAAATATTGCCGTAATCGAGTCGAGTAAAAAGGACTTCAGATTGGATATTACGCTAAGTTGATAAAAAAAACACTTCTGACCACACTATTGATTTGTTTATTAAAATTAAGCATGACCCCAAGATTTCTAACCACGGAGTGCACATTGTTAGAGAGGGGACCAAGAGTACTGCTGAGGCTGGTGAGAGAGGAAGGGGGGCCAAATATGATGACTTCAGTTTTACTGTTGTTATGTTGTAAGAAATGACATGCCATCCAAGATTTAATGTAATTCATATGTGTTAAAAAAGAGTGTATTGGATTTTCTCTTTCTTTAGGTCTCCCTGGGCCTCACAGTCTGACCAGAAGAGACCTTCTTGTCCATAACCCACTACAACACATTTGCATTGGCCAAGAATGGACAACACTATCTTCTCATCTCAGGCCATGTCTGTCGTGCTTGTTTTGTTATTCAAACACATTGGGGAAAGGTGGCAACATTGTAAACTTCCATGGTACTGTTCTGAAGCCACGAGTAAAACCACAAATGACTCAATGTCTCTGCACACCCACAAGTGACACAGAGAAGCCTACAGACCCAGTCCTGAACAGGAAACAGTATGTAGATGGGCTTTCCTGGAAGCTTCTGGAGGGATGCCAACTCCCCCACACCTCCACCAATATATGTATGTGTGTTGGAGGGTAATAATGTTACCCCGTTATTACCAGAGCTGTGGGGAGGGGCCGCAGGTAGTGAAAGAGGGTCTGCAATCACACAGTCCAGGCTGCTGTAGGGCCCAGCAAACAACTTACACACACAGCAATATCATGCCCTTGTTAAGCTCACAGTAATCAGCCCGGCCTCAAAACGTTACCGGCCGACCGGGAATTCTCTCGATTCTCCCATTACCACTCCGCTGCTGCTCCATCCTCTTGAGCCTGTGTGTATGCATCAGGTCTGGGACACACTGAAAGTGGAACAAAAACGGGGGTACGCAGAGTGCTACTGCCACACACACAACATATATTTTCTGATTGTCCAGGCGTCCAGGGACACGCGCCATTCCTTAATTATAGTCCATTGATATATATATATATATATATATATATATATATACATATATATATATATATAGTCCCAAATGCCACCACATGCCTTGCACGCACCATAGTAAGCAGCCCTGACCATTCCCTGAACCGGTTCTTCACCCTACTCCCATCTGGCCGCAGAAACAGAGCCCTGGACTGGAAAAAAGCACACTTGCTTTACCCTCAGCAATCACTGCACTAAACAAACTCCTGTGACAATCACCCATCCCCCCTATTCTTTTGTGTTTTATGTTGTCTGCACTGTCCACCTTTTTGCTTGTATGGTGTTCAGGAGGGAGGGAAACTGGGGGGGGGGCATGGGGTGTGTCATGTTATATGTTACTAGTGCAGTGCCCGTTCAAACATGCTATTCCTGTAGCCCAATTACATGCCTGCAGGTAGGCCTGCTTTGAAAATAGAATAGGGAAAAACATAATTCCAGGTAAGCATTCAATAATGAATAGGCCTACAGATAATATAATAAATGTGAAGTGAGCAGAATTTAAGCATGGCTACATGTGACATTTTTTACAAATCAAAATGTCATAATCCTAACAGCTGCTTTGAGTCAAGGCTATATGCTTAGCCTATTGAATAACTTGATGATAGAGAAAACAAACCATTTTGTGGAATGATGCATCATATGGAATTTGCAACGGTGTGACTCAAAAACAGTCTCTGGTGGCCTATAAGTGACATCACACTCTGTCTGCCACTCGTTGCTTGTCGCTGGTTATGCTTTGCATGTGTGGCATTCTGAGACGTTCTTTAATTCGGGACCATTATCGCTCGTTTCAATTTAGGACCTTGCAGTTGGAATTGTCGTTTGCTTATTCAAAGTCTAAAGACAGTCCAAAGTAGCCTGGGCTATTCGAAGTGTCCGTTTATTGCACATCATTTTTTACGTCATTTTGAAGAATGAAGAGCCACTGCATACCTGTGTGTCTTGGCGTGTTGCAAAATCCGTGGAGTTCACTTTATTGTTTAGGTCAGACATGTTACGTTTTTACCCGTATAACTTACACTGATCCAGTTTAGCCAAAGCCCTGCTTCTATCCTCACTGGTAGCTTACAGTACAGTGGTGTGTGGGAGGGGGAGTGGCTAGCGGTGAAAGCCAATGTGCTTCTTTTACCGATATATTTAACGATATCTTTTGCATTTCTTATTCAAACAACGTCAATGATACAGTATGTGTGAAAAAGAATACCCTTATAGGACAATAAAGACTCTATACTATACTATACTACTATACTATACTACATGCCACTGAGTTTCATGATCATCCTCTGTGGGATGATTGTGTTGAATGCTGAGCTGAAGTCAATGACCAGAAATCTTAGATACATAAAATTATTATTGTCTATGTGAGAGTCATTCAGCAAACTGGACTGGGTTCTAGTGAGTTAGAGAGCTTGAGATGTTACAGGACAGAACTATTCCAAACACTTCATGATGATAATGATGTGTGTGTGTGTGTGTGTAATGGGACAATACTCATTTAGGCAGGTCACTGTGTGCTTCTTGCAAACTGGGATGATGGTGGTGGACTTCAAACACTGATTGAACAGCAGCGTGATAGCCTCAGACTCTTGAGAGCTATAATGTTTTAAAAACATATTCAGATCTGACCAGTAATGTTAAATGTTAGTATTAAAATGTTAAAAGTGTGTGTGTCTGTGTGTGTGTGTGACAGAGTGTGAAAGTGTGTCAGTTACTATCTGAACTCATGTGTGTATGCCCAAGTGTGTGAGCATGTGTGTGTGTGTGTGTGTGTGTGTGTGTGTGGGGGGGGGGGTGTGGCATTTGTTTGCATAAAGGACATCGAAGCGGGTTGAATGCATGAAGTGCAATAAATACAGGCAACAGACACCTGAACCAGTCACAGGGGGGTCACTCTCTCAGACACAACCAGCCAGCGTAACCAGAAGGGGTGACAACAGAGGAGCAACTCCAGAGTGTCTGACAGGTAAGACCCAGTTCATCCATCTTAATCAAACCAGCACCTCAGACTTCACACAAGATACTATTTTATTTTGTTTGCCTTACTCTTTGTGTGATGTGTACCAGCCTCCTATTGTTATTATTATCATAGTTATTATTATTTATTATTGGTATTATTATTGTTGTTGTCGTCGTTGTTGTTGTTGTTGTTGTTGTAGAACATGTTGCTTGTAGTACAGATATTTAGTGTTGTCCTATGCAATTTGTTGTGCTGTGTGCATTATGCACAGATTTTGGGGGATTGTAATATTCTTTTTTTTACGTTTTGTAAGTTGATCTGGAGAAAAGTGCCTGCTATACTGAAATCTTAAAGACTACTGTGAAGACTTCAGGAGATCAGACATGATGACTCTGCTTGTCATCGCTACACTGCTGTTCTCAGGTCAGTGTATGTGTGTGTGTGTTTCAGTTATGAGAATGAGACTCATTTACATTTCAAATACATTCATCATGCATCACGTGTGTGCATGTTTATGTGTGTGTGTGTGTGTGTGTGCTCCTCTCTCCACTCAGGTCTGGGCAGTCTCTCCTCCTCTGTGCCACGTCAGTTCCATGTGGTGAAGGAACAGAAGAACTGGAGAGAAGCTCAGCAGTACTGCAGAGAGGAGTTCACTGACCTCGCCACCATAGACGACATGACAGAGAATAAGGTGAATAACATAATAAGTGCTGGAAATGCTTGGATTGGGCTGAAGCAGGGAAAGTGGCAGTGGTCTCTGGCCGACAGGGATTTCTACAGAGAGAATGAAGCAGAGTTCAGGAACTGGGCTCCAGGTGAACCGACTGGAGGGACAGAAAAATGTGTGAATCTGTGGGAAGGAAAATGGTATGATCTCCACTGCTGGTGCCTCAGGCCCTTCATCTGCTATGATGGTGAGCAGACTATATTCATTCATTCAGCAATACATGCAGAAAACCTTTGCAGGTCATAAATCAGTTGCGTATTGCTTCAGGTTCAGTTCAGTTCAGACTCACTCACTCATGAATACAGGTAGCCAAACTGAGCGACAGTTTGTAACACTAACACAAGTTGTAACACCAACGCTAGTTCAGACTGTAAAGCTGTGCTGATTCTCAGTTAACCGTGACTCATGCATTACCACAGGGGGAGACTCCACACATCCCTATGTGCTGGTCACTGATAAGAAGAAATGGGCAGATGCTCAGAGATACTGCAGAGAGAAACACACAGACCTGGCCAGTGTGAGGAATCAGGCAGAGAATGACCAGATAGAGGAAGTTAGAGGACGTGTTAATGGTGCCTGGATCGGCCTGTTCAGAGATACCTGGGAGTGGTCAGATGGCAGCAACTCCTCATTCCGCCACTGGAACACTGGAGAACCCAGTTATGATGGTGGTGCGGATAAGTGCACTGAAATTACGCCCAGTGGTCAGTGGTATGATGCACCGTGTAGCCGATCTCAGAACTTCATCTGCTACGAAGGTCAGTATTTTTTCAGCTTGATTCATTTTGTTGGTGAGTGTTACCATCGTCTCCTTACAGTGTCACTGTCTCTAAATGGTGTTCTGATTTATTACTTGTGTCACTATCTGCTGGTGTGGTTGCCATCTGTCTCTGAATTGTCCATCTGGTCACCCTGCACATGTAGTTACTGAAGATAAAATAAGAATCTCAGAATCTCAACACTGAACACATGCATCTCACTTTCCTCTATTTTCCCTCCAGACATACTGGTTCTGGTCCATGAGAATAAGACCTGGAGAGAGGCGCTGCAGTACTGCCGAGAACACCATGTGGACCTGGTGTCTGTGACGTCCGAGCGGGTCCAGCGCTGGGTGAGTGAGCTGGCTAAAGGAGCCTCCACTGCTCACGTGTGGCTGGGCCTGCTCCACTCCTATGGCCTGGGCTGGTACTGGGTCTGTGGAGAGACCGTCTGCTACAACCACTGGGCCCCAGGACAAGAGCAAGTGGAGTCCTGCAAACACAGAGTGGGGGCAGTGGAGTCTGGAGGGGGGCAGTGGGTCAGCAACCTGACTGAGACCGACAAATTCAACTTCATCTGCACCACTGAAGGTGAGTCCATCTCTCCTTAATATAGACATGAGTGTGTATGTGTGTGTGTGTCTGTGCGGGTGGAAGGTTGATCTTCTGAAAAAAAATAATGTAAACTGGCCTCTTCAGTACATCAATTAAGCCTAGTCCTGGACCGAAAGAAACTTTAATGGAGGAAATAGGAATATTACAGTGTTGGTTTAACTTCAGTTTACGTATGTGTGTGCGTGTATACTGTATGTGCGTTTGTGTGTGTATGTGTGCGTGAGTGTATTTGTGTGTATGTGCATGTGCGTGTGTGCGTGTGCGTGTGCGTGTGTGTGTGTTTAATGTCCTCTTACAGAGCAGTAGGACTGGATCCTCCCCAGTCCAGAGCATCGGAGAAACTCCTCAGGGTCCTAAAGCTCCCATTGATGCTCACCACTCATACACTACTATGAGTACTACTAACTAACTACCAACTACTATGACACTACTATGAGTACTACTAACTATCTACCAACTACTATCACATACACTACTATGAGTACTAGTACTAACTATCTACCAACTACTATCACATACACTACTATGAGTACTACTAACTAACAACTACTATCACATACACTACTATGAGTACTACTAACTAACAACTACTATCACATACACTACTATGAGTACTACTAATAACAACTACTATCACATACATTACTATGAGTACTAACTAACTACCAACTACTATCACATACACTACTATGAGTACTACTAACGATTTACTGACTACTATCACATACACTACTATGAGTACTACGAACTAACTACCAACTACTATCACATACACTACTATGAGTACTACTAACTAACAACTACTATCATATACTTGTCAAGATGTAGAATTTATAAATGCTTACTGTAGGCTACCTGACATGACTATTTCTAAATAATATGATGAACATTTCTTATTTGGAATGTAAAATGTAAAATGTACTATGCAAACTCCTAATAAAAATGACTTTGATCAGCATGATGGTTGTTTGTGTTATCTTACATGCTCATACACTATTTGAGAATCAGGGACAGAGTTGAACTAAATTAACATAGTTAAGTCACAGGGACACAGTGGAACTAAATGAACATAGTTAAGTCACAGGGACACAGTGGAACTAAATTAACATAGTTAAGTCACAGGGACACAGATGAACTAAATGAAGGATGGACGTGTGGTGGACATGTTGCTTGACAATGGCACGCCAGTTAAAGTAGAATTCGGGTTCATGTTCATGTTATGACTTCTATAGTCACAACGTGTACAAATACCAACGTAAAATGAGAAACATAAAATGTTAAATGTAAAAAGCCTCATTGAAACTACTGATGTTTTGGGCCCCTTGTCCTGTGTGGAGATGCTGGCCAGTAAGATAGAATGAGTGTGGCGCTCTGTTCTCAGCACTGTGATGCAGGGGAGTGGCTCTCTGCTGCCCTCTACTGGCAGAAGGTGTAGTGGCAGGTGGTGAGTCAGTGGTCATTCCTAATGCAATATAGTCTCTCTGTGCTTCAGACCACATGGGATGCCCGGTCTTTATCAGCCTGTGGTCATCTACATCTGCATCTACAGAAACCATAACTCCAAGATGACGGAACCACACATACACACACACACACACACATACACACACATGTAAAGAACTTTGAGCTGCATTATGTTGTGTATGAAAGGTGCTATACAAATTTGACGTCACTATCACACACCAGAGGCCAATCTCACTCTCATTACAAATACTAGGCAAGGTAATTCATCACTAAATTAACACTATAGATAGAAACACTCACCCAAGACATTTTCCTTCTTGCTAAACCATAGTAAGCAGTTCTAATAACTTATTGATGCATTTCCTGTATTTGTTTTCCGAGCTGATCTCATGAACACACTTTTTTTGAGGACGGAAAAGTCAGGTCCTCCGAGTTTACGGTCGGCATAAAGGCAGTAATAGAGAGGCTGCAGGCTGCAGTCAGGACGTTAATGGATCATTAGGCACACCTGGTGCAGGCTATAAGAACACCTGTCACTCTCCCTTTCCCACCGCTTCCACTCCTCGCTCATATTTTGCCACCTTCCCCTTTTGACGCACACACACTTGGACTCACTCCTACTCACTCACACACTCACTGGGCCTCACTGTCTGACCAGAAGAGACCATTCTCACAATAAGTAACTTGTCCATAACCCACTCCAACACTTTTGCATTCCCAAATATTGCCAACACTATCTTCCCATCTCAGGCCATGTTTGTCGCACGTGTTTTCTTATGCAAACACATTGGGGGAAGGTCACAACAATGAACTTCACAGCTGAAGGCAGATTGAATGCATGACATACTAAAAATACAGGCAACAGGTGCCAACACAAAACAATTTAGTGATTTAAAGACAAGTAAGGTGCATGACAGCAAAGCATTTATGAATCGTCACACCACATTTGTAGTATACCATTTACATTACATTACATTACATTTGGCTTACGCATTTTTAACCAAAGCGACTAACATAGTAACAGTTAAGCTTTAAAGTCATTTTCAATGTCAATTTTAGGACAATTTAAAAACGGTAGAATACAGTAAGAATAAGTGCATCAGTGAGTGCTGTTTTTAAACAGTTGAGTGTCAGTTCAAGACAGCTGGTAAGTGCTAGGATCAGCGAGACTAGTTGTAAGTAGTGCTATGAGAGGAGATGTCCTCTAAAGAGCTGGGTCTTCAGGAGTTTTTTGAAAATGGAGAGGGATGTCATTGCCCTTGTAGGAACTGGCAGTGTGTTCCACCAACGAGGAACAACAGATGAGAAAAGTTTGGATTGGCCTGAGCGTACCGGTGGTAGAGCTAGATGTTGTTTGTCTGAGGAGCGCAACGGTCTGGAGGTAGCGTATGTCTGTATGAGGGCATTCAAGTAGGTGGGAGCAGAACCGGAGACTACTTTGTAGGCAAGCGTTAGAGCCTTGAATTTGATGCAGGCCGCCATAGGTAGCCAGTGTAGCTGGATGAGCAGCGGGGTAACATGTGCCCTTTTGGGTTGGTTGTAGACCAGGCACGCCGCCGCGTTCTGGATCATCTGAAGGGGTTTCACTGCGCAGGCTGGGAGACCTGTCAGGAGGGCATTGCAGTAGTCAAGTCATGAGATGACTATTGCCTGAACCAGGAGTTGGGTAGCGTCTTGAGTCAAGTAAGCCCTGATTTTCCGTATGTTGTAGAATGCGAAACGGCATGACCGGGCGACTGAGGCAACATGATCTGAGAAGGTTAGTTGGTTGTCGAGAACAACTCCTAGATTTCTTGCATTCCTGGTAAGTGAAACAGACAGGGAGTCAAATTTGATGTTGATGTCGTGGTGTATGGTAGGTTTAGCTGGGAGGACCAGCAGTTCAGTCTTTGAGAGGTTCAGCTGGAGGTGGTGAAAAACAACTGACTGAAAGCAAGGGGTCATCAGGTGGAAAGGACAGATAGAGCTGTGTGTCGTCTGCATAGCAGTGGTATGAGAAGCCAAAGAACGGATAATCTGTCCCAAGGAGGTGGTGTAGATCAGTGATTCTTAAACTACGTGGGGTCGCCAATTATTTTCTGTATTCAGTCTGAAATTATTATTAGGTGAAACAAAGGAAAATAATATTGGCCTTTTCTGCCTTTTTCTTATTTACACGCAGTTAAGAGAAGAGAGAGAATTTGTATGGGATACTGGTCCGGTGATAGAAACAATAACTATCTGCTCCCACTATGCAAACTCAACTTGTTCCCGCTATTTTAAGTAAAACAAAACAAAAGACATAGGTAGCCTACTAGCCAAAATGGACAGGTGGCTGCTTAAAAAATTTAACAAAAGCTCGGAAGTGCCATCTACCAGTGCGTCTACTCCTCCGTGATCCTCAGATGGGACAAGTCTACAGGCCGGTGAGAATAAAAAAGAACAAACGGTGCGTCGACTTTATCAGAAAGAATTTCTGAAATATGCATTCACTTGCCAAGTTAAAGATAACCTCGACCACCCACAATGTGTGATTTGCGGCGATGTTCTGGCGAATGAGAGCTTAAAACCTGTCAAAATGAAACGACATCTCAAAATACAGATGTCGGCTCAGCACCGTGGAGGAAAATCTCCGTGTCGCCGTATGCAGCATTCCTCCTAGAATTAACTTGCTATGTTCACGGAAGCATGCCCACCCTTCCCATTGAAATTGTTAAAGATAGTAAACCAGAAAAGGGAAATAAAAAAATATTGTTATTGTTATCGCCATAAATATAATTAATGTAACGTTGTAGGCCTAATGCTGCATGTGTATGTGTGTGTGCGTGCTACGCATAGCGCTCTGATCATGGCGGCAGCCTACACTTGTTTAATCGTGATTGTTTGGTTTTCTCGGTTCTTGTTCATATGGAGTAAATAAAACAAATGACTTGCTTTCTATTTTTTGCTTGATTTAGTTGTTAACGTTTGAGGGGGGTATTTGAGTAAGGACTTAGAATGGGTTTGGGGAAAGTGGGGTCGCCAGACCTCGCCATACTTTTTTATGGGGTCGCCAGACAAAAAGTTTAAGAACCACTGGTGTAGATAGCAAAGAGAAGGGGGCCCAGCACTGAGCCCTGGGGGACCCCTGTGGTGAGATGGTGAGGTGCAGATAGCTGACCAAGCCATGATACATTAAACGAGCGTCTTGTGAGGTAGGATTCAAACCAGGAGAGAGCAGAACCGGAGATTCCCATGTTAGAGAGTATAGAGAAAAGGATGCGGTGATTAACCATGTCAAAGGCAGCCGATAAGTCAAGCAGAATGAGTACTTATTTATCATGTATTTGTGGCTGCTTTTACAGAGACAGGAATAAGACACGGCTTAAAGGATGAATACGAATATGAAAATGCCATTAGAAAAGAAAAAAGGATTATTCTATAGCAAAACACTTTCATATTATGCACAATAGCAATCCAGATGCAGTCTCATGGTTGAACTTCTGGAAGTTCTACAGTCTTGTTGGATATGCCATTTCTAGGCTTTCCCCCAAAGAATTGCACTGTGCCAGTGTGCCTATACTTCAGAAGGCACTGTTGCGACCTATTTTTGCCTACCATCAAATGCTTGACCTCTAGAAAGCTGAGACCCTCCGTGTCTCATAACAGGCTAAATGGAGAAATGGATTTCCAGGGATGCAAACAGAGGGATGGTCAAAAAGGAGTGAGATTATCGAAGCCCATGCCCCCGCAGGAAATATCATATAATTACATTTTGCCACCACCTCTGCCATCCAGGGCTCACCCTATTCACACAAAAATGTGTTTGTGTTTGGCTGTCTTGACCTCAATCTCCGTTTCAACCTGTAACCCATGAGCGGATGATGAACTTTCGGGCCCCTGGTCCCAGATGTATTAAGGGCCCCCCACTTATTGCCGTATATGTGGGAGGGGGGGTTTGGGGGTCCTCCCCCAGAACATTTTTAATTTTTCTGATGTGATTAACTGTATTCTGGTGCATTTTGGGGATGGCCAATACTAAATTCAATCAGATTCATAGCCTACATCCCGATTTGTTGATATTGAGGCAATGATTCCTTGCAAAGGCTTGGGCATCAGGGCCCCCTGACCCCGGTAGGCCCGTGCAGTAATCCATCCCTGCTGTAACCAAGACCAGTTCCACTTTGTTTTACAACCCTCATCCACTTTCTTAACTGTTAGTGCCTCACTCTCATCAAATTCTCTCATTCTGCAAATGAAAAGTTGCATATATTAGCCATAGTGTTACCCTAGATCTGACAGTATCATAACAGAGTGCAAAATAGTTCACTTCACTTTCTCAATGCGCCCCAAAATAACGTTCTTCTGCACGAAAATGTACAGTTAAAATGTATCAACAGTAGTGCGGTCTGTCTGTTAGGATAAGCCCACACATCAGTTTCTCGCCCTTATGTGGTAGGTGTCATTGAAAATAAGTCAGTTCGTCACTTGTCACTTCGGGTTGCATTTGCGAAAAAGGCGCGCCGTTTGCATCCCTAATTTCAGTCCTTCTCTGTTATCTTTACTGTCTGAGGTGCGTTCAAATGTGGCTAACAGTGAGGAACATTCGTCGTAAACATGTTTTCTTTGAACAGTTCAATTTGAACGATTTGGTGTTAACATTCCATTGTAACGGTAATTGCATTGTTGCCTTCTATTCGTCAAACTCACGTCCAGTTCCACTGTATGTTCGCGGAGAACTACCTCCTCCGACTGTTTGCGATTGTTCAATAACGGAAAACTGTTTGCAAAAGTTTGCAAACATTCGCCTGTGTATGTGAATTTCAATGCACCTCAGGTCTCATCTTATCTATATGATGTACAGCCACCTAGGGTGTTTGTAATTAGGCTTCCCTACACAAAAGTGGAAACTGTGTCCGAAGAAGGCGGTTTGTGGATTATGAAATAAACATCAAAATAAAAACTTTCCTATGTGTTTGCTAAAGAAGAGTGTATTGGATTTTCTCTTTCTTTAGGTCTCACTGGGCCTCACTGTCTGACCAGCAGAGACCTTCTTGTCCACTATAAACTTGTTCATATGGACAAGAATATCACTATAATTATTTTTCTTTTCTTTTTTAAAACACATTTGCTTGCCAACAATGGACAACAGTATCTTCTTATCTCAGGCCATGTCTGTTGTGCTTGTTTTGTTATTCAAACACAGTGGGGAAATGTGGCAACAATGTGAACTTCCATGGCACTGTCTGAGGCCGAGTAAAACCACAGTGGCACTGTATACCCACAAGCAACCCAGAGAAGCCTAGTCCAGAACAGGAAATGGACTTTCCTGGAAGCTTCTGCAGGGATGCCAACTCCCCCATACCTCCCCCAATGGGGACCATGGTGACTAATCTCCATCAATATTTTGAGATGAGAAAATCCACCAATATTTTAGCGAAATCCTTTGTGCTATTTGGTCTATTTCCGATGGCCAGGACGACAGCAAAATAAACTGTCATTTGATTGTCTGAAACCAAAGGAGGTTATATGACACGCACGTTAGAGTGTCAAAGCTTAGGTCCGTTTCACACCGGGTGCGTGGCGTGAACGTGGCGTGTCTGTTGCGTGTCAGTTGCGTGGCATTTTCTATGTCTTTACACACCAGAAACGTGTCTGACACTGCGCTCATGCGGCCATTCAGCCTACATCTCTTCACTTCAGGCGTCGGTTCTATTTCTAGCATGCACACGTTTCGGCGCGGCTCGAGCCTTGCCTGAGACGTGCGTGTCACGCAGGCGGTGAGCAAGGTCTAACCTGTTAACATGGGAGCCGAAATAAAAACGGACACACCGCACAGCGGACACGCTCACGGCACGCATCCGGTGTGAAAGAGGCTTTAGGCTACTTCGCTTTGCGGTGGCACTAACATTACATTACATTACATTACATTACATTACATTTGGCTGACGCATTTTTAGCCAAAGCGACTAACAACATGGTAAACAGTTTAAGTTTAGAGCAATTCTCAACAATATTAGGACAATTTAAAAAACATGCTACGGTGTTAGTGTGTGGGAGCGAGGATTAGGAACTCTCTGTCTGTTGGTGGCTGTACAAGTCTCCCTTCTGTGTTTGTCCTCCAAAGGCGACAATATTTCTGTCCCCATCAATGCTGAGACCAAAACTACGCCTTTGCAGATCATCGTAATTGTTACCACGTTATTACCAGCGCTGTGGGGAGGGGCAGTGGGTATGGAGCCCTAGTGCCACTCAAAACATATAAAAGATGGATCTTTTCTTTTCTGAATGTCCAGGCGTCCAGGGATACACGCCATTCCCTTAATTATAGTTCAATGATTATATGCCACTGACTTTCATTATCATCCTCTGTGCGATGATTGTGTTGAATGCTGAGCAGAAATCTTAGATACATAAAATTATTATTGTCTATGTGAGAGACATTGTTTTTTGTCATTCAGCAAACTGGACTGGGTTCAAGTGAGTTGGAGAACTTGAGATGTTACAGGACAGAACTATTCCATACACTTCATGATGATGATGTGTGTATGCAATGAGACCATAGTCATTTATGTGTATGCCCAAGTGTGTGAGTATGTGTGTATGTGTCTGGGGGTGTGGCGTTTGTTTGCATAAAGGACATCGGAGCAGGTTGAATGCATGAAGTACAATAAATACAGGCAACAGACACCTGAACCAGTCACAGGGGGGTCACTCTCTCAGAGACAACCAGCCAGCGTAACCAGAAGGGGTGACAACAGAGGAGCAACTCCAGAACTGTCTGACAGGTAAGACCCAGTTCATCCATCTTAATCAAACCAGCACCTCAGACTTCACACAAGACACTATTTTATTTTGTTTTCCTTACTCTTTGTGTGATGTGTACCAGCCTCTTATTGTTATTATTATCATAGTTATTATTATTTATTATTGGTATTATTATTGTTGTTGTTGTTGTTGTTGTAGAACATGTTGCTTGTAGTACAGATATTTAGTGTTGTCCTATGCAATTTGTTGTGCTGTGTGCATTATGCACAGATTTTGGGGGATTGTAATATTCTTTTTTTTACGTTTTGTAAGTTGATCTGGAGAAAAGTGCCTGCTATACTGAAATCTTAAAGACTACTGTGAATACTTCAGGAGATCATACATCATGACTCTGTTTCTCATTGCTACACTGCTGTTCTCAGGTCAGTCTATGTGTATGTGTGTTTCAGTCACGAGAATGAGACTCATTTACATTTCAAATACATTCATCAAGCATCCCATTCCATGTGCCCTCCATTGAACCCATTATGTGTGTGTGTGTGTGTGTGTGTGTACTCCTCTCTCTCCACTCAGGTCTGTGCAGTCTTTCCTCCTCTGTACCACGTCAGTTCCATGTGGTGAAGGAAGAGAAGAACTGGACAGAAGCTCAGCAGTACTGCAGAGAGGAGCTCACTGACCTCGCCACCATAGACGACATGACAGAGATGGAGAAGGTGAAGAGCATTATCCATGAAGCAGGTGCTGAGAAGGCATGGATTGGGTTGAAGCAAGGAAGCAGTCTTAAGTGGCAGTGGCAGTGGTCTCTGGCCGACAGGAATTTCTACAGAGAGAATGAAACAGAGTTCAGGAACTGGGGTATAAACCAACCAGGGGGAGAGACAGAAAAATGTGTGAATCTGTATGAAGGAAAATGGCATGATCTCCACTGCTCACAACCCAGACCCTTCATCTGCTATGATGGTGAGAAGACTATTCATTCATTCAGCAATACATGCAGAAAACCTTTGCAGGTCATAAATCAGTTGCGTATTGCTTCAGGTTCAGTTCAGTTCAGACTCACTCACTCATGAATACAGGTAGCCAAACTGAGCGACAGTTTGTAACACTAACACAAGTTGTAACACCAACGCTAGTTCAGACTGTAAAGCTGTGCTGATTCTCAGTTAACCGTGACTCATGCATTACCACAGGGGGAGACTCCACACATCCCTATGTGCTGGTCACTGATAAGAAGAAATGGGCAGATGCTCAGAGATACTGCAGAGAGAAACACACAGACCTGGCCAGTGTGAGGAATCAGGCAGAGAATGACCAGATAGAGGAAGTTAGAGGACGTGTTAATGGTGCCTGGATCGGCCTGTTCAGAGATACCTGGGAGTGGTCAGATGGCAGCAACTCCTCATTCCGCCACTGGAAAACTGGAGAACCCAGTTATGATGGTGGTGCGGATAAGTGCACTGAAATTAAGTCCAGTGGTCAGTGGAATGATGCACAGTGTAGCCAACCTCAGAACTTCATCTGCTATGAAGGTCATTCTTTTTTCAGCTTGATTCATTTTGTTGCCGAGTGTTACCATCGTCTCCTTACAGTGTCACTGTCTCTAAATGGTGTTCTGATTTATTACTTGTGTCACTATCTGCTGGTGTGGTTGCCATCTCTCTCTGAATTGTCCATCTGGTCACCCTGCACATGTAGCTACTGAAGATAAAATAAGAATCTCAACACTGAACACATGCATCTCACTTTCCTCTGTTTTCCCTCCAGACAAGCTGGTTCTGGTCCGTGAGAGTAAGACCTGGACAGAGGAGCTGCAGTACTGCCGAGAGCATCATGTGGACCTGGTGTCTGTGACGTCCGAGCGGGTCCAGCGCTGGGTGAGTGAGCGGGCTAAAGGAGCCTCCACTGCTCACGTGTGGCTGGGCCTGCGTCACGCCTGCGGCCTGGGCTGGTTCTGGGTCTGTGGAGAGAACGTTTGCTACAGCAACTGGGCCCCAGGACAAGAGCAAGTGGAGTCCTGCAAATACAGAGTGGGGGCAGTGGAGTCTGGAGGGGGGCAGTGGGTCAGCAACCTGACTGAGACCGACAAACTCAACTTCATCTGCACCACTGAAGGTGAGTCCATCTCTCCTTAATATAGACATGAGTGTGTATGTGTGTGTGTGTCTGTGCGGGTGGAAGGTTGATCTTCTTAAAAAAAAGAATGTAAACTGGCCTCTTCAGTACATCAATTAAGCCTAGTCCTGGACTGAAAGAAACTTTAATGGAGGAGATAGGAATATTACAGTGTTGGTTTAACTTCAGTTTACGTATGTGTGTGCGTGTATACTGTATGTGCGTTTGTGTGTGTATGTGTGCGTGAGTGTATTTGTGTGTATGTGCATGTGCGTGTGTGTGTGTTTAATGTCCTCTTACAGAGCAGTAGGACTGGATCCTCCCCAGTCCAGAGCATCGGAGAAACTCCTCAGGGTCCTAAAGCTCCCATTGATGCTCACCACTCATACACTACTATGAGTACTACTAACTAACTACCAACTACTATGACACTACTATGAGTACTACTAACTATCTACCAACTACTATCACATACACTACTATGAGTACTAGTACTAACTATCTACCAACTACTATCACATACACTACTATGAGTACTACTAACTAACAACTACTATCACATACACTACTATGAGTACTACTAATAACAACTACTATCACATACATTACTATGAGTACTAACTAACTACCAACTACTATCACATACACTACTATGAGTACTACTAACGATTTACTGACTACTATCACATACACTACTATGAGTACTACGAACTAACTACCAACTACTATCACATACACTACTATGAGTACTACTAACTAACAACTACTATCATATACTTGTCAAGATGTAGAATTTATAAATGCTTACTGTAGGCTACCTGACATGACTATTTCTAAATAATATGATGAACATTTCTTATTTGGAATGTAAAATGTAAAATGTACTATGCAAACTCCTAATAAAAATGACTTTGATCAGCATGATGGTTGTTTGTGTTATCTTACATGCTCATACACTATTTGAGAATCAGGGACAGAGTTGAACTAAATTAACATAGTTAAGTCACAGGGACACAGTGGAACTAAATGAACATAGTTAAGTCACAGGGACACAGTGGAACTAAATTAACATAGTTAAGTCACAGGGACACAGTGGAACTAAATGAAGGATGGACGTGTGGTGGACATGTTGCTTGACAATGGCACGCCAGTTAAAGTAGAATTCGGGTTCATGTTCATGTTATGACTTCTATAGTTACAACGTGTACAAATACCAACGTAAAATGAGAAACATAAAATGTTAAATGTAAAAAGCCTCATTGAAACTACTGATGTTTTGGGCCCCTTGTCCTGTGTGGAGATGCTGGCCAGTAAGATAGAATGAGTGTGGCGCTCTGTTCTCAGCACTGTGATGCAGGGGAGTGGCTCTCTGCTGCCCTCTACTGGCAGAAGGTGTAGTGGCAGGTGGTGAGTCAGTGGTCATTCCTAATGCAATATAGTCTCTCTGTGCTTCAGACCACATGGGATGCCCGGTCTTTATCAGCCTGTGGTCATCTACATCTGCATCTACAGAAACCATAACTCCAAGATGACGGAACCACACATACACACACACACACACTATGCATTATGTGTATGAAAGGTGCTATACAAATAAAGCTTATTATTATATTATTTTTATTATTTTCTTGTATTACAGTTCAGGGTACAGAACAGAGCATGCACCAATGGCAACTAGACATTGATAAGTCAGATGAGGAGGAGATGGGGTGGAGGTGGGTTGCAAAAAAGCTTGCAGAGAAGGCGGCAAGAGTAGGCAGGCTACGGCAGTTTAAATAAGGTGAGAAATGGAGATCTATGTGAAAGGTCGCTGGATTTCTCCTTTAAGAAATTAAGTAATATATAAATCATGAATAAATTCATGCATGAATTCCTGATAATTCATGTAACCTTACAGTAAAGTGTATAGTAAATACGAGGTCAATTAGGAGCCAACTTTTGCTTTGTGTGTGTGTGTGTTTGTGTATGTGTGTCCTACCCTTCAAGTTGACAGGCAAAAGTCATTGTGGTCAGAGTTATCTTTATTAAATGAATTTGTAAAGGTAAAAAGTATTTAGCGACTGATTGTACCCAGGGGGTCAGGGAATCCCAATGGATAGAACAGGCTTAGAACAAAGGCACACAAGTTAAATGTAATTCAGTTCAGGAAGACAGAAGAGGTGTCATAGTAGCCTACAGACAGCCCAATACCTAATCTGTTACACACTCTTTATTTCAGAGAATTGGGCAGCATAGTTTGTGTCATGAATTTTTAATTCAGTGTAGTTAACATAGAACACACCGGAACCAGAAGAGAAAACGATAAGAGTTCACTGCGGGACAGGCAGATTACAGTAATGGAGTCAATAAAATTAATTAATTAATTAATTAACACACATGTCCATAATGAGCAAAGACACTCACCCACAGTGGTGCAGATGAAGTTCAGTTTGTCGGTCTTAGTCAGGTTGCTGACCTACTGCCCCCCTCCAGACTCCACTGCCCCCACTCTTTGTTGGAAGGACCCCACTTGGTCGTGCCCTGGGGTCCAGTGGTTGTAGCAGATTTTCTCTCCAAAGACCCAGTACCAGCCCACACCATAGAGTGGAGCAGGCCCAGCCACACGTGAGCAGTGGAGGCTCCTTTAGCCCGCTCACTCACCCAGCGCTGGACCCGCTCGGACGTCACAGACACCAGGTCCACATGATGTTCTCGGCAGTACTGCAGCGCCTCTGACCAGCTCTTATTCTCACGGACTAGAACCAGGTTGTCTGGATGGAAAATAGGAAAACAAGATCCCTCTGTTCAGTACTGAAGTTCATCTAAGATTCTCCTTCTATCTACAATGACTAAATGAGTTGGGTGACCAGATGGAAAATGCACAGAGCATGCTAGAGCTATAGATATATAGCTATTTGTATGTAAGGGGTCAAAAATAAAAGAGATGGTAACACCACTAGATGATGAAAAGAATCAAGCTGAAAAAAGACTGACCTTCATAGCACATGAAGTTCAGATGACTGTTACATTCTTCATCATTCCACTGACCACTGGACTTAATTTCAGTGCACTTATTCGCACCACCATCACCATTGGGTTCTTCAGTTTTCCAGTGGTGGAATTAGGAGTTGCTGCCATCTGACCACTCCCAGGCATCTCTGAACAGGCCGATCCAGGCACCATCAACACATCCTCTAACTTCCTCTATCTGGTCGTTCTCTGCCTGATTCCTCACACTGGCCAGGTCTGTGTGTTTCTCTCTGCAGTATCTCTGAGCATCTGCCCAGTTCTCCCCCTCAGTAACCAGCACATAGGGCTGTGTGGAGTTTCCCCCTGTGGTAATGCATGGGGTCATATAACTGAGAATCAGCACAGCTTTACAGTCTGAACTAGTGTGACTGTAAAAAACAGTCGCACAGTTTTTGCCTGTATGGATTTATGAGTGAGTGAGTCTGAACTGAACAAATGTGAGTACCTGAAGTCATACCCTTACAAAAATGAAATGTTTGCTGCAGATTTGCAGCAAACTTGTAGGTGATTTGTGGCAAGAATGAGTTCACTAGAAAATATTGCCAGAAGTTTGCTATTGTTGGCTGCAAGAGACAACAATGAGAAGTTTGCCACTAGTGGCAAATGTGTTCTCCAGTGTCTCCATCACACTTCGCCAATAATGCCAAACTTCCAGTGAACTTCTAGTGACAAACCTAATTTGCATATGACATTGCTGCACATTGCCAAAAGTCAACCGTTAATGTTTGCCAGAAACCTAATTTGCATGTGAAAATATAACCTTGCCGCAAATTTGCAGCAACTGTTCACCAGAAACCTGAAATTTTTGTAAGGGTCACCAACTGAAAAACCAGCAAAACCTGCAAAAGTTTGCCTGCATGTATTGCTGAGTGAATTAATAGTCTTCTCACCATCATAGATGAAGGGCCTCTTTATACTGCTGAGGTTAACATACCATTTTCCTTTCCACAGAACCGCACATAATATGTGTACAACATCTGGTTATATTCCAGCCTAGTTCCTGAACTCTCTCTGGAGAAATACCTGTCGGCCAGTGACCACTGCCACTTAAGACTACTTCCTTGCTTCAACCCAATCCACATATTTCCAGCACCTGCTTCATGGATCATGCTTTTCACCTCCTCCATCTCTGTCATGTTGTCTATGGTGGCGAGATCAGTGAACTCCTCTCTGCAGTACTGCTGAGCTTCTGTCCAGTTCTTCTGTTCCTTCACCACATGGAACTGATGTGAAACAGGAGAGGAGAGAGATACACACACACACACAGAGAGAGAGAGAGACACACACCCCCCCCCCACACATACATACACATACTCAACCCCCCCCCCCCCACACCACCACACACACACATACATACACAACCCCCCCCCCCCACACACACACACCACCACACACACACATACATACACAACCCCCCCCCACACACACACACACACACCACCACACACACACAAACATACACAACCCCCCCCCCCCCACACACACACCACCACACACACACATACATACACAACCCCCCCACACACACACACACACCACCACACACACACATACATACACAACCCCCCCCCCCCCCACACACACACACACACCACCACACACACACATACATACACAACCCCCCCCCCACACACACACACACACCACCACACACACACAAACGCAATGGTGTCAGTGCTGGGCATACAGAATGTGATTCATGATGAATGCATTTGAAATGTAAATTCTAATAATGAAGAGTTTCGTTCTCTTAAAGGAGAATTCCGGTGTGATATTGACCTAAAGTGTGTTGAAACATGATACCGAGTGTGAACGTATGTCTCATAGCTCATCTTGGCTTGTCCCCTGCACTCAGAAAGCTGGCGCTAGTTAGCCGATGCTACCAACAGTTTTTTTGATGTGGGTGCCTCGGGCATCGGCCTAGCCATGCAAATAAATCACTGTTTTACACCATTTACTAAGCTCAAAGTAGCTCCATACTTTATTGGTAGACTTCCGAGGGCCCTGACATTTAAAACGAGACATTGAGAACTTTGAAAAAGCACTGGTAGTTTCTTTACAAGATGATTTCAAGGAATTCTCCTTTAACTCAAAGACACACACACACACATAGACTGACCCGAGAACAGCAGTGTAGCAATGAGAAGCAGAGTCATCCTTTCTGAATGCCTCAAATCTTTAAGTGTACAGTTGTCTAATGGTATAGCAAGCACTTACAAAACATAAAACCCCCAGAATATTACACACCACCAAAATTAATGCATAATTCACTGCACAACAAATTGTATATGACAACACTAAATAACAGTTAATACCAGACATGGGGGACTCGAGTCACATGACTTGACTCGAGTCACATTTTTTTAAAACTTGAGACTTGCTTGATCAACATGTATAAAAGACTCCACTTGACTTTGACTTGCTATTCATGACTAGGCTTAGACTTGAGACAAATGACTTGAAATTACTTGACTTTTTAGATATTAAGGAGTTAACTTTACGATTTTAGAAAATCTGCTTAGGTGCTGTTGCATGCGTCACGCGAGCAGGGGCGTGCAGAGACCTTTGAAGGGGCAGGAGCTCAAATTGAAAAAAAGAGCACATGGAACAAAATTTCCAGAAAACGTGTTAACTTTATTTAAAACTTAATTTTGATTACAACCCAATAGAGAATACATAGGCTAGATGCAAATTATATCAAAATAAAACATCTTCCATCACACTGTATCCACAAAATAAAAATATAACATTTGAAAAAGTGCAGCATGGAATCTTGCATCATGCTACCACAAGTTAAACTCAAAAAATACCTTGTATCCTTCCATCAGACGGTATACAAACTATATTCTCAAAAATAAAGCATCTTCTATTCAATCATTTCACACTGTATCCACAAAATAAAAATATAACATTTGAAAAAGTGCAGCATGGAATCTTGCATCATGCTACCACAAGTTAAACTCAAAAAATACCTTGTATCCTTCCATCAGACGGTATACAAAATATATTCTCAAAAATAAAGCATCTTCTATTCAATCATTTCACACTGTCCACAAAATAAAAATATAACATTTAAATGCAAAAGAAATGCAGCATGGAATCTTCCATCATGCTACCACAAGTTAAACTAAAAAACACCTTGTATCCTTCCATCCAACTATATACAAACTATATTCTCAAAATAAAACATTTTATTCACGATTTCACACTGTATCCACAAAATATAAATCTAACATTTAAATGCAAGAAATGCAGCATGGAATCTTTCATCATGCTATCACAAGGTAAACTCAAAATAGAACTTGTATCCTTCCATCAAACTTCCCTGAACAAACTGATCAACATCTTGGACAATGAGTGTCACCCACTCCACAGCACTATTGTTAAGCAGAAGAGCCTGATCAGCTGGAGACTTCGCTCACTGCCTTGCACAACTGACAGACTGAGAAAGTCCTTTGTCCCCAGAGCCATTGAACTGTTCAATGCCTCACTTAAAGGAACACGCCACCCAATGTCAGTAGTAATATATGTTCTTACCTTAACTTTCACGAGTTGAGTCATACCTCTCCCGTGTCCGTACGTGCACTCAAACGCTCTGGTGCGCGGCTGGACTGTGTTAGCATGTTGCTATGCTAGCGGGCTTTGACGGCAACTAAGCGTAGGAGTAATCAAAAACATCCACGTGTTACCGACTTAAATACAGTTGCACGAGTAGTTGATAGAAATGCTACGGCCACGCAACGTGAAACGTGGCGATTTTCCAAGCGAATAAACCGGAGAACTACAATGTGTGGCGCAATAGCACTTGGGAGTACTTCGACCTAGCGTAGTAGTATTGTTAACACCTAATTGTAGATCCTATCCACCACAGAGTTTAGAATCCATGCTGGATCGACCCTCAGCCTCTCCCTCCCCTCTGAGCGAGAGAGAGGCACACACACTAGAGATGCGCTGATGGGCTATTATTTCAAACATAACTGCATAGCAAAACTTTTCATCAATCAGCCATCCATCAACACCAAAGTTTTTTGACCAATTTTCGAAATGGCACCCGCCGACCATCCGCTGATTGTTTTAATGTAGGCTATATGGGTGATACAGCGCTGCTGACGTGAGGCTAGAAAGCCCTTGCCTGTTCTAGGAAGACTGATCCAATGCAGCAAATATATTAAAAGGCTAAAGTCGTACATTGGCTATGTTGTAGCCTATCCCCAGAATATCAGCAGCAAACTCAGTCTCTGTCTCGCGAAACAGTCTCCAAATAAAACGCACATCGCCCTGTTGCCTTTTCTGCCAGCTTGTGAAAATATATCGTCCAAAATGCTTGATTGCATTGCATTCTCCACATTTTTAGCTACATTTTCCTGTACCACATCAGCATTTTTGTTCAGTGAATCTTTTGTAAATTGCTTTACAATTACCGTCGGGCCCATAGGCCTATTGCCTGGCTTGCCTCAGCTTCGGTCACGTCCTTTTACAATTTTATCATTGTAATAAAAAACGCAATTTGCCACATAATTTCAACATGCTCCTGGCCTACTAATTAATGCCTATTGTACTTTATTTTTTGCAAAAAGAAAGAAATCCTTGATAAAATAACAAGTCATTCACATTATAGGCTACTTTACACACTGTTATGTCAGGGTGACTGAAAGCCTGTTCTGAAGACTCCCATTCATTTTGACTGCACGAGCGCGTCTTTTTCAGACAGACAGCGCAATTCATTTTAAAGCAATTTACAAAAGATTCACTGAACAAAAATGCTGATGTGGTACATGAAAATGTAGCTAAAAATGTGGAGAATGCAATGCAATCAAGCATTTTGGACGATATATTTTCACAAGCTGGCAATATAGGCAACAGGCCGATGTGCGTTTTATTTGGAGACTGTTTTGCGAGACAGAGACTGAGTTTGCTGCTGATATTCTGGGGATAGGCTACAACATAGCCAATGTACGACTTTAGCCTTTTAATATATTTGCTGCATTGGATCAGTCTTCCTAGAACAGGCAAGGGCTTTCTAGCCTCACGTCAGCAGCGCTGTATCACCCATATAGCCTACATTAAAACAACCAGCGGATGGTCGGCGGGTGCCGTTTTGAAAATTGGTCAAAAAACTTTGGTGTTGATGGATGGCTGATGGATGATACGTTTTGCTATGCAGTTATGTTTGAAATAATAGCCCATCAGCGCATCTCTAGTGTGTGTGCCTCTCTCTCGCTCAGAGGGGAGGGAGAGGCTGAGGGTCGATCCAGCATGGATTCTAAACTCTGTGGTGGATAGGATCTACAATTAGGTGTTAACAATACTACTACGCTAGGTCGAAGTACTCCCAAGTGCTATTGCGCCACACATTGTAGTTCTCCGGTTTATTCGCTTGGAAAATCGCCACGTTTCACGTTGCGTGGCCGTAGCATTTCTATCAACTACTCGTGCAACTGTATTTAAGTCGGTAAAACGTGGATGTTTTTGATTACTTCTACGCTTAGTTGCCGTCAAAGCCCGCTAGCATAGCAACATGCTAACACAGTCCAGCCGCGCACCAGAGCGTTTGAGTGCACGTACGGACACGGGAGAGGTATGACTCAACTCGTGAAAGTTAAGGTAAGAACATATATTTCTACTGACATTGGGTGGCGTGTTCCTTTAAGGGAAGAGGAGAGATAGACTTCTCTGCATAGTCTGTCTGCCTCTTCACCCCCTCCATGTTTGGTACTGTCTGTCCACTAGCCACTTATACCACTGTCTTTATGCCTCACTGTTTGCGTGCTATATTAGCACATTAGCACATATGCATAACCCCCCCCTCCATGCCACAGCCGAACTGTGGCCACATTTTCTTAAATAGTTAAATATATAGATATATAGACTTTACTTTACTTTATTTCTGCATTGTTGCACTGTTGACTTACTTATTTGCACTATCACCATTGCACTACCACCATGACACTCATTCACACAGAGCACCTTACCATACCTTACTATGCACAGAGAATCACAGGCTCAGTCCCTGCCTCAGTCATTGCAAGCGCCTCTGATTTATTAATCACCACTATGTGGATACTGTTTTTAGAATTGATTTAGATTAAGTGTTAGTATAATTTGTATTTTAGTATATTTTTATATATTGTATTAAGTGTTAGTATAATTTGTATTTTAGTATATTTAGCATATTCTTTATCTTCTACTGTCCTCACTGCTTAGTTGTGTTTTTATATTATATATTTTAATTACTCTTTCTGCTGTTAAAGAATGTGTTTGTGTTGTATGTATGCTGCTGAGACCTTGAATTTCCCCTGGGGATCAATAAAGTATCTATCTATCTATCTATCTATCTATCTATCTAACTATAAACTATATTCTCAAAATAAAACCTTTTCCAAAAAATGCAGTATGGAGTGTTGCATCATGCTATATCCACATGGTGAACTCTATATTCTACATACATGTATGTGTGTGTGTGTCAAAGGCCCATCTTGTGATGCTGTATATTGTTCTTCAAAGCAACAGTTTTCGGTTTGCCATGTCCTTGAAAATGTGTATGACGACACTGTGTTTAATAAGGATATCTTTCTCAATTGCCAGCAGAAGGTCTCACAGCCTTTCATCATGACAAAGGCTGCGGAGTTTTGTCTTCACTAGCTTCAATTTTGAGAAAGAACGCTCCACCGCTGCAGTTGACACAGGCAGTGCCCCATATGTTTTTATCAGCCCTGTCAGCTCTGGAAAAACCAAGTCGGCATTGTTTTCTTTTACCACGGAAAGCATGGATGCCACACTGGGGAGGCAAGAGTATGAAGAATGAAAGACTTTCAATTCAGTCAACAACTTCTCCTCTTCATCAATTTCATAAAACTCACACAGCTTCCCAACAAATTCCAGTGCTTCTGTCTTTGCCAGTTGTTTTGCACTATGAGATGATGAAAAGCACTCAAAATATCCCATGTGGTGTTTGCTCTTCCTTTAAAGCGCCTATGAAGCTATTGTGTCATTGTGTCCAAAAAAACATAGTATACTTTAGCACGGTAGTAGTCTTGCAAAGTTGGAAAGGAATAGTCAGTAACAGCTGATGAGGCATCATACTTGAACTTGTCTGGCACTTTCCTCTTCCTAGCTTCTCCAGGGATTTCAGATGGGGGGTACAGCCCCACTGATGCAGCCTTCACTGTTGTCTGTTGGTAAATGTCTTCGAACTCTTCCTCTGTTCTGCAGTGGGCTAACCTTTGCAAAACTCCATCTACAATCCTGAATGCTGCAGCTTGGTCCATGCAATGCATCAGAAGCAGCTGCAGTCACTTGGAAGACTGGACAGGTGATCTCCAGACACAAGAAAAACTCAAAATTGATGCCCTTGAGAAGACTCATTGCTTCACCAGCTGCAGCATCAGGGGGATCTTGCAGTGTCATTTCCTCAAGGAACATCAGGTGGAAGGACCTTCCTTAGAGTCTTGAGAGCTGTTTCTCTGCAGGCCCACCGAGTGTCTGACAGCTTCTGCAGCGGGCGCTGATTGGGGTACATTCTCTTTTGTGTTTCAATGAATGCTGAATGTCTTTTTGAAGAGTTGGCCACAAATGCATACAGTTTCTCAACCAAGTTGAAAAAACTGAGAAAAGAGATGTTTGATTTTGCACTTTCAACCAACACCAGGTTAAGGCAATGAGCTTGACAATGCACATACAAGGCCTTACAAGGATTTTGTTTTAGAATCCTTGACTGAAGGCCCGTAGCGACCACTCATATTCGCAGCCCCATTGTAACCTTGACCCCGAAGGTTCTCCATTTTGAGGCCATTTTCTTCCAGCAAAGCCATGACTAAATTTTCAAGAGCATCTCCACTTGTTGAATGCACAATACAGACCTGCAGGAAGCGCTCCTTGATTTCCATGTTATGTACATATCTGACAACAAAGGAAACCTGTTCATTGTGTGCAACATCTGTGGTTTCATCCATTAATATGGAAAATATTTCACTTTCTTGTATCTCTTTCTGGATCTCACGCTTCACTGATATAGCAGTTTCATCATTTCCCCTGAATGGCAATCCCTGTCTGGCCAAGAACAGAGTTATGTCTATCAATCGAGACAACACTTCCCTGTTTCTCTCCCTCTCTTGTTGTCTTGCGGCTTGCCCCTGGAGATCAGCTATTTCAAAAGCAGCCTGCAATGCATTTTTCTTAAATGTGTTCCACCTCACCATAGCACACATATGAGATTCTGATGCACTGTGCTCTTTAATTTTTTCTAAAGCCTGCTTTACCCCTGCTATTTTCCAGTTGTTTGGGAGACCTGTGTGTTTTTCATCGTTTAAGAAGAGACGGCAACTGAAGCAGAACATGGCATCAGCACTTGGCGAATATTCTAACCATGGATTTTTGTCATACCATTGTTTCTGAAACGAGCGTCCTTCTTCATTCTTTGGAAACAATGAAAATACTGGCTGGCAGGGTACAATATTAACGCACACCTTGATAAAAGTTTCATCATACTTTAGATTGAATTTCTGGACATGGGCAGGATCAGTTGGGTGTTGTAAGTGAAGTAAATTTGGGAATGACCCCTCACTATCTTCATCTTCTTCCTGAGGTGTGTCCCTGACATCCTGGGTTTCTGTTTCACACACACTTTCTCCTTGCTGTTCTTCAGAACTTCCCTCTTCCAGTATAGTTTCTATCTCTGGATTTTCTACATCTTGCACACTTTCTGTACTTTCTTCCTCAGTATCTCCCTCCTCCATATCAACATCTGTCTGTGGCTTGGCTGTTTCCTGCAGATTTTCTGTTTGTTCTACCTCAGTGTCTCCTGCACTAACTCCAGCTTCTGCCTCAACCTCCTCATCTGATCTGGCACTTTCCTCTCCTGAGAACAAGTAACAGTGCTATTTACTATTGAATAGCCTATTAAGCTATCACTGCAATGTGAACAACTGGTACATTATTAGTACAGAATTGACAAGGTCTATCTGACTTAGAGAAATGCTTACTGACAAAAGTTTCATACTGCTTTCTGATTGATGCAACAATATGAAGATATAGTTGATATTAATAACAAGACATGTCAGATAGTTCTTGTTAATTCTGTAATGAGGATTATTCCAACCTGTGGTGTTTGGTTTTTTGACCCAGCTGGTCAGAGATCCACTGCCTTTTGCTGCCTCCCGCAGCTCCTTCTCCCTCTGCTTTCGCTTCCTGTCTTTAGTGGGCATCTTTGCACTGCAGAATATAATATCATGTTTTATAGAACAATATAGCTGCAAGCAGCAATGAGGGGGCCAAGCAGATAGGCCGGAGTAACCATGGCAACGAAATGCTGTTAGCTCAATGCTGCAATCAGACGTATGGCCATAAGCTGTCAAAGCAAGTTTCACATCTAGCACGTCAAAAGGCAAAATGCATTTTTGATAATTGCAGTGACCCTAGAGGTCAAAGGTCACAAAATTTCTTCGGCATTCACCTGATGGGGTCATAAGTCCATGTACCAAGTTTGGTTTTGATACATGCAACGATTGCTGAGATATGAGCTCACTTCCTGTTTGGCGGCTTCGCCACAAATTTCGATTGGATGTGACGGGCGAACGCTTCTATCAATAAATAAATCAATAAATGAAGTGACAAGGCATGGTCTGAAGATGGTCTGTGCCAATTTTGGTGAAGATCAGATTAAATTTGTGACCTGTGCGAAATTGTTGGTGTTTTTGATCAAATCAAATATGGCGGCCGAATAAATTATATTGATGTGACAAGTTGCCCTCAGTTGACCTAAGGACCTTTCACAGTATTACCAGACACCACTAGTACAATTTAATTCTAAGCACAGCAGCAGCTACAGGCCAAAAGGCATGTTTGTGAATTACAGCGCCCCCTAGAGGTCAAAGGTCACCAAATTGAGGGTCCTCCTGATGGGGTCATGAGTCAATGTACCAAGTTTGGTTTTGATACATGCAAGGGTTGCTGAGATATGAGCTCACTTCCTGTTTGGCGGCTTTGCCGCAAATTTTGATTGGCTTTTACGGGCGAACGGTAATACTTCCGAAGACAAAAAGTGATAACTTTTGTGAGGCTTGGTCTGAAGATGATCTGTGTCAAATTTTGTGGGAATCAGAGAAAGTATGTGACCCCTGATACATTTTAAGTGTTTTTGATGAAATCCAAAATGGCGGAAAATCCATCATGGCGGAAAATGACGTCATAGGGTGCGTTGAACTCTGCTTGGTCCAAGGATTCCAACAATACCTGACTTTTGAAAATCGGACCAACAGGTCAAAAGTTACGTGCATGAACGCACGTCCAACTTTGGCCTGTTGGTGGCGCTAGAGGGTTCGAGTTGCCGACATGAAACTTGGTGACATGAATCATGGGACCGTCCCCAATCAGTGTGCCAAATTTCCCAACTTTTTACCATACGGTTCTATGGGCTGCCATAGACTCCCATTGCGTATAATAATAATAATAGGAAAACGTAGAAACACAATGAGGTCCTCGCAGCTTCGCTGCTTGGCCCCCAATAATAATAGGAAAACGTAGAAACACAATGAGGTCCTCGCAGCTTCGCTGCTTGGCCCCCAATAATGCATACGAAAGCTAGAAAAGATACACACAATTTGAATGGTGTAAACTGGAACTTAAGTTTTACATTCCCTAGCCTATAAAGCTTTAATCATCTGAACCAGAGCTGGACATTTTTTTTTTTTTTTGCATTTGAATTCTAGCATTATGCTATTTCAGTGATGATGGTGGGACAATTTGCAAAGTAGTCTAATGTACTGATAAACATTTTATACATTTTCATATTTATTCATTATGTATCAAGAACAATGGGTGTAAATAGCAGACAGAGCTGTAACACATTTTTCTCTCCTTGGTTCTGAAAATTCAATAGGAGTGCATGTACTGTAGGCCTACTGTAGCCAGGGCACAGACAGATAGGTCTTTTCAGTTTTCATTAGGCTATTGTCTACACAGAGATCATAGGCTATAAGGCTACATCTTATTGATTAAATTCAAAGCTAATTTTAATAGCCTAGAAATCTAGACGCACCCTAGTGGCAGCAAATATGTTATTGCCTAGTCTGGCTTGTCAGGCTATAATTTTAATGTTTATCACAGTGAACTACCACCATTAGCAAGCTAGTGTTTCGCAGATTCACGTGCTGTGCGTGTGGCCACTGAGTGAAATGACGCATAATGTAGCCTACTGTAAACAGAGAACGACGTGTGGAGTTGGGTTAGTTAAACAACTACAGTAGCCTATGTCGTCGGCTTATGGCGATTTAGAAAAGGTTTGCCTACTCTGTTTTATGAACTAGGTCTACTAACCTAAGCTACTATACCATAATAACCTAAACAGAATATGTTATGAACGTTCAGCCTTAGATTTTCGAAGCTGCCAGGTTATTGAAATGGATGGACCATGACATGGTTAAAACGGGTTTGATAGCCTACTTTATTAAACATGAAACAACTTTAAACATTTTATTCTCTATCTCTAAGCTGAATACTATTGCATGTTCAGATAGGCTAACTGCCAAGTGACCTTACCGTGCTCCCAAACGTCTCCTGCAGCACTGTGCCTGCGTGCACCTTCTGAGAGTTCACTGAATGTATAACGTCACGGATTGGTGGCCGCAAGGCATTTCAATTAACACAGAAAATTGTTATTTTTGTAAATTTCTAATTTCACAAACTATTAATGAGACATTTTAGCGAATATTCACGTTGGAACGAGCAGAAGTATTAAAAATTTTAAAAAGTAAAAAACGTGTCTTGTCAAAAGGGCACTTGGACATCAAAGGGGCAAAAGGGCAGTGGCTAGAGCCCCTGTAGCCCCCCTTCTCTGCACGTGCCTGCCATCCAAGATCTTGCCGGTGGCACTTACCACTACTTTGGCATTTTGAAAGCCTTTGAGAAAAGCTTGCAGAAGTTATGGCCTCGCATTCCAAACAGGCATGTATTCAGATTGCAGCTGAATGCAGATGGATTGGCTTTGTTTAAGAGTTCCTCAGTACAGTTTTGGCCAATCCTTGGCTTGCTACAGGGTGTTGTGAGAAAGCCTGTTGTCATTGCTCTGTTTTGTGGCAACTCAAAGCCAAATAGTCTCACTGAATATCTAAGAGATTTGGTCAGTGAATTACAAGAGCTGAGTAAAGGATTTGTTATCCATGGGAAGCAGTGCTTCATAAAGGTGACATCTGTAATTTGTGATGCCCCAGCCAGAGCTTTCATTAAAGGAACGAAAAGTCACACTGGTTACTCTGGTTGTGATAAGTGTGTCCAAACAGGCCTTTATCTTAAACATAGGATGACTTTTCTAGAAGTCAATAGTGAACGCCGCTCTGATTTGGCTTTTAAACTGATGTCTGATGAGGACCATCATGTCATAAATTGTCCTTTAAAGGATACAGGCATTGGCATGGTGTCATGCTTTCCTCATGACTATATGCATCTAGTCTGTCTAGGGGTAGTACGTAGACTTTTGGATTGTGGTTTACAACAGGACCTTTGTCTTGCCGCTTGTCGGCTCGTCAGATGGAACAAATCTCAAGGGAACTCATCTGCACAAGAGATTTCATTCCGATGGATTTTGCTCGTAAACCTCGGGGGCTTTCAGAGAGGCTGAGGTGCAAAGCAACAGAGTTGCGTCAGTTCTTACTGTACACAGGGCCAGTGGTTCTCCGCAATATGTTAACTCCTGTCTATAATAACTTTATGTTGTTATCTGTTGCCATTTTCATTCTCGCCAGTCCCTCATTGTTTGCAGCACTTAATGACTTTGCAGACAAGCTACTTGTGTCATTTGTAACACACTTCAGTGAATTGTATGGTCCTGAATTTGTTACTTACAATGTACATGGCCTAACCCATCTTTCTGAGGATGTTAAACGTCATGGGCATCTGGACTTAATTTCTGGATTTCCATTTGAAGATTATTTGGGTAAAATGAAAAAGATGATCAGAACGCCACACCACCCACTGGCTCAGGTTATTCGGCGAATCTCTGAGATGGATTGTTTTACAGAGAATGAGGATTTAGAGGGAAAGAGACAGTTGCTAAAAGAGCATAGCCATGGACCAGTTCCATCCTCTATGATGGACTCTCAAGTAGGTCATTATGGAGAGCTTGTTATAAGTGGTGCCAAAATCAAGGTATCAAGTGAGGGCGACCGATGTGTAAAGATTGGTGACCACATTGCTTTGATTGAAAACATCCTTCAGTCTCTAGGCAAGATATACATTGTTTTCAGGGAATATGAGTTAATGGAACCTTTTTTGAGTATCCTCTGAATTCACAGGAGTTGGGTGTCTATGTGGTAGGGAAAATCTCATCACAACTCAAAGTCATTGAGATACAGTACATGACTACCACATTGCGACAATTTTGTTGCAGTGCCACTACTGCACACAATGCATACCTAGAGCCTACATCAACTGAGCATGGATTTAGCTGATGTTTGTTGCTTTTTTTACTCTTTGGTTAGGCATTCAGGCTACTGGCTTTGCTTAGAGCCTGCATTATTACGGGGCATAAGCACTTGTTAAAGAAGCCTACTTGCTCATAAAGACTGTTCTGTTGTTGATGTTGTTTTGCTGTTCTGATTTTTTGGTTGGGCATTCGGGCTACTGGCTTTGCTTAGAGCCTGCATTATTACGGGGCATAAGCACTTGTTAAAGAAGCCTACTTGCTCATAAAGACTGCTCTGTTGTTGATGCTGTTTTGCTGTTCTGATTCTGTTTGTGCTAAACTGAATGTTCCTTATTTGCTTTTCCATTTTTGTGTATGTCCATGTGTAGTTTGTATGTTTTCGTCAATAAATGTATGTTTTTTACACACTTCAAAAAAACTTCAAAAAGAAAGAAAAAAAGTTTATTTTTTATTAACCTTGTCTTATGTCTTGTCCTGTCTTACTAACATCTCACTCATGAACCCGTACCTTGCCGTAATGAGTGGGCTTTCATCTAAACGGGTCACTCAAAACTTACCTTTTCACTGAAATAAATTTAGTTTAGGCTATTTTATGTTTCAACAACAATATGTATCTTGCATGTAACATATTGTGTTTTTTTCCCCCCCAGATGTATTCTGTAGTAGAGTTCATTGAAACCAAGGAGGTGGAACTGGTTCCCTCTCTCTGGGTGAGGGATGGACAATGTTACTGGCCTACTTCCCAGAGGGGAATGGCTCTACACCAGGCCATTAAACATGGAATAGAGCCAGAACATGGGTGGGACCTGTGGGATGTCCGGACTCTCTTTACAACAGGTAGGTTTGTCAGCTTAACTAATAAATGTAAATGTAAATACAAATTAAGTTTTGAAAATAATTTAATGCAAATATAAATTAAGCAAGTTGCTTCTAGCTGTCTGTTCTGTGAGTGCTCAAATAATATCATCAGAATCCACCTCAAATTTCTAATTTATTATTGTGTTTTCACTATTGACTAAGATGTGTTATCATTGTTTAGCTAACTTACTAATGTGTGGTGCATCTTCATTTTACAGAGAGCTATGAAGAGGGCCGCCGTAAGGTAAAGGAGACGGAGGTTACCTCAGACCTCCAGTCTGAGGCGGAGGCATCTGGCGATAGGCCATTGAGGAGGAAAAGGTATGTCAGTTTGCTTAGCACATCAGTATTATTTCTTTGTCTTATTCCCTCTCAAGGCCCAATTAATGTCTGTCTTACATCAAACAATATTTAACTGAATTGGTATAGGTTCTGTGCCATTATACACAAGTTTCCACTTAATTTTGATCAAGTGTATGTTTCTGTCTGAAAATAGAAAGAGTGTTCGACTTTGCCCCCTGGGTGGTTTGTAAGAGGTGGAGTCGGAGGAGGACAGTCCCCCACCAGACTCCAAGAAACTCGCCCCTGCCCCTTTTATCCCCAGCATTAATCCCTCCCCTCAACCCACTAAAGGCCTATTCACACCAAGAACGATAACAATAACCATAATGATAAAAGCGTTCACACTGAACAACGATAAACAAAGTCTCTCCTTGTGTTAATAGATGTGACTGCTATCAATGGGTTCTGATTGGCTATTAGCATTTTATCTTTGTGAAAATCGCTCTGAAAGTGATCCCCAACGATATCGTTCTTTATGTCGTTATCGTTATAGTTTATGTGTGAACGTCGTCATTCATATTAACAAGAACGATATTTATTTATAGCTATCGTTATCGTTCTTGGTGTGAATGGGCCTTACTACCATCCTGAACTCCCTCTTCTTCCCACCACTGCACTTAGCTTTTCGGACATGGTCCACAATTGGGAGCCAGGCACCCGCGTGCCATGTGAGTGCATTATTCTGCTTTGTCACTGATTCATATACTTTATATAAATACATTTCATGTTACATTTTCCATGTTAACATTGTATATATCCCCCTGTAGCATTACCTGGTTGCCATTACCTTTAGATGGGCCCCCCAGCAGACAGATTCTGGTAAGATCAAGTGATTTCTAGTTGATTATAGGGCTAGTTACATCACTAAAGCTGGGCTCTGTGTTCTCTCTTGTTCACTAGTAATGTACTACCAGTTATTTTAAGGGATGCAATATATTTTGTCTAGTAAACTGGAAAAATACACACAATGTACAGTCATACTTTTCCAGGATTGTCCCTATAAAAAGCTAACGTATTTGCCGCTATCCACTTTTAAGCACTGCTCTGCTCAAGCATATCCGGCACAATCTGCCATGCGCTCTGTTGAGAAGGAGTGGTGAGGACTGTGTATGTGTGCGATGTGTGCATTTCAACACATTTTTTTTTTGTAGGACTACAGGGACAAAGCTACAATGGGGACACACAATGTAAGCACTGAATATAAGTACATTTTCTAATTTTCTAGACATTGCCGTTTTGGCTGTACCTTACTGTTTATTGGTGGTGGTGATTAAGGAGCTGGGCTAGCATGCAGTGGTAAACTGTGTTTAATTCCCGGCTTCCACTATGTGCCCTTGAGCAAGGCACTTAACCCCAAGTTGAACCGGGGACAATGTTGTCCCTTGTAATATAATTTACATTATGTAAGTCACTTTGGATGAAAAGTGTCAGCTAAAAAAAACAAAATAAATAAATGTTATAGGGGTTTGTGTTGTTTGTATTTAATTTTAACATATAGTCAACCTATTTTTTTTCTGTAATTGTACTGAAGGAGGTGCTAACGAAGCTGGAGATGGTGCTGGACCAGCAGTCCACCATCTTACGGCTGCTCCAGCATCGGGACGGGACGGGACGGCTGTATCAGCCTAGGGTTGTGCCGATAGACGATATCATCGTCCATCGTGATGATTGACAGGCATCACGATGGAAAGCAACCATCCTGATGCCACGCCCCCACATGCCAGTCACTAATTCCTGCTGTAACAGGCTAAAACATAAAAAAAAACTTTCCCTGAAAATGAAATTGAGCCTACTTTAAAGGCTGTCAACCAAACAGTTATCACGTATTAGTCTACCATCTTGTAAAATAAAAGACGTATTAGTCTACCCTCTTATTCAAATAATTCCTGACTGTGACGTGAATGTGTAGCCTAATTGTCTTTTTGTAGCCTACATGTCTCGCAAGCCTATAGCCTACATTGGACTTAATAGGTAGCCTAATGTTTTAGCAGAAAATATAGATTTATTATTGTTAGGCTACGACTAGGACATTCTAGCTCTCATATATTTTTGCAAGGCTACAGCGAGCGCCAAATGCGTCCTTCTCCTCTGTGTTAAAATAAACCATTTCTTTAGTTAATTATAGGATCAGAAGGTAGCCTATTCGTCTTTCACTGTATGGCTTGTATTTCATGCATTTAGCAAAAGTCCCAGACAGCAGCGGAGTGGTAATCGGGATTCGTTATTTGTAAAAGTGTTTTTACTTTGCCCTCCTATATATAGCCTGGACTGCGCGATCGCAGCCCTTTACTTTCACTTCCCGCCCCCCTCATAGTCAGCATAGACGGTAGCCTGATAACGTGGGATGCTGCATAGTACCAAGATTTTAAATGAGTGACCACGATAGTAGTCTTAAGTAGCTTTTTTGCTGGGCCCAGCAAAGGCTGGCAATGTGTAATATTCCGCTGGTCGGTGCACACGCAAGTGTTCAGATTGATTGTCTATCCGTCTTTCACAACAATTTTCTTGGAGCAGATCTTCCACACAACTTCGGTAGCCTGGTCAGTATGTCTCTCTTAGCTGTCCACTTTCATCAGGCCGTATAGCCTATATAATATATTTTTTATTTTTTTATGGAGAACATTATAAATGTATTTCTGTACAGACATAGGCTATAGGCTAATTAATTAGTGTTTACCACACTACCCCCCCCCCCACGTTTTTTACTGTACACATCGTGCTCCTGGAGCAGTGCAAGCCAGGAACGATATGAATTCAAACACAAAATGCACAACTGTGGCAGGACAAAAGAATGACATTTTGTTTATCAGAAACTTCGTAAATCGTAAATGGTTGTTTTTCTTTTAAAATCTGTTTTAGATCAACTACCTGGCCATAATCGGGGGCGCTGATGTGCGTGACTGCACTTGGAGGTTAATGGGGCGTGTGATATCAAATGGGCTGGCCAAGGGGCTAAACTGGAGGGGAGTAAATGGAAAGACCTCCTTGGGCAGCCTCCACCTGAAGGAGGTGATTATTGGTAAGTATATTTGGGCTCATACAGAATTTTGATATCAGATGTTGAAATAAGCTTTAAGGATAATATTGGCGATTTTTCACAGATCTCTTAACAGGTAGAGCTGCCAGGCAGCTACAGTGCTACACTCTGGGGGCATGAACATGGGGCCTCATGCACATGCCCCCAGAGTGTAGCACTCTAACTGCCTGGCAGCCCTAACTGTAAACAGTTCAGTGCATCAACTTGAGCTAGGTAGATCAATTGTTTTTGTTTTTTTTTTCTTCATACTGACAGTACTCGGCAAGCTAGAGAAAACTATATGAAAAATCACGGTAATTGTCCTTTAATACCACATAATGGCAGTATGTATTTACATAAATCCATTCCATTTCTATTTTCCATTTCCATTTATACCAAAGCTGCTGTACGCCGAAACCCACTGTCCGCGGGTGCATCTGAGGCAACAGTGGAGACAGTGATGAAGAGGTGGCTGCAGCTGAAGCGACGGTGGAGACAGTGATGAAGAGGTGGCTGCAGCTGGCAGCAGGGTGGAGACAGTGATGAAAAGGTGGCTGCAGCTGGCAGCAGACCACGAGGGAGGGCAGAAAAGGAGGCTCCTCGCCAGAGAAAATATTTGATTGTGTGCGTGTGTTCAAAGTTTTTAATCAATTTATAATATTTTTTTTATTATTATTGTCTGTCTATTAGTGTGTGTGTGTGTGTGTGTTCAAAATTTATAATCAATTTGTTATCAATTTATAAACAGTTTTTTTTATTATTATTGTCTGTCTGTTATTGTGTGTGGGTGTGTGTGTGTGTGAGTAGGTCATTTAATGAGTGTGTGTGTGTTCAAAGTTTTTACACAATTTGTTAATTTATCATCAATTTGTAATAAAAAAAATGTTATTGTCTGTCTTAGTCTTTATTATTATTATTATTGTTAACTGTTAATACAAGTTCTTGAATGAATTTCAGTTTATTGTCTTTACTGATGTTTGACTATTTCTGGGCCAGTACAAGCCCAGCCGAGACTCAGCTACACCAGTTATGTAGTGTGTGGGCCAGTACAGGCCCAGAGGCCCAGCCGACACTCAGCCAACACTCAGTCAGATCAGATTACAGGGTTCCTACGCAGTATGGAAAACCTGGAAAAGTATGGAATTTGATTTTAGTAATTTCCAGGTCTGGATAAGTATGGAAAAAAATATTTGTGTTTCCAGACTATTGCATTTGCAGTACTAATCACTTCACTCAGGTCATAATGAACCATTCCTACTGTTGTGTAGCTTAACTGTCAGTCCCCATCGTCAGGATACAACTATGGTGCAACGAAGATACAACTAAAAATCACCCAGCTAAATGGACGAATATTAAAGGAGAATTCCGGTGTGATTTTGACCTAAAGTGTTTTGAAACATGATACCGAGTGTGAACGTATGTCTCATAGCCCATCTCGGCTTGTCCCCTGCACTCCGAAATCTGGCGCTAGTTAGCCGATGCTACCAACAAGGCGGTCAATGGTGGTGCCTTGGCATCGGCATAGCCATGCAAATAAATTACTGTTTTACACCATTTACGAGGCTCAATGTATCTCCACACTTCATTGGTAGACTTCCGAGGGCCCTGACATTTAAAACGAGACATTGAGAACTTTGAAAAAGCACTGGTAGTTTACTTACAAGACGATTTATACAGACAGTATCTTCACGAAGTTTAGCGTTTGCAGCCATCTTGAATTTAGTCACGATAAGTCGAGCGACGAGTAAGAATGAACAGGTATGATAAGGGATCAGATTCCAAAAATAATTCTGTGGAAATGCATGGATTACAGTTTCTTCCAGTAGCAGCAACTGGAATCCATGCATTTCCACGGAATTATTTTTGGAGAAAGTTGGGACTGAAACGTAGCCTATGTTTGCTTTGGGAACTTCGGCTGGTGCATATATCTGTGCATTTCCTCTGTGCAAAGGCGTTGACATGACCGGCAGGTTAGCTCAGCCAAGACAGTTAACGTTAGCTAATAGCCTACTTCCACTCCTCTCCATACAAAAACGACAGCCTTTTCTAGGTTAAGTCTTACGGTCAAATAATAACTTGCTATTCTTACACCCAAGCATATTGCTGTCCTTGAACCTACGGTAATCATGGATGTTGTAGTGTTAACATTTCGCCATAGACGCTAGCTAGGTTTAAAATATTTTCCAGTGTTAGCTCAACTAGCTATAACGTGAATTAGTTCACAATGAAGTTGTAATTACCCAAAAACAGCTCTTTATAAAGTAATGTACACCAAATTATGGCTTAGCCTAGCAGGCAAAACTCGTGGTTTCACTTTCATAAAGGGAAAACAGCGCTGTTGCATTGCGACAAGTTCCCTCGTTCATTTGAAATCTCTGATTGACCACCTGTTCGAGGGATTTGCAACAGCCTTTCCCAGTTGTTTAACATGTTTGTAGCATATCAGTGTTCAACAGAATTATTTTTAAAAACAGAGGGGATATAGGCTATCAGTTTTTTTCTAATAGCCTACCCTAGGCCTACTACGTATCTCTTAGATTTCGCTAATGAGTGTTGTAGGCTAGGAGTTATTGACGGCACTAACTTTTACAAAAGACCAGAAAACAATGTTAAGGCATTTGTAGAGAAGAAGGATGGTTTGTGTGTTTCCTACACCTCAGGGTAAGCTATTTTGTTGCTCTGATTGGTTAGGTCTATCTAATTGAGTGCAGAGGCATTCCCCCCCTGTATCGGTTGAAACACGCCCCATAATTACGTCCCAATGGAGCAGTATCAGACTCATATTCTGACTAGAATTGAGTATGACTGCGTCAGGCTAATCATTCTTACTACTCTTATAATGTTACTGCTACTACACTGCACATATCTGTATGTGTTGTTCATACATTGTTGATAGTACATAGTCATATTTATTCTGATCAGATAACTGCTAATACACTGTACATTTTTATATTTAATTTATATTACTGCAACCTACCTCCTGTAAACCAACTGAATATTACTACACTGCATTATATATCTTGTCTTGACTATGCAATACCTGTTTATACTTTCTGTATCATATTGCCCTTTCTTGGTTTTTTGTACTTCTGGTTAGACCAAACTGCATTTTGTTGTCTTTGTATGTGTACTCTGCACAATGACAATGAAGTTGTATCTAATCTCATTTAATCTAATCTAATATTTTATATAGCCTATTTTACTGTACGTCATGTAATTTACAATTACAATTACAAACAATTGGGTTCTATGGAACTATTTATTTGTTTCTGATTGGCAGAGACGTTCCATGAGTTGAAATAACCCTGGACATTTCAACTCAGACTTTGCACAGCTAATAATAAATCACTCCGCGATACAATGCGAAGATTCTATAGCGCTTTGACACGAGTGATAACCGTTAAATAACAAAATTCTCATAATTTAACACAGCGAGTAGCCTTGACAGAGAAAAAATGGAGATCGATTTAAATCAAATAACTTTTGAGTTAATTTATGAAATGTCGGATGACGAGGAGGAACATACAATCAAGCGGAGGAGAGCGCATCTTCATCCAGGTGTGTCTCCATCAGCGCAGACAAACTGGACTGCATTGAAAAGAGCCGGCACGAAATGAACACCGTGAAGCAAACATTGTGGGCCGTTAACTGTTTTAAAATCTGGCTATCGGACACAGAGAGAGACATCAACTTTAAAACCATCGCCAAATCTGATCTCGGCGCATTATTGCAGGAATTTTACGCCACCATAAGAACAACCAAAGGGGAGCTATATGGGATCAGTAGCTATGCCGGACTTCGAGCAGGGCTCAATTGTATCATCAATGAGCCCCCCCTTTGCTGAATGTGTAATATGATGCAAGACATCGAGTTTACAGCCGCCAACAATGTATACAAGGGTGCCCTCAAGCAAATGAGGAAGGCTGGAAGGGACAAGTCAAAAGCCTAGAAATCTAGAGTTGTTAGGCGGGCTTAACATAATGATTGATGGCAGAGTTGCAACGGTTTGGCTTGAATTCCATGCTACTTGAAAACAAATAAGATGGATGTTGCTGTTGGCGAACAGTGTGACACGAGTTAAGCTTTTATTAAGTTGACAAAAGTTTGAACTAGCCAACTAGCTCTGCTGGTAGGAAACGCATGGGACTCATAGCGCTGTCCTATTGCGTGCAGACGGGATTTGAAAGACAACCGATTATCCCGCCCCTCGGACTGAGCACTGCGAGCGGTGAGTGCCCAGACCCTACATTTTAATGTGGGTCTGGCTCGTCAGGCTAACAAGTCAAGACACCACCCACCAATTTCATCGGCAGACCAAACCATCCTCAGGGGCTCTGCTGCACTCCATCCAGCAAACCCCAGAAGAGTTTTAAACAAGGTGTGATACGATATTCAGCTGCATTTCGGCCGCAAAGGGAGTGAGGGCAATAGGCACCTGAAGCCCGACTCGTTCAGGTTAAAACAGGATGAAAATGAATTTTACACTGTCATTCAACGAAGACAAGAAAAACCATGAAGACCCGTTGGAGAGGGCCAAAGAGGGGCGATGGGGAGCCAGGCAATCCTCTCTGCCTTGTTGCCTCGCTGATCAAGTACCTCAGCAATATCCCCCCAGATGAGTCAGCATTTTGAGGGTCTTTTCATCATCCGACCCATTCTGGTATACATCTACCCCCCTCTGCGTAAACCAACTGGGCAAAATGCTTCCTCGGCTGTGCCAGGAGGCAGGGACATCAGTCAGATACACAAATCACAGCCTGGCTGCGGGCCACAGCTATCCAGAAGCTGTCCGACACAGGTCTTGCGGCCAGGAAGATCATGGCAGTAAGTGGGCACAGGGAAGCACAGTGCATCTATAGGCTAAATCATCAAATATTTTTTGTAAGCATACTGTCTCTCTTATTTATATGTTACATAGGTCAGAGAGCTCCCTTGCAAGCTAATGGCAACCCTCGCTGGACAGCAGGAATTATATCACTAGCCTAATCTGGCAAAATATTCGGTAAATTCATATCCTGCTTTATCTACAGCCAGGATACATTTGGCTAGGCCTAGGTATGTCTGGTTTAGGCTACACAAGCTTGCATAAAAAAACATTGACAACTTATCAGTTAAGCAAGTGCATTTATTCACTCTTCATCTAGAAATTCAAGTGTGCTGTGCTTTCCTGCCATCCATTCAGTATAGCATCCATAGCAGTTGCAGTCAGCCTGATCCTCCAGTAGCAGAGTGAAGCGGCACCTAACAGATATACTGTAAAAGGGGGAAAAAAGAGACAATCAGGCTAAGCCTACAATCAGGTCATTTTACGCCACAACCTACCACTTATATAAACGTAGTTCAAAACTAAGGCTAAGTTTCAGCCAGTGACTGTTTGCCATAGAAGGCCATTTCCCTCGTCAGGCCAGCTATCGCTAGGAAAGGCGGCTGACAATTTGAGTGTGAAGGCTTAGCACTACCGCCGCCACTGCACACATCCGCGAACCTAGAAACATTCCCGTGGTCTAGCTAACGTAATACTGAATCCTCGGTTATCGCTTATGAACTTATTCAACATAATACCAATATTATCAAACTAACTAGAGTTAAACGTAACGTAACATCCTCTCTAGACGTAGCAGCTACGAGTGTGTTGCTAATTGATGGCAGCTAACGCCAGCTTGCTTGCTTACTTGTCTAGCCGAGTTGTTAAAAACAGACTTCACGTAGATACTCCATTCAAATAGAAAATACAAATTAATTGTAACATTGGGTGTGAAAGGAAAACGTCCGTTTCGTCGTAGTTTGTTGGACGAAGCAGACATCAAGAACGTAAACTGTCTTGAAGAGAATTGAGCAGTGTGGTTCAAAAGCGATTAATTACAGGATGTGTAGGACTAGTTTAGGGAGCACCTGATTGTATGCAGGTGGACCCGCACCTGATTACTTTAAAGGGACACCAGGCAACGTTTTCGTGTTAATTAATCATCTTCGTAAGTCTGTATATGGTTAAATGACTCATTACAGGGCGAATGAAGAGTCTCTCGCCCGCCCCTACTGCCTGTAGGAAGAATATCCCGCTTGCAAGTTCGGAACACCGACCCGGAGTCCTTCAGGCTCACAAAGTCTCATTCATCGCGAGAAGCAGGATCTGTTTACGGCAAATATCCCCAGTTCAGAGGCAGGCTAACGAAACCCGGCTAGCGATTTTTACAAACGTGTAATGGCAGAGCCAGCGAAGAAGCAGCGAAAACCCTTGACGGAAGATGGAAAGAAGAGGAAAAGAGCTTCAGACCGAGCGAGGGCTCACACACGTATCAACCTTGGTCAAGCTTTTTCAGAATGGCGAGAGCTGAAAGACAGAGAAGGCTCCAAGACAGATGCAGACCTCGCATTCTTGCTTTTACGCTTGTAAGTAACACTTTGATATTTTACTTTGTGTATGGTTGTACTTTCATTGCGTTCGTTATTATCTGTAAATGTGTTGTTTACTGTAGCCTATTTCCAGAGACGGTTGATGAAGTATCTTTGATATTTCTATGAATGTCTGTTAGCTACAGTGGTAGCTAGGTGGCTAGCGGAGATCGTAGTGTGTTTGCTAGCAAACATGGGTATTGTTTTTTAGGTATTTCTTACACCTCTATTCTTTTTTGTGTGGCCACGCGTCATAGTGTTTTATTGGTAGAAAGACTTACATTCCAAGAATTTCTACGATCGTCGCAGTTCTCAGCGAGCTAAGTGGCTAGCGGGCGGAGAATTTGGCTTGTTCTAGCTAGATGGATGATGTCTCTGTGTGTTTGCTAGCAAACATGGGTATTGTTTTTTAGGTAGATCACAGTTCTTATTCCCCTCCTCTCTTTTTGTGGCCACGCGTCAGTGTTTTTTGGTAAAGTGGCTAGCGGAGATTTTTGCTTGATCTAGCATGATTCCCTTCTATGTGGCTAATTTAGCTTCCATGTTGCATCCAGGTGTTGCTTTTATTTGGCGCTGGTGTAGCTTTTTTGCAGTGTGCTTCATAGTGTAGAAGTCGATGAGTCACCGATCGCATTCTGTATTGATCCATAATATGCTACAAATCCTCGTCAGCTACTGTACGTACACACCGCCTACAATGAACCCCAGTCTCAGAATATTTTCCACGACCGTCTTGTTTGCAAATAAGTTACGTGGGCTGACCAAGTTACTGTTAGTGACACTACAACCCCCTCCCGCCCTCCAAACAACACACACACACACACACTTTATCCACTCACCCCCAGCAGTGTAGTCAACAGACAAATGTAGCCTAATTTCAAAGCATTCCACCACAATTACCTATACGCATGCAATTTCACAATGTAATGTTAGAAATGTTGCAAAAATGCTGTCTTATTTTTTCTAGTTACAAGCGCTGGCAGGTTACATCCACACCAAGCAAGACCCAGTCCAGACCACCAAAACCACCTGTTTCCAGTATCACAGAAGACTCAGATCGAGACCAGTATGTTTTCTTACACAGGCTTTATTTATCCTGCCTGTAATTTTGTAGTTCCAGTTACTTATGCACTATTTTACGTTTCAGGGATGTTCCTGTAAATCTTCCTGAGCTTGGTGTGCAGCCTTTGTCTAGAGAGGGAGAAGTTGGTGATTTGGAAATGAGGTGAAGTTCACCGCCATACGATAGTATGGTGTATAGTTTTCAGAGAGGGTTTCTTGATCTGCTTTTTTGTGGCTGTTGGCTTATGTTTTGGAGTCTCTATTTTTCTGCTCGCAGCATGCACTCTATGAGCATCGAAGAACACCACCACGAGTCTTCAGATGAAGAGGGGGCTAATGATTTTAGGAAGACCATGTAAGTGCTGTCCATTAGTCTTTCATTTACTTCCATTTACCTCTTTCTTCTATCTGAAATATCTGTATGTGTTGTCTGAACAGCATTGAGTGTGATGATTTTGGGGCTGATCCAAGTGTCTTGGGTTTGGAGGAAGGAGACAGTTCAGATGAGGATTTTGTCCCTTCTCTTCATTTACGGTATGTTTGCATATTATTTATCAATTTTGGATGGAAGTTGAGCTACATTTGTAAGTCGTAAAGCGCAGCCTATTTCTTTCTAAACTGTTCTACGACATTGTCTAGAATATGAACTCATGTAATCCTTCATGTGAAGTATTTTTTGTAAAGATGATCAATATGCATATTCAACTCTTCAGAATGGTTGGAGACAAAGCGAATGACCTGGCTGAAATCAGTGTGGATGAGGCCGTATTAGACATAGACATGCCCGACCCTCCCGCTCCAGAATCAGAGTCCACCGCACATCTTCACAGAGTACTCTCTGAGGATGATCTGGTCGGTAAAACTGCCAGCATAACATACAACAACAATCTGCTTGATCTCGCCATGCACTTGAAACTACCAGTGCAACAGTGCACCTTTGCAGACAGAGTGCTAGGCGTAGCATGCTCTGGTGCACAACCTTTTCAAGTTGCCATGAAGACACGAGGGACAGGAGTAGTTCTAGAATGGGTAAGGTGTGAAAATTGTCAAAAAGTCAATTATGTAGGGTGCTGTTATTGTTTGACACTTTTGTATGTATGTTTTTATTGTTTCTCACATAACATTGCCATTTCTTTACATTAGTTATGCCCTTTCGGACACTCCGTATGGAAATGGAATTCGCAGCCAACCTTGAAGTTTGGCATGCAGGGCGGTGACTTTATGCTGTCTGCCAATATTCTTCTGTCCGGGAACAACTATAGAAAAGTAGCCCTACTCTTCAAATTTATGTCGATGGGGATGGTTACCGAATCCACATTCTACAGGATCCAGGATGCTTACTGCATAGAGCCGGTGCAGGAGTATTGGGATCAAACTAGAGCAGAAGTCCTAGACCGTTTACGGCAGAAGGACCATGTTGTTCTCCTGGGTGAGGAACAGTCTTACACCTTTGACTAACTTTTACACTGACAATTCTGTATGATATGCTATGACTGTATGATTGGAAGCTGTGATTCTAATGCTTATAATGTCTGTTTGCAATAGGCGATGGCAGAATGGATTCTCCTGGTAAGTTCTGTATGCATACTGTCAAAATTGAGGATCAGATTTTTATGTATGTACTGTGGTACTGCTTTATCATTATCTTCTAATATCTTTGGTTTTATGTTGATGATGCTTTTAGACTGAAATAGCGTCATGGCTGCTCCGAGACTGTTAGATTGTTCTTTTAGCATAACATTTGGCCTGTTATAGGGTGCAACTCTCAAGGTTAAAAATACAAAACTATGTCCAGGCAAAATGTCCACTGTCTCTCACACCTCCCTTTGTGAATTGCATAATCCAAATTAGATTTTTCCTGTGGTTAGAGATTGGGATGTGTAAATTATGTCTGCTGCTTTCTCCTGAGCATGATTGCTAGATCAAAGCCTCTTTCCTCATTGACTGTTATTCAGACGGCCTCTGTAATAACGTACACAAGTTATATGCTGACAGTTGTGCTTTTGCCTCAGGTCATTGTGCACAGTTCTGCACATACACCACAATCGAACAAGACTCCAGAGATGTGGTCCACATTGTTTCCGTTGATAAACGCGAAACAAATAAAAACTCAGTCATCATGGAGAAGGAGTGCTTTGTTCGCACAATGGATGCACTCCTTCCAGAGCTTTCTATAAAGGAAGTGGTCACTGATGCCCACCCACAAATCACCGCATTACTGAGTAAGGAGAACTTTTGGTTATGGTGAAGTCATAAAGACCGTCCCAAGTTCATGTTTGATCGCTGTTCCCACAGGGCCTCATTTTTAACATATATGTAAAAAGAATTTTAAAAAACGTATCATTTTTGTTTACATTGTTTTCATGGCCTCTCTTTGTTATAGATCCGGAGCGTGGCAAATATAAAGCGTGGGGTATTCAGCACTCATTGGATATCTGGCATGCAGCTAAGAGCCTGAGCAAGAGGCTTCGACGGGTATGCATCAGTACATTTACAGACATGTGACCAGTTTCTATATGTTGTCCTGGTGTTGTGAAAAGAAGCTAGCTATTGTGTACCTTGTGTACCTTGATCAGGCTGGGACCGTGAAAAATCAGACTGGTATTCAGCCATGGATCAAGGACATAGTCAACCACTTTTGGTACTGCAGCAAGCATGCGGACACAGAGGAGCAACTCAAGGTATGGTTGAGGGGGAACAAATGTGTTGATTAGGACAGTTTAGTTGACATGCTAGCAGAACATGTTTGTTGCTCCATGCACTGTATAACTTTTTTTATGCAGATGATGTGGGTTGGTGTACTTCACCATGTCTGCAATGAGCACTCTTGGGCAACCAGTTGCTGTGAACATGAGCCACTGGATGAAGACAGCCAGAACAAGCCTTGGATCATACAAGGTAATTTCAACCAATACTGGTGCAGAATTCAACACTGTATGTGAATGTTTTACTGACTGTGTTATGACTATAGGTTCAGCTGCTCACAAGGCACTTACTGCTGTTGTCCTTGACAAAAGATGGCTGATCCTGGTAAAGAAATTCCTAAACTTCAGGTAAATATATGTAAGACATGATTGTGTTCACCCAAGTTATTTTTGAATTTCCAGTATTTCTCACTCAAGTGTTCGTCATGTTTCAAATGCAGCATAGTTGACCTTATTTCAGTGTAATCTGTAATGTGGATTTCATTTTTTATATATATATAACAAAACAACACATGTATTACCACGAGTGTTGTTGTAATTATGTCTCCCACCCACACAGGACCACATCTGATTTGGAGTCATTCCAAAATCATATTTTGATGTATGCAGCAAAGCGCATGGCCTACTCTCCGTTTGTATACAAGACTCGGACATTGCTGGCAGCCATTGATTATAATAAACACAATCAACGCCGCCCTGCACGCAACCAAGATGGACAGAAAATGTAGGTATTTTTGTGACATGGTTATGGTTTTTCTTTTTTTTTTTACCTTGTAGAATGACTAACGACAAACACAAATTGTTCTTGCTCTCTAGTTACAGACGGAAGTACAACAAGAAATCAAAGAGTTGGAGCGTGTACACGATGAAGGAGAAAAAGCAGTACACGTACATTCCAGAGATCCAGAGGGCCATTCTTGCCAGGAGAATGGGAAGTGGGTCTGGTCTTCCCCGCAAACAGACGCTAAGGCCTGATGACCCAAGGCGTCTGGGTGTACTTGCTCCACAACAGCCACCTCCCACATCAGAACTAGTGGCGATTCATGTCTCACGAGGGGACCGTGGTCCCAGAGAATTGGAGGACAATTGAACAGTTTTCATATGGCATATACATGTAAATAATAAAGAATTGATTCTGAAACTTTGTCCAAAATATTTTTTATTTACAAATGTACTGTGAAAAACAACATATACATAAAGTTGGGATGAAAGGTGGTAAGAACTTTTACAATGTGTATGGTAACAAACTATTTACAATATGATAACAACTGCTATGCAGCAAGTATTGTGAAGAATTATGCTAGGCGGGTCACCCTGAAGCCGGTGTACTGCCCTCTGGGGTCAGGGAAAGTGTCCCTTATCCGGCAAACACAGCAGCTGGGTATAACTACTCTGTTGCCCACACCCAGGCGGCCGTGCTGCCACAACACAAACTGCCTATAGGCTGCATGTCTAAACTGGCGCTGTTCCATCCCAGGTTCTGCATTATCGGCTAGTGCAAATATATCATTCCAGGCTGCCCTGGCCAGCTGCAACACACCCTCATCTAAAATATAAAAGTCCATGTAGGCCATTTTACTTATGCAATTCTGTGGACGTTGCCGCCAGCATTTCCTCTCCAGGTCCGTGTTCATCTCCCGACAGTTTCCACAGACACACCAGTGGAGTCCGGCAGGTTCAGGGTCAGGACGCAGGGGCACCTCCAGAAATGATAAGACGTCGAACATCACCCCCGGGGACCTGGTTATAACTCTCTCTAAGATCAGGTCCTTCTGTGAGGCATCAAGTGAATGAAGTGTATCCTAAAACACAAAATAATCTGCATGATTACACAGGTCTTTCAACAAAATAAAAAGGCATCTCTGGTCTAGTTACACTATTTGACAAACCTTCATTTCATTGATTCTTCTTTCTTGAAGATCCTGCAGTCTTCTCTCTTCCTCAGCATCCAGTCTAGCACTCCTCCCCGTCCTGGGGGTTCTCTGTCTGACCGGCCTTGAAGTCGGCCTACCACCAATGGCCTGAGCAATGTACTCCGAGGCTGAGGCTGAGGCTGACGTTGATTCCTGCAATATCACAAAACAGTTGACAATATCTCACTTACTTTACATTTATGAGTTGAATTACGATGGCTTACACTTTTATTTTATGTCACTAAGTCAATGCGTCTGATAATAGGCAATAAAAACGTTGCATCATGATCGAGCTAGAAGAAACGTTATGATATTATCTTAGACAAGCAAAGGTAAACCGTCATTCTACCAGAAATTATAGACCTCGCTAATATAACTTTAGACAAATATTAGCCTCCGATATTTTTTTATGCTCATGCCCACTCTCCCAAAAACAACACGAAAGCAGTAGCCTAGTTCGCCTCGTTCATAGGCTATCGTTCGTTCCCAGTAAAAAAATACTAGTAGGGGCCAGCCTATGCATGACAACACAATTTTGTAGACAAGCAAAGGTAAACAGTCATTCTACCAGATGAAATTATAGGCCTCGCTAATATAACTTTAGACAATATAGCCTCCGATATTTTTTTATGCTCATGCCCACTCTCCCAAAAACAACACGAAAGCAGTAGCCTAGTTCGCCTCATAGGCTATCGTTCGTTTCCAGTAAAAAATACTAGTAGCCTATGCATGACAACACAGTAAAAAAACTCGCCATCAGTTGGAAAATATTACTTTACTTACCTCGGTAGACATAGTTGGATTTGAAATAGCCGGTTCCTCTGCTCAGCAAGGTTTACAGCTGATCAGCTGGGTTGCTCGTGGAGTGGGGTACTTGGAGGGGGGAGGGACAGCAGTTCGTTTTCACGACAGTGTGTTTGAACGCATTTACTCACAGACACTAGGGGGAGCTTCGTTGAGGAAAAAAACACTCAGGCTTGCCTGGTGTCCCTTTAAGATCTTTTTAAAAAATCTGAAATAACTCTTGTCCAACTCCAGACCTACACAACGTTTATTTCAACATGTCTGTACGTTAAGCGGTTAGAGCTTCATTCATTTTTGAAAAGGTAAAAAGAAAAGGTTATAATAAATAGAAATGTAATGCCAGAGGAATTACAATAGTGGATGAAAAGCTGCTGGCTTAATGTTGGTGGGGAGATTCCTGAAAAAAAACAAACAAACATTGAATCGCTTAATCTTTGAGTTCTTACCAAAAAACCTTTTGAGTTCTTACCAAAAAACCTTGTGTGTCTGGCGTCTTTGAGATATCACACTCAAGGTGGGCTTGACCTTGACATTTGACTTCATCATTGAGTCCATACAAATGTTCACACCAAATTTGAAGCATGTAGCCTACGTCAGTGTTTTTCAACCCTTTTTGTGCCACGTCACACTTTTGACACTTAAAATGTCCCACGGCACACTAACATCCTGTGTGAAGAAAAAATAAACATACCATAGCCTAAAATTTCAAATAATACACAGATATGGCCTTATTATGGCTTCTATGCAAGACCTGCTCAATAAAACAAGCGCCCTCTGTTTCATTTGTAGGTGACTATATCTAATTTAATTGTTGTTATGAACTGGATATGTGATGATTCTGTGAATACTGGATATGGGGCCCCCGTTGTACAATGCCTGCATACCACAAATAATGCAATCATACAATCAATGAGAGCATGTGGTTATAAATTATTTGATGCAACAGTTGCTTTTCTGGACCAGTGAGTGACATTTGGGTAATTTTCTGCGGCACACCTGATGATCTCTCACGGCGCACTAGTGTGCCCCGGCACAGTGGTTGAAAAACACTGGCCTACGTCAAGTCGTTCTGAAGTTGTGGCACAAGCACGAAAGCTGGCCTTTGGAAAATGTAGTTCAGAGAAAGCCTAATTGTATGCAATGCAATTTGCTTGGCCAATGGCCATCCCCTTGGTCTAGGCTTTGCTTGTACAAGTGTCTGGGATCTCAGCTACTGACAAACGATTGCAAGCTGGAGGCGTAGACTCTGTAGAAGTTTGAAACGATTGGATCTGATTTCACCCAACGTTTGGCCGTGACGTATGTTATGCTCGATTGTGAAGTAATCTACACTACGACGCTCACCGGAAATTGCGTGCGCTGTATACAACAACCATTCCCCACCACCAAGACAGAGCGAACAAGATGGATGTAAATGACCGATGTCGGCTTTGCGATACAAATTTAAGAGTTAGTGGAAGAATAGCAAGTAGCAGATTACTATTAGACAGTAAGGTTGAAGATAGCATATTGTAACGCCGATGAGAAGTTAGGAGATGGGGAGGCTGATATATATCGTTCCAAAACTCTGGGAATTTATTTCCTATAGATGTACAGGCTAGGGCACGGGCAGCAGGAGGTGTCCACTACAAAACAACAAACTGAACACTGATAAATCACAGTCTCAAACACTCGTCATTCACACTCATCGGCCAACAACGCAACACAATTCACTCGCACGTAATCCACTTCTACTCTGACTAAACTTACTAGACGTCTTAGAACCCCTTATTCTATTCCCTCCCCTTATCAATCGCTAACCTATCTGAACCCCTAAATATTCCCTCCCGGACACCTCACCCCAATCAAAACACATCAGAACTCATTGACACATTTTATGACACAGGAGGGAGAGGGAGACACAAGCACTCTCGCACACACACACACACGCTGGGAAAACAGAAGACACAGGGGAAAGCCCAACACGGGGGCAAATAGCCTCGGCGCTACAATATCATCACAGTTGTCAAAGCTAGATGTGATCATTGCCGCTTCGTTCATACCGGTTCTGCCGCACATGCTGTAATTTAATATCGAGGCTACTGCGCGATACAAATCAAACTTTTCCCAAACCCCGTAGGGAGTTAACCTGACTCCGCCAGATGGATTTGCTCCGCATATCCATCTGGGAACCTTCCGTTGGAGAAGTTTTGGGAAGGGGCGAAAATACTGGTTAGCTGATTGGATAAGGCATCTGTCTATCACCACCTATGTTGGTGATAGACGGGCCAAATCAACCAATCAGATCAACGAAGCATATGACGTACTAATAGAGTGACGATGAAAATACAACCACAAGCCAGGCTACTCTTGCTGCTGCAGGCAATAGCTTGTTAGCTTAGCAAGAAAGCAAGGATATTTGCCGTTTGTGTAACGAGAATTTGCGAATAAAAGGCACCATTTCAGGTGCCCGGTCCATATTCCAAAAGAAGGATCCAAGGGAAAAAAGCATTAGCGAGGGGCTAACAGAATTAGGGCTACCGCTGTCTGAAAATGTGTCTAGATCAGTTCGTATTTGCTTGCGTTGCTTCCGCTTGATTGGTAGACTAGAGGATGATTGACGTTTTTAGAAGATGGCAAGAAGCAGAGAAAGAATCAAACCCAGCAGAAGCATCAACCTCAACCATCACATCACAGGCAAGTGCCGAGTATTAAAATGTATCGTCAACAGTAGGCAAGAAACGCTCTGAGAAACGGGAAAAGTGCCAACCCCTTCCAAGACGTGTCCCCAACCCCCAACACCAACAGCACCTCGAGCTCCAAAGTACTCAAGGCCGACTACAGAGAGCGTAATCCCACGGACACGGCAAAGTTTGACGGAGGTAATTTGAATTAAATGTGAAACATAACTTGTCTTGTTGTTAAGTCTGTTATTGACATATCAAAGTGCTGAAATCACTGACGTATAACGTTACACCCAGTACACGGACAGGAAATGTAGCTGCTAGGATCCCAAAGGACTAAAAGAAAAGCTCATCCTCGAACATCAAACCCCACACCCCATTCCCTACACAGTAGACTGTGTAAGAGAATCTTCTTGAGCCTTGATTGTCTCACCAGCATGTTTTTATTATTATTTATTATAGCTATAGCATACACACCCATGTTATTTATATCCATATGACATACACAATTCAACCACACCAGTATCTTGTATTTATAGTGTATAGATTGGCTGTAATTAAAAAGTGTATCTTTTCTGATCTGTAATGAACCCTGTTGTCTTGTGATAACATCTTGATATCGGGGATTTAGCTACATTGTTGTTAAAGGCTTGATGCATCAGGATTTTGCTCCTTTGATAACATATACACATATAATAATTGTCTGAATCTGAGTATACTAGTAGTTTACTAATGAACCCTTTTTATTTGTGTTTCAGGTTATTATTCACTACCCATCCCATCCAAAGGGTGACAGAATTGTGAATTGTATGTCAGACAGCAGCAACTGTTGAAAACACGGCAAAGCAGAATTGGTCACAGGCTGCCAATCAGATAGTCAAAAACAAAGACCTCTTAGAAGCACTTAAAGGACAATTCCGGCGCAAAATGAACCTAGGGGTTAATAACATGTGTACCGAGTTCGACCGTTCGCTGGGATTTGTTTTCATGCTAGTCGAATGTGACCAGTTTTATTGCAAAGCGCTTATTAGCGTTTAACGCTAGCCTTCGGGGCACACGTACAGTAGAAAGAAATCGCTATTTCTATACCACTAACAAGGCTCAAAATAGCACCACACTTACACAGTAGCATAATGAGGGCCTCTAGATGTAAACCGAAGCATTGAGAACTTTGTAAGTGTACAGGCAGTTTATTAAAAAGAAACACATTACCGTTCACGTCTGGTTCACATATACAGGCAGGCGATGTTAACTAAAATCAAGAGTAATTTGCTCAATATAGGCCTATCAGAAATAATAGCTCCGATGTAACATAACTTGTATAGTGTACTTACTTAGTGGATGTCCATCTGGTCCCTCTGGTATGGATCGCCGCCGCCTGTGTGGCATTGACTACAGGTAGCTTCTAGCTCTCTCTCTCATAGCCCTTTCACGGAGCTCCCACAGCTCTTCGTTGGTATATTCCGACTCGAAAAGATAAGGACGTCCAATAAGGGTTCATCCTCGATGTCTTCAAATTCGTTCAAATAACCTGCCATCTCTTATGTCTCCTGTTGCATTCAGTGCTTCTCTTTTGCACAGTCCTTCTGCAACAACGTTTCACCCGAGATTCACTTCACATCCCAGAGTTCTGTTTAACCAAGGCGCCTGCCTGTATGTGAACCAGACGTGAACGGAAATGTGTTTCTTTTTAATAAACTGCCTGTACACTTACAAAGTTCTCAATGCTTCGGTTTACATGTAGAGACCCTCATGCTACTGTGTAACGGCTCCCACACACAGCTGCGTGCATCGGGTTGGCGGAGACGCATCCCATTCACTTTAAATGGGCTCACGTGATCCGTTGCCGAACTGAATTGTGGGTCCGTCGCGTCGCGTTTCTCCCGCCGCTCGCGTTGAGGAGTTCAGCTGTTGCTGCACCGGCCAATCAAGCCAATCTACAGACGGCACCAACCAATCACATTACGGTTTTACTTCAAGTCATTTGCATAGCTACCGTCGGGAACACCCACTGGCATGCATTGACGGAACGCAGCTGTGTGTGGGAGCCGTAAGTGTGGTGCTATTTTGAGCCTTGTTAGTGGTATAGAAATAGCGATTTCTTTTTACTGTACGTGTGCCCCGAAGGCTAGCGTTAAACGCTAATTCGCGGTTTGCAATAAAACTGGTCACATTCGACTAGCATGAAAATACATCCCAGCGAACGGTCGAACTCGGTACACATGTGTTATTAACCCCTAGGTTCATTTTGCGCCGGAATTGTCCTTTAAGAAAAGTGTCCAAAATGTCAATATAAACTTGTGCATTTATTGAAGATGTAACGATCGCCATCTCCCCAATGCCTTTACCTGACATGCAGCCCCATATCATCAATGACTGAGGAAATTTGCATGTTTTCTTCAGGCAGTTGTCTTAAAGAGGCCCTATGCAACAATTTTAGCAAAAATGTCGTTTGGTGGGTGCTTCGTCTCCCGCTAGTGCTTCTCCGCGGAAAAACCGAATATGCAACTTTCTGGTCACGGTCGGAACACATCCGGATGTAACTCGGCGGAAATACTCGAAAATGTAGTCAGATTTAGTCAGATTGTAGTTTCTAAGAAGACTGCAAAACGGACTCCGACTTGGCTTTGTTGCTGTTGAAATTGTAAGTAGCCTACCTTTGGGTGAACTTCGTTTTTGTAATGTGATTTTTGCTCGACGGTTTTATTGTGAGCCCTATGTGTTTAGCTTGGTTTATTGATGCTAGCTCGCTAGCTATTGGGGGTTTAGCGTAGCAGTCACTTGCTACCGAAGCTGCAGGGGGAGCTATGTTGTGAATAATGCGAGCCCAAATCAGGCGAAAACCCAGAAACAGCGGAGGAATAACCAGACCTGCATAGGGCTTCTTTAAGTTTCAAGCAGATGTCATCAATGTCATTGGAACGGCACCAAAAAGTTCCAGCAGATACTCGATTCATCACTGAATATGACTTTCATCCAGTCATCCACAGTCCAAGGTTGCTTTTCCTTAGCCCACTGTAACCTTGTTTTTTTATGTTTAGGTGTTAATGATGGTTTTCGTTTAGCTTTTCTGTATGTAAATCCCATTTCCTTTAGGCGATTTCTCACAGTTCGGTCACCAACATCTTTTGCAACATTGCGTGATGATTTGCCCTCTTTAAGTTGTTTGATGATCCTCTCCTTTGTTTCAATTGACATCTCTTGTGTTGGAGCCATGATGCATGTCAGTCCACTTGGTGTGCAACAGCTCTCCAAAGTGTGATTGCTCCTTTTTAACTGCAGATTAACTGGTGATCTAATCTGGTGATCATCAGGGGCCGTATTCACAAAGAATTTTAAGGCTAAAAGTAGCAACTCTTAAAAATAATGGGCGTGTCACTCCTAACTTTAGGACTCCTAATTTTTCTCACTAAAAGTAATTCACAAAGCATTTTAGACCTAAAAGTAGCACCTGAGTCTGGGACAGCTTAAAAGAAGTCGAGAGGACTCCTAACTCCCTAAGACCTATTCACAAACAGCTTTTTGGGGCATTTCGCGTCGCGATGTTTAGATATCCTATGCGGCTACAGGAGCTTCCAATCGCGAGGGAACAATTTTGCTGTAGGCATAACTAAGGGATGCAATAACGCCACCAACAACCAAAACTACTCATTCTCAACATGTAAATACGTCTCGTGAATCAAATTAAAATGTTCTCCTCTTTGCAAACGTAGGCATAGGCATATGGTGACAGATTCATTTAATAATGTTGCAAAGATACTGCATCTATCCATATGTTTCATTAGGCTGCAACTACTAGGCTATTTGTTTCGCCTACTCTTTATTTATTTAGGCTAGGCCTTTTTATTCAGTTATTCATCATCTTCCGTCCTTCGTACTACTTGTGTATAGCACACGCATTCTCAGACCTGTCACTCATCATCGTAAGGGAGGTGTTTGGAATCATTCCCGCGTTACAATCATCAGCCAATCAAGGTGGTCACTTCAGTCAAGCTCGTGCATGAGTAATGACGTCATCCATAGCAACGAAGACCAGGGGCGCCTGCAGGAATTAATGCTATGGTACCCCCCCCCCCCCCGCGCAAAAAAAAAATCACTCGTGAACAATATTCTTCTATTCTAGCGTAACGTGACGTCTGGCTTTAGGGACCGTTCGTTATTTATAAACGGGGTCACCGGAGGAAAATAGGGGAGGGTCATGTATTTTTATTCTTTGTTGAGGGGAGGGTCACCTAACTTTTTTTTTTCTAGGAGGGAGGGTCACCCATCTTTTGTATTAATGAAAACAGCAAAAAATCAAAGTGGCTTGTTTGATTGTTGATTTCTGTCGCCATAACGTTCTCTTTCGTTCCATAGCTCTGTCAACATTGAACAATGAAAATAAGGGAGATTTCCCGGGTTTCTCACGCAAAATACGGAAAATGTCAACATTCGTCCCCATTAACGTTGGAAGGGTTGGAGCAACAAAGTAGCCTACTTTATTCACGCCTAACAGCCTATATCCATTTGGTCAACTTTATCCAGCCCTAAAAAAGCTAAATTTAACTTTGGTTTACTTGTAGTTTACCGTGTAGCCTAACTTTAAACAGTGTGCATGCTTAACATAAAGCACTTGTGCTTCATTCATCCACACATCCAGCTCCTAACGTTTTGACAAGCATTTCTACCAATTGACCTTGTTCCTGCCCATATCTAGCTTTGCCATCTCCATCCTTTCTTTTTTTGTTGTTTGCAAAAATATATATAGTATTTATTGGTAACCAGCAACAAGTGCAATTTGTTATTCGCTGTCATTCTCTCTCCTGCCAACAAAAATGTGTTACGTTCCAAGTAGCAGTGCGTAATTCTGCTTCATAAAAGTTGAACAAATACATTTGGTCATATAAATAGCCAGTTTATGGTCTACAGTGTAGTTGGTCAGTTATGGTAGGCCAACTTGGAGTGAATATACAGGGGGAATTCTTTGTCTAGCTGAGTAGCCTGGCAGGTGCGCACGTAGGCATAGCCTACGGCCGAACACTGCAAGCGCTAATGAATCATGCTCTCACGACAACCACGTCGTTAACTTAAATAGGCCTAGGTTAACATCACTCTGAGTTCGCATTCAAGCAAGCAAAACGATGATTTGAATACATCTGTTTCTCTGGAAGGGCAAGGGGTAACAACAGGACAACACAGAGACAGGCCAGAATGCAGGACTAATGTTATGAGAGTATTACAGTAATATGGGATATTCTACGGGAAAATATTAAAACGGCAAGACAGCGGGGAAACGTTCAAATGATAAACCCGGAAAAAGTTGGCATGTTAGGTATTTTTCGGTGCCTGTGATTATTTGTGAAATTGTGCAAACGGACTTTTCAAGTCATTTGAGAAGGAAGGAGTGTAGCAAGCTCCCAAATTGACGCTCGTCTGAGAAATTGAGTTTTGGATAATGTTCAGCTTCGGTAGCTTTACAATGACTGAGGAAGCCTAGAGACGAGTCCATAGCAATAAGTTCATGTGTTGAATTTGTTATTACCCAGTGTGCTTTGTTGAATGGTCTCAATGCTTTATTGTTTTATTTCATGTGAATACTTACTAGAGGAGTAATTTTTCAAGTAGGCTAATGCAGTTGCAGGAAGTGTGCATTTAGTTTCCATGCTTATTGTGTTTCCACAACAATGTTAGTGAGTAAATCTACTGAAATGGCCACCATCTTGGTGAAGTGTGATGTGTAAGATCAGAAAGCAGAGGTTGGTTTTAGGGCGGTAGGGTAGGGTAGGATATGTTGATGTGTTTTCTTAGCGCGTAAGAGCGTCGGCACAAGACGTAGACAATTGGCTGGGGAGGGTCATGTCATTTTTGAAAATGCTGTTGGAGAGTCGTTGAAAATTATATAGCAGTCAGGGGAGGGTCATGCAACTTTTGATCGAAGCACTCAAAATCCCTCCGGTGACCCCGTTTATAAATAACGAACGGTCCCTTAGTGCAGTCTAACGTTCTGACAAGCACACCGATTGCCTACCTTGTTCTTGTCCATCTGGAATAACTCCTAGCTTTGCTGCCTCCATCCTTTCTGTTTTCGTTGTTTAAAACTTGTGATATCCATGATGAGTAGTTAGTGAATTAGCTCAACATTGTGTGCTGATAACCATATATAGATAGCCGAGTAAAAGAAAACAAGTAGTGCCTGCGTGCGTATTCTCTCTCCTCAAACAAAATGTGTGCACGTTAATTTTGATAACGTGTTCACTAACTTTACGTAATAGAAAATGGTAAATAGCCTGATGGCATGCAGCTAATGGGATACTGTGCATAGTTGGGAAGGTATGGTAGGCCAATTTGGTGTGAATGCACACACACACAAGGGAAATTTGATCTCGCTGTTGAGCCTGATGGTACGCACAGTGCGTACGGACGTACACCTGCAGGCGCGCCTGACGAAGACTCACTCTTAGTTTAGGAGTTGTCATTTTTCCTTACTAAGAGTAGGTCTGAAAGGCTTTGTGAATAACTTTTAAGAGAAAACTCCTAGCTAAAATATTTTAGTGCGATTTAGGAGTACTCCTAGTGGTAAAATAAAAGGCTTTGTGAATACGGCCCCTGATCTAATCTGGTGCTGTGGGGAAAGGAAATTGACAGGGTGATTCCATAATTTCTTCCTTGGAATTGAGTGATTCCATATTTTTTCCCTCTGCTTGGTCTAAAAAAAGCAACTGTTATGGACTAACTCATTTTTTTTATTTATTTCCTTTAATGTTTCCTAAAGCCAGAAAGTTGCCATTTGAAATGAACTTAGTTTTGTGTCATGTCTGTGATCTGGCTTTTTTCTAAAAAATTAAACAACTTAATGAACATCCTCCAAGACTGGTGATTCCATAATTGATGCCAGGGGTTGTAGTAGGGAGTAGGGCCACGACATCTTTGCCCAAAATAAAATGTGTTAAACACTCCTTTTGTTTGGACTACAATTCCTGAATATTTGGAAGCGTAGCCAGCACGGACTGAATTGCTTCATTAACTTCCCCCATTGCCAACTCCTCGAGGACTACAATTCACACAGGGCAGAATCTCGACGTCGTCTCTCACAACTCCCGCCTCCTGCTCGCTGATTGGCTCAGGGTCGAATTGTTCGTTGCGAGCGAGGCCAATGGCCGGAATTCCAGACGGAGTCGTGGAGGGAGATGAAAATTGAGTGGAAGTACGTATGTAGGCAAGGCCAGGCTACAATGCAATGGGCTACCTGCAAAACGGGGCTTTCAGTTGGTGTTAATGACTGCTCATTCTGCACCCAGATAACAATTAGTCATTGAATCTATGTTAAATCAACATTAGGCTACTTTGTCAATGTTAAAATCATTGAATCAACCTTGCACCGATTCTACATCACTTTTGCACCCTTCATTAATATTGAAGCAACATTAAAATTCTAACTACAGATCAACGGGATTTCAATGGTATTTCCACTAAAATGAATATTGAAACAATGTTGAAAGTACAACCAAACTAAAGATCAACGGAATTTCAATTGATATTAAACCTCAGTAAACCACTATTAGCCTAATCTGGCAAAATATTGGGAAATTCATACCCTGCTTTATCTACAGCCAGGATAAATTTGTCTGGTGTAGGCTACACAAGCTAGCATAAATAACCATTGACAACTTATCAGCTTAGCAAGTGCATTTATTCACTCTTCATTTAGTAATTGAAGTGTGCTGTTTCGTCCCTTTACACAGGTGTATTAATCAAGCACCATGCAGTCTGCATTCATAATCAAGGTGCATGATTGTATACACCTGTGGAAAGGGACCTGATGAAACCCATGAATAGCATCCATAGCAGTTGCAGTCAGCCTGATCCTCCAGTAGCAGAGTGAAGCGGCACCTAACAGATATAAAAGGGGGGGGAAGAGACAGTTGTTAGATAAATATGTTCAACTGAAAAACAAACTAACAGCTAAGCCTACAATCAGGTCATTTTACGCCACAACCTACCACTCATATTTAAACGAAGGCTAAGTTTCAGCCAGTGACTGTTTGCCATAGAAGGCCATTTCCCTCGTCAGGCCAGCTAACGTTATCGCTAGGAAAGGCGGCTGACAATTTGAGTGTGAAGGCTTAGCACTATCGCCGTCACTGCACACAATCGCGAACCTAGAAACATTCCTGAGGTCTAGCTAACGTAATATAACTTACCTACTGAATCCTCGGTTATCGCTTAATCAAGAACTTATTTGACGTAAGTCCAATATTATCAAACTAACTAGAGTTAAATGTAACATCCTCTCTAGACGTAGCAGCTACGAGTGTGTTGCTAATTGATGGCAGCTAGCGCCAGCTTGCTTGCTTACTTGTCTAGCCGAGTCTTCACATAGATACTCCATTCAAATAGAAAATACAAATGAATTTCAACTTACATTGGGTGTGGTAGGAAAACGTCCGTTTCGTCGTAGTTTGTTGGACGAAGCAGACATCAAGAACGTTAACGGTCTTGAAAAGAATTGAGCAGTGAGCGATTACAGGATGTGTAGGACTAGAGAAAAAAAAATAAATTTAAACCTTTTTAATCCCCTATTTCTCAAAAAGTATAAACTTTTTTAAAAATCTGAAATGATAACTCTCTTGTCCAACTCCAGACCTACACAACGGTTATTTCAACATGTCTGTACGTTAAGCAACAGTTAGACCTGCATTCATTTTTGACAAGGTATAAAGAAAAGGTTATAATAATAAGAAGCCAGGAGATTTCAAGATAGTGGATTCTATCCACTATAATAAAATACATTAGCTGGACATCACTGCCGATGCAATAACACAAACGACATGACACAAAGCCTTTTCTGTACTCTCTGCTTCTGTTGACATTGCATAGGCCTACTAGGCTAGGCCATCAGACTAAGGTCTGAGCGTCATTTCATGTTTGTTGTCAAATCCTTTGCTTAACAGCGTAGTCATGTTTTTCATACAGATTATACACAATTCAAGCCATGATTTATCACGAAAAACCCATGTATTCTGCTGTGTTTTGTATCTCCTGCAAACATAAGCACGAGTCATCACATTAGCCTGTTTCAGAACCATGGAAAACGCATTAGGCTAGATTCCAAGTGCTTTTTCGCCCTGTCTTCTCCTTTGCCCATTAAAAGTCAGGCTGTTAAAACATGTGAGTTTACAACCGCGAAGGCTATCTCTTCTGTGTTACTGCCACGTTCAAGCCCACCGTCAGTAGGGATATTAACCTACGGCTTCATGAAACTTCTTTGAATACGGCAAAGGTGGCCAAGGCCGGCTTTACACGACAACGCTCCCGGGTGAAACCGACAAAATATTTTATCAGATGTGCCTTTCGTTTAGACGGCGACAGCGTTTTGGGGGCTTAAAAACGCAAAAAAATCAACCCACCCTCCAGAGTGGAAATCTTAAAGACGCTCCACAGTCGCGTTCCCGTCTAAAGGGTTGAAAACGCAAAAGTGTGCTCTGAGCTGCTCACGATGGCTATCCTTGCATACGCGTTGATGTCATATCCATGTGCAGTACAGCCAAACAACAACAAACGTCGGATTATTTCCATCAGTCGGACATTCAAGTTGCCTTAGCTGCTATATAGCTATTCAGGAGTCCTTTCAGTAGCATAATGAGTGTCTCTACATGTAAACCGAAGCATTGAGAACCTTGTACAGGCAGTTTATTAAAAAGAAACACATTACCGTTCACGTCTGGTTCACAGGCAGGCGCCTTGGGAAAACAGAACTCTGGGATGGATGTACCGATGTGAAGCACTACTACGGAGAGAAGTAGAAGGAAGTTTCAACGCGTGCGCTCTTGGTGTTGTTGTATGGCAGTGTTTCACAGTACCACCTAGCCACATGCATACTATTTCACACACTTTTGCGACACCGTGTGCATGCAGATTTCCACCCAAAGACGCTTGTCTAAACGCGAAATAAAAAGTGGGAACGCAACGCCACTTTTGCGGATTGTGTTCAGATCGTTGTTGTGTAAAGCTAGCCTAAGTTTAAGTCTACAAACCACAGCAATAAAGCCTAAGGATAAAAAACATGCTATTCAATTTCTGCCTATTACCCAAACTAACCCCACCCCCGCCCCCCCCAAGTCACCCCCAAAACAAGACATGATTGAGAAAAGATTGAAAGAAATCGTAAACTTTATTTTAAACAAACAAATGCAAACAAACAGAACTCTTTTTTTTTTCGATTTACATTTTTTTTTTTTTTTTAAACCAAGTCAACGCAACCAGAACAAAAATCAAACCAACACATCAAGCGGTCCATTTGCTATCCTCGGCAAAGAAAATGTCAAGGTCTTCACCAGCCTTTTGTCCGTCAGCCACCGGACCCTCATGGGCTGGACCGCCAGACGCAGCCGACACAACCTCGGCACCCTAGGCAACAGTCAACGGTACAGACGCAGCTGGCACAAGCTCGGCGTCTTTGGCAATATTTGTCAAATGTCCAATGGACAAAATCATCCCGCTTGAGTTGACGCATACCTCAATTTCTCCGGTGTCGAGGAGGTGCTCCTCAACGACCTCAGCGTCGCTGACTAAGCCGCCCAGGTGCTTCCTGATGTAAACCCACACAACGGAGTTTGTCAGGGTGACACAATGGTCATCGCTGTCGATTTCCAGCTCCAGCGAGCCGCTGTAGGATACGTTGAATGTCGAGCCCTTTTAAAGCATTTTGCAGCCGTCGCATCTGTGTGTGGAGCACTGTCTGGGGAAGTTCCCCTGGCTGTGGTGGCACCTCCGGCAGCGCTACTTCTGCTGAATGCTCACAGCGCTGACGCAGCCGTGCAGAGTGGTGGTGTCCGAGTTGTCCTGGGGCTCCAGAGATTTGGGCAAGCCGACGGCGGCAATCTCGGGTCACGGTGGTGTAACATGCATCAAGGGGTCAGGCAGTACACTTGGTCTCACAGCAGGGCTAATTATATTTCCTTTGCAAGGTTGGATAGAATTTACAGTCTAAAGCATCATCTCAACACTGTAAAGACATGTTCTATTCTGCCAAGCAGTTTTTCCGATCACTGTGCTCTGTGCTGTGATTTGAAGTGTGTTTGTGAAGGCTTTTAGGCCTAGGAGTGCGTACTGGGGTTTTAACACATCACTACCGTATTTTCCGGACTATAAGTCACACTTTTTTTCATAGTTTGGCTGGTCCTGCAACTTATAGTCAGGTGCGACTTATATATGAAAAAAATACATAATTGAACATGTTTTTCAATGTTAATTTATATTAACTGACATGAACCCTACATGAAACATTACCGTCTACAGCCGCGAGAGAGCGCTCTCAAATGCACAAGTCCTGTGCCCTTTCAGTCAGAGATTAGTGCTTGCGCTATGCCTGAAACACACGTGCATACCTAAATCCTCAAATTATGGCCGGGATTCTATTTATAGCCTATCAAAAGCAATCCTATCAAATAACACAGGCACAATTTTGTTCCGCCATGTTAGCAACTTGCTGTTAGCTCCTACTAGCTGCAGAGAGACAGTCTCCTGGCCGCAACATCTTCCTGTGGGCAGTCACAAGCCAAGGTGGGCAAGGCCATGAATAATTGTTTTCACTTCGGCGTCACAGGGAAGGGCTCTTTTTCTGATTCGCTTGTTTTTCCGTGTATTTTCTTTGGCTAATGCGGGCAATGGGGGTAGAAGATCATTTTCACGTGCAGCATGCATATGCAACTTGGAGTGAGCTATAGTCTTTAGAAAGGAACAAGTATTAAACGGTTTCTCGGTGAATGAGACCTTTTAATGTTGTTTGGGGAAATGGAAGTGGTTGCTCAAATTTGCATTTTTCTTGAACCCCCTGTTGGACTACGTTATAGCATTCAGAAGGAAGTGGTGAACTTTTTCTGGGACAAGTTACACTGGGTCCTTCAAGCGATTCTCTTCCTGTCAAAGGCTGGAGGACAAGGAGTGATAAACATGGTCAGTTACAGTTTATCCAGAGACTGCTCACTGCCTCATCTGCACTGGGCTGGAGGCCACTGGCTCTTGGCATCTTACAGTACATGGCATCTGTAACCTGGGACTGAACATTGCTCTTTTTCAAATGGATACAAAGCAACTTGCTCTCGACGGACTGACACCATTCTACAAAAGCCTTTTCAGGGTTTGGAGGATGTTTCCCCATGAGTGGGCTGGTGGGCTATCTTCTGTGCACTTGTTGCTTGGGAAACCTCTTGTGTTGGGGTCGCGATTTGATGTGTCATATAATTTTCCTAGCCTGGCCTTGGCCTGTCTACGTACTTCCGGTCAATTTCTTTTCCCTACAGTACTCCGTCTGGAATAGGTTGATTCACGCTCGTTTACTTCGGCAGTTGGGCAGCCGACCAACCAGCGAACAGTGGGCGTCCCTGAAAGCGATTACGTGCCCAGGCATTGTGTTTCAATTAGCCTACTACGTCCCCGCCCCTGAAGCAGAACGCTTGGAATACATTAACGTAGGGAGAGCGAAAATGACTTATACTTAAAATGACTTAATCTTTGATCAAATGTAAGTTTAGCCTATTAACAGGAGTGTCATGAACGAAGTCACAGTGGAGTAGGATGTTATATCGTCAGCTAAACTTTAGTCATAGATTTTGTCACTAAAGGCTACGAACGTACCCAAGTCAAACTGTAGTTTAGTAGGCTACATGGTCGGGTCAAAATCGCTATTTTTCAAACACTAAGAAGGCTCGACATAACTTGAAACTTTGATCGAAGCATCATCAGTGGCTCTACATATGAACTCGAGCATTAAGAACATTGTTCGTGTACACATAGTTTACTAAAAAGAAAGATTTTGGACAACTCACTCCTTGCAAGATGGCAGCGAGCAGAAAAAAACAAGTGAGTTGTTCAAAACCTCTCTTTTAGTAAAATCTGTGTACACCAACAATGTTCTCAATGCTCGAGTTCATGTGTAGAGACACTGATGATACTTCGATCAAAGTTTCATGTTGTGTCGAGCCTTCATAGTATTTGAAAAATAGCGATTTTGACGCGATTGTATCAAAAAAGTAGTAGCCCTATAGGAATCCCATTCAAAAGGTCATTTCACCCAAACGACAACGCATACAAGCTTAAATGTGGCGCTTTGGACGTACTTATGCATTTATATGAAAGTTTGACTTGGGTACATTCACAATACACTATATAATGCATTTTGGCGAGAGTTACGCAGATGAAACCTGTGATTGTTTGCTGATAAGATGCACCCGTGCTTGTTATGGGCGTACGTGCTGCAGAGAAACTTCTCTATGACGAAACGCCGGTTGTTAGTGATTGGTTCAAAGCGGTTCAAAGGAACTCCAATGATTTTAAACCTCAAAACTGTGCCCTCCCACCCGGAAATAAACGAACGCCTATGGATCTAGGCCAGACTCTCTGCGAAGTCAGAGAGTCTGGTTTCCAGGCTATAATTTTCCTGGTCTTAAAGGGGAACTTGGCAACTATTTCAACGAAATAAACCCGTTTAGAAATCATTTGGATGGTTAAATGACCTGTTCCGGTGAAAATGGTGACTTTTCCCGCTGCCCCTAGCGTCCCCAGGCGGAAAACCAACCTTGCAAAATTGAGACTACCGTCCCGAAAAGATAAGTGAGAAACAAGAAACTAGTTTTAAATTGTGTTTCTTACCTTGTAACATCCACATTGTCTGCCAAACTTATGCTAACCGTTTTGCTAGCTTGTAAACAAATCCATGTGCTTTATCGTTACCTTTGTCCACAGTTTGAAATGGCATAATGCACAATTTCTCCAGCAGAGGGGGAAATCCTGCCAAGTTTCCCTTTAAAACTCTGCTCTTTACAAAAAGAGTCTTGCAGTTCAGGCAAATTGTTAATGCAGCAGGATGTGACCTGCAGAATGCTCGGGCGGCAGCCTCTTACCTAGAAATAAGGTCCCAAAGGTATGCCAAGAAGCATTACCCCTAGATTATGCTAGGGGTAATGTGCAGGGTTCCCACTCTAAGTCAAAAGTAAAATTCCATGACTTTTCCCTGACAAAAAAACCTGAATTTCCATGACTAGTTATATCATTAATTGTACAATATACCGACCAATGATTTCAGAGCAGACTCGCAGCTTTCAAAAATCTTTTGCTTCTTTAGAGCGGGAAATGAATAAATGGGCATTGAATAAATCAACTGGGCTACTCAAGCAAACAGTAAAGCTAATAACCAGACATACTCCAATTCGGCGTGGAAATATTTCAATTAATTATATCTGGCAAGTACATTTTAAACTGCTACAACAAAATTCCCTGATATTCCATGACTTTGCCCCAAAAATTATAAAATTCCCTGACTTTCCATGTCTGGAATAGACTTTCCAAAATGCCATGATATTCCAGAAATGTCATGACACGTGGGAACCCTGTAACACTTACTCGTTGCATTGGACCCAGGGCCAACACTTTGGCCACGGTCAGCTGGTCAACATTGGGCGGCTTCCTCCTCGGAAAGTCCAGGTCGTCGATCACGCCCACGCAGCTGACGCTTGACAGAAGGACGTGGACATGGAAAGAGATACAACCTGACCATAACGCAGTGCTCAGCCCATTGAAAAACAACCACATGAAGGCCAGACAGATACGTACTGATGCTCTTCCGCGCACGCAACAGCCGCACTGCCTGGCTGTTGTCGGAGGCCTGCAGTAACTCGCTTCTCTTCTAGACGGCGAAACAGACCACCCTGTTAAACTCCTCCCGCCCAGTCTGGAGGGTGGCCCTTAAAGTAACGAACATTTTGCCGCGACGTCTTAATAGGCGACACGGTGTGCAAATGGCCAACCATGGTCTCCTCTTCAACCTTTGCCTTTTTTGCTGGGCTGGCCATGTTCATCGGGCAGTTAGTCTGTGCAGTGGAACGGGCTGTCAACTTTCGCTTTCCCGCTTCTAACCTGCACGGGGGCAACCTTTTAACAAGACATGACCACAAATCAGCTTTGAAACATTGTTTCTATCTCTGCTGACAAACACCAGACACCAACCACAAGAAACTTAGCTGTAGCAAATGTCCCTCTCAAGCTGATTGCTTCATAGATAGATACTTTATTGATCCCCAAGGGGAAATTCAAGGTCTCCGTAGCATACAGACATCACGCACAACATGCACTTACAGTAGAAAAAGTAATATACATTTAAGAAAACTCCACTGTACAATAGTAGAAGATAAACATGATGCTCAACTTTTTTCTCCACATTTACAGAAAAATCACACGATAATCAACAGTAAATAACACATGAATAAAACAACAAAAAACCCTGAATCACACCGATGAACAATATAAAAAAGCACAACAGAACACAACAATAATAACAAACAACTTCACTCAGTCATCTCCTTGTCAAGGATCTCTTCCAGCCCATTCAACACATCGAGCGCACCCGTGCACGACCGCACTCCTGACTCCGCCTCGCCCTCGGTGTTACTCCCTCCTGCGCTCTGTGTGCCCGCCGCATCAGCACCCTCGGTGTTACTCCCTCCTGCGCTCTGTGTGCCCACCGCATCAGCACCCTCGGTGTTACTCCCTCCTGCGCTCTGTGTGCCCACCGCATCAGCACCCTTGGCACTCTCCTGCTCCTGCCCGGCTGATGGCCCTGCTGCAGCAAACCCGCCACAACGGACGACCGATCCATCTCCGCTTACGGTGACCTCCACCTCTGAGAGCGCCATGAGCGACTCCTCCAGCGCCGCGCCATCGTGTGCACAGCAGTTGTCCCTCACGTAGGCAAACACCGCAGAGTTGCTCAACGACATAGAGTGCTCAGCCGGAACGGGGAGGAGCGGTTTATCACCACTCCAGAATACGCGATGATGTAGGCCGTGGTTCGCTGTAGAATCCCGCAGCGCTCGCAGCGGTGCGTGGAGCACCTGCCGACCAGGTTGTCCTGCCCTGCGTGGCACCTCGGGCACCTTGGCTTGGCCACAATCTTGACCCCCGTCACCACTCCGCAGACGACCTCCTCGCCGCTGGCAGACGCCTCAGGACAGCGGGCTGACCCACCTCCGCAGTGGTCGTGACCAGCGTGGACGGGGTGGTGGTCACTACCGTCCGGTCTCCCTCCTTCCTCGTGGTGAGAGTGGGAAAGCGATAGGACCTCCCCTCCTGCACTGACAGGATAAGTCGGTCCCACACAGTCAGTCCCGTCTGTCCTGTGGCGTCGCAAATCTCAAACACCTTCAGCTCACACGGCGTTCCACGAACCTGCACGACCCTGTTGGCCGTGGCCTGCACCACCCTGACTTTGATGACGCCAACCTGTTGAAAAAGAAGACAAACACAAACAAAAGTGTCATTAAGGTTTAACAGAGTTTGTCAGGGTGACACAATGGTCCTCGCTGTCGATTTCCAGCTCCAGCGAGCCGCTGTAGGATACGTTGAATGTCGAGCCCTTTTAAAGCATTTTGCAGCCGTCGCATCTGTGTGTGGAGCACTGTCTGGGGAAGTTCCCCTGGCTGTGGTGGCACCTCCGGCAGCGCTACTTCTGCTGAATGCTCACAGCGCTGACACAGCCGTGCAGAGTGGTGGTGTCCGAGTCGTCCTGGGGCTCCAGAGATTTGGGCACGCCGACGGCGCCAATCTCGGGTCACGGTGGTGTATGGCGTGCTCGTGAGCGTTGTAAGGTTGCCCGATTTTCTGGTGGCGAGGTGGCAGACCTTGAAACTCTTGGAGGGCTCCACGGACAGGATGCTCCGCTCCCAGAGGGTGAGCTTGGTGTGGCCGGTTTCATCACAAACGCGATACTCCTTGAGCTCCTTCATCGCCCTAATGGAATGGTCAGATTTTTTTTGTTAGCTAGGGATTCTCTCCCTCTCTCCTGTCATGTACAGGATTTAGTAGATGGGAGGCTTCTGATGGTCAAAGCAGTCTTTGAAGGCTACGCCTGGTATTTTCTAAATGTTTATGCTCCCACAAATGGGGCTGAAACAATTACTTTTTTTAATAGAGTTAATGAAGTGTTAAATGGTCTGGATTCGGAATGTCTTCTTTTTGTGGGGGGTGATTATAACTGTACTGTGAATGACAAGCTGGACAGGAATCAGCTAGAGCCTCATGTTCCCTCCCAGACTGCAGTGATTCAACTGATTAATTCCCATGATCTATGTGACACATGGAGAAACATGCATCAAGGGGTCAGGCAGTACACTTGGTCTCACAGCAGGGCTAATTATATTTCCTTTGCAAGGTTGGATAGAATTTACAGTCTGAAGCATCATCTCAACACTGTAAAGACATGTTCTATTCTGCCAACCAGTTTTTCCGATCACTGTGCTCTGTGCTGTGATTTGTAGTGTGTTTGTGAAGGCTTTTAGGCCTAGGAGTGCGTACTGGGGTTTTAACACATCACTACCGTATTTTCCGGACTATAAGTCACACTTTTTTTCATAGTTTGGCTGGTCCTGCAACTTATAGTCAGGTGCGACTTATATATGAAAAAAATACATAATTGAACATGTTTTTCAATGTTAATTTATATTAACTGACATGAACCCTACATGAAACATTACCGTCTACAGCCGTGAGAGAGCGCTCTCAAATGCACAAGTCCTGTGCCCTTTCAGTCAGAGATTAGTGCTTGCGCTATGCCTGAAACACACGTGCATACCTAAATCCTCAAATTATGGCCGGGATTCTATTAATAGCCTATCAAAAGCAATCCTATCAAATAACACAGGCACAATTTTGTTCCGCCATGTTAGCAACTTGCTGTTAGCTCCTACTAGCTGCAGAGAGACAGTCTCCTGGCCGCAACATCTTCCTGTCTTCCTGTGGGCAGTCACAAGCCAAGGTGGGCAAGGCCATGAATAATTGTTTTCACTTCGGCGTCACAGGGAAGGGCTCTTTTTCTGATTCGCTTGTTTTTCCGTGTATTTTCTTTGGCTAATGCGGGCAATGGGGGTAGAAGATAATTTTCACGTGCAGCATGCATATGCAACTTGGAGTGAGCTATAGTCTTTAGAAAGGAACAAGTATTAAACGGTTTCTCGGTGAATGAGACCTTTAAATGTTGTTTGGGGAAATGGAAGTGGTTGCTCAAATTTGCATTTTTCTTGAACCCCCTGTTGGACTACGTTATAGCATTCAGAAGGAAGTGGTGAACTTTTTCTGGGACAAGTTACACTGGGTCCTTCAAGCGGTTCTCTTCCTGTCAAAGGCTGATGGAGGACAAGGAGTGATAAACATGGTCAGTTACAGTTTATCCAGAGACTGCTCACTGCCTCATCTGCACTGGGCTGGAGGCCACTGGCTCTTGGCATCTTACAGTACATGGCATCTGTAACCTCGGACTGAACATTGCTCTTTTTCAAATGGATACAAAGCAACTTGCTCTCGACGGACTGACACCATTCTACAAAAGCCTTTTCAGGGTTTGGAGGATGTTTCCCCATGAGTGGGCTGGTGGGCTATCTTCTGTGCACTAGTTGCTTGGGAAACCTCTTGTGTTGGGGTCGCGATGTGATGTGTCATATAATTTTCCTAGCCTGGCCTTGGCCTGTCTACGTACTTCCGGTCGATTTCTTTTCCCTACAGTACTCTGTCTGGAATAGGTTGATTCACGCTCGTTTACTTCGGCAGTTGGGCAGCCAACCAACCAGCGAACAGTGGGCGTCCCTGAAAGCGATTACGTACCCAGGCATGGTGTTTCAATTAGCCTACTACAACCCCGCCCCTGAAGCAGATCGCTTGGAATACATCAACGTAGGGAGCGAAAATGACTTATACTTTAAATGACTTAATCTTTGAGCAAATGTAAGTTTAGCCTATTAACAGGAGTGTCATGAACGAAGTCACAGTGGAGTAGGATGTTATATCGTCAGCTAAACTTTAGTCATAGATTTTGTCACTAAAGGCTACGAACGTACCCAAGTCAAACTGTAGTTTAGTAGGCTACATGGTCGGGTCAAAATCGCTATTTTTCAAACACTAAGAAGGCTCGACATAACTTGAAACTTTGATCGAAGCATCATCAGTGGCTCTACATATGAACTCGAGCATTAAGAACATTGTTCGTGTACACATAGTTTACTAAAAAGAAAGATTTTGGACAACTCACTCCTTGCAAGATGGCAGCGAGCAGAAAAAAACAAGTGAGTTGTTCAAAACCTCTCTTTTAGTAAACTGTGTACACCAACAATGTTCTCAATGCTCGAGTTCATGTGTAGAGACACTGATGATACTTCGATCAAAGTTTCATGTTGTGTCGAGCCTTCATAGTATTTGAAAAATAGCGATTTTGACGCGATTGTATCAAAAAAGTAGTAGCCCTATAGCAGTGTTTTTCAACCACTGTGCCGGGGCACACTAGTGTGCCGTGAGAGATCATCAGGTGTGCCGCAGAAAATTACCCAAATGTCACTCAATGGTCCAGAAAAGCAATTGTTGCATCAAATAATTTATAACCACATGCCCTCATTGATTGTATGATTGCACTATTTGTGGTATGTAGGCATTGTACAACGGGGGCCCCATATCCAGTATTCACAGAATCATCACATATCCAGTTCATAACAACAATTAAATTAGATATAGTCACCTACAAATGAAACAGAGGGCGCTTGTTTTATTGAGCAGGTCTTGCATAGAAGCCATAATAAGGCCATATCTGTGTATTATTTGAAATTTTAGGCTATGGTATGTTTATTTTTTCTCTTTACACATGATGTTAGTGTGCCGTGGGACATTTTGTGTCAAAAGTGTGCCGTGGCACAAAAAAGGTTGAAAAATACTGCCCTATAGGAATCCCATTCAAAAGGTCATTTCACCCGAAAACAACAACGCATACAAGCTTAAAAGTGGCGCTTTGGACGTACTTATGCATTTATATGAAAGTTTGACTTGGGTACATTCACATGGGCGAGAGTTATGCAGATGAAACCTGTGATTGTTTGCTGATAAGATGCACCCGTGCTTGTTGGCGTACGTGGTGCAGAGAAACTTCTCTGTATGACGAAACGCCGGTTGTTAGTGATTGGTTCAAAGCGGTTCAAAGGAACTCCAATGATTTTAAACCTCAAAACTGTGCCCTCCAACCCAGAAATAAACGAACGCCTATGGATCTAGGCCAGACTCTCTGCGAAGTCAGAGAGTCTGGTTTCCAGGCTATAATTTTCCTGGTCTTAAAGGGGAACTTGGCAACTATTTCAACGTAATAAACCTGTTTAGAAATCATTTGGATGGTTAAATGACCTGTTCCGGTGAAAATGGTGACTTTTCCCGCTGCCCCTAGCGTCCCCAGGCGGAAAACCAACCTTGCAAAATTGAGACTACCGTCCCGAAAAGATAAGTGAGAAACAAGAAACTAGTTTTAAATTGTGTTTCTTACCTTGTAACATCCACATTGTCTGCCAAACTTATGCTAACCGTTTTGCTAGCTTGTAAACAAATCCATGTGCTTTATCGTTACCTTTGTCCACAGTTTGAAATGGCATAATGCACAATTTCTCCAGCAGAGGGGGAAATCCTGCCAAGTTTCCCTTTAAAACTCTGCTCTTTACAAAAAGAGTCTTGCAGTTCAGGCAAATTGTTAATGCAGCAGGATGTGACCTGCAGAATGCTCGGGCGGCAGCCTCTTACCTAGAAATAAGGTCCGAAAGGTATGCCAAGAAGCTCCTGGATAAATTTAATGGGGTCTTGAGCCACCAGGAGAAAAGTCTTCTGGTAGATTATGCTAGGGGTAATGTGCAGGGTTCCCACTCTAAGTCAAAAGTAAAATTCCATGACTTTTTCCTGACAAAAAAACCTGAATTTCCATGACTAGTTATATCATTAATTGTACAATATACCGACCAATGATTTCAGAGCAGACTCGCAGCTTTCAAAAATCTTTTGCTTCTTTAGAGCGGGAAATGAATAAATGGGCATTGAATAAATCAATTGGGCTACTCAAGCAAACAGTAAAATTAATAACCAGACATATTCCAATTCGGTGTGGAAATATTTGTATCTGGCAAGTACATTTTAAACTGCTACAACAAAATTCCCTGATATTCCATGACTTTGCACCAAAAATGATAAAATTCCCTGACTTTCCAAAATGCCATGATATTCCAGAAATTTCATGACACGTGGGAACCCTGTAACACTTACTCGTTGCATTGGACCCAGGGCCAACACTTGGGCCACGGTCAGCTGGTCAACATTGGGTGGCTTCCTCCTCGGAAAGTCCAGGTCGTCGATCACGCCCACGCTGCTGACGCTTGACAGAAGGACGTCATAGCCACCAGGGTTGCCAAAGCCTGTGATAACAAAATGGAAAGTGATACAACCTGACCATAACGCAGTGCTCAGCCCATTGAAAAACAACCACATGAAGGCCAGACAGATACGTACTGATGCTCTTCCGCACACGCAACAGCCGCACTGCCTGGCTGTTTGTCGGAGGCCTGCAGGAACTCGCTTCTCTTCTAGACGGCGAAACAGACCACCCTGTTAAACTCCTCCCGCCCAGTCTGGGGGGTGGCCTCAAAGTAACGAACATTTTGCCGCAACGTCTTAATAGGCGACACGGCGTGCAAATGGCCAACCACGGTCTCCTCTTCAACCTTTGCCTTTTTTGCTGGGCTGGCCATGTTCATCGGGCAGTTCGTCTGTGCAGTGGAACGGACTGTCAACTTTTGCTTTCCCTCTTCTAACCCGCACGGGGGCAACCTTTTAACAAGACCTTTTAACAAGACATAACCACAAATCAGCTTTGAAACACTGTTTCTATCTCTGCTGACAAACACCAGACACCAACCACAAGAAACTTAGCTGTAGCAAATGTCCCTCTCAAGCTGATTGCTTCATCTACCTTCAGATAGATAGATACTTTATTGATCCCCAAGGGGAAATTCAAGGTCTCCGTAGCATACAGACATCACACACAACATGCGCTTACAGTAGAAAAAGTAATATACATATAAGAAAACTCCACTGTACAATATAAACAGTAGAAGATAAACATGATGCTCAACTTTTTTCTCCACATTTACAGAAAAATCACACGATAATCAACAGTAAATAACACATGAATAAAACAACAAAAAACCCTGAATCACACCGATGAACAATATAAAAAAGCACAACAGAACACAACAATAATAACAAAAAACTTCACTCAGTCATCTCCTTGTCAAGGATCTCTTCCAGCCCATTCAACACATCGAGCGCACCCGTGCACGACCGCACTCCTGACTCCGCCTCGCCCTCGGTGTTACTCCCTCCTGCGCTCTGTGTGCCCACCGCATCAGCACCCTTGGCACTCTCCTGCTCCTGCTCGGCTGATGGCCCTGCTGCAGCAAACCCGCCACAACTGACGACCGATCCATCTCCGCTTACGGTGACCTCCACCTCTGAGAGCGCCATGAGCGACTCCTCCAGCGCTGCGCCATCGTGTGCACAGCTAGAGAGGAAGTTGTCCCCTCACGTAGCCAAACACCGCAGAGTTGGTCAACGACATAGACCGCTCCTCCCCGTTCCGGCTGAGCACTATCACCACTCCAGAATACGTGATGATGTAGGCCGTCGTTCGCTGTAGAATGCCGCAGTGCTCGCAGCGCTGCGTGGTGCACCTGGCGACCAGGTTGTCCTGTCCCGCGTGGCACCTTGGCTTGGCCACAATCTTGACCCCCGTCACCGCTCCGCAGACGACCTCCTCGCCGCTGGCAGACGCCTCAGGACAGCGGGCTGACCCACCTCCGCAGTGGTCGTGACTAGCGTGGACGGGGTGGCGGTCACTACCGTCCGGTCTCCCTCCTTCCTCGTGGTGAGAGTGGGAAAGCGATAGGACCTCCTCTCCTGCACTGACAGGATAAGTCGGTCCCACACAGTCAGTCCCGTCTGTCCTGTGGCGTCGCAAATCTCAAACACCTTCAGCTCACACGGCGTTCCACGAACCTGCACGACCCTGTTGGCCGTGGCCTGCACCACCCTGACTTTGATGACGCCAACCTGTTGAAAAAGAAGACAAACACAAACAAAAGTGTCATTAAGGTTTAACGGAGTTTGTCAGGGTGACACAATGGTCCTCGCTGTCGATTTCCAGCTCCAGCGAGCCGCTGTAGGATACGTTGAATGTCGAGCCCTTTTAAAGCATTTTGCAGCCGTCGCATCTGTGTGTGGAGCACTGTCTGGGGAAGTTCCCCTGGCTGTGGTGGCACCTCCGGCAGCGCTACTTCTGCTGAATGCTCACAGCGCTGACGCAGCCGTGCAGAGTGGTGGTGTCCGAGTCGTCCTGGGGCTCCAGAGATTTGGGCACGCCGACGGCGCCAATCTCGGGTCACGGTAGGGTATGGCGTGCTCGTGAGCGTTGTAAGGTTACCCGATTTTCTGGTGGCGAGGTGGCAGACCTTGAAACTCTTGGAGGGCTCCACGGACAGGATGCTCCGCTCCCAGAGGGTGAGCTTGGTGTGGCCGGTTTCATCACAAACGCGATACTCCTTGAGCTGCTTTATCGCCCTAATGGAATGGTCAGATTTTCTTTGTTAGCTAGGGATTCTCTCCCTCTCTCCTGTCATGTACAGGATTTAGTAGATGGTAGTAGCTTCTGATGGTCAAAGCAGTCTTTGAAGGCTACGCCTGGTATTTTCTAAATGTTTATGCTCCCACAAATGGGGCTGAAAGAATTACTTTTTTTAATAGAGTTAATGAAGTGTTAAATGGTCTGGATTCGGAATGTCTTCTTTTTGTGGGGGGTGATTTTAACTGTACTGTGAATGACAAGCTGGACAGGAATCAGCTAGAGCCTCATGTCCCCTCCCAGACTGCAGTGATTCAACTAATTAATTCCCATGATCTATGTGACACATGGAGAAACATGCATCAAGGGGTCAGGCAGTACACTTGGTCTCACAGCAGGGCTAATTATATTTCCTTTGCAAGGTTGGATAGAATTTACAGTCTGAGGCATCATCTCAACACTGTAAAGTAGGGGTGTCACGATTCTCCAAATCCTCGATTCGATGCAATTTTCGATTTTAAAGTCACGATTCGATTCGATTTTCGATCTTTTTTTCAACATTACTATTAATGCATTCCTTATATGTTATTTACTCTTTTTGGCCTTTTCCTTTTCTGTTTCGGGGGGCTTTTATTTTGAAACCGCTTTTTATTTTGAAACCGTTCCAACCGCGAGGTTGTAATGTAAACAGAACCAACATTAGGCTAAAACAGAGACGTGAACATAGTGAAATGAAACAACACAGAATTATAATTTGATCGTTTCAGCACACTTCGAAGAGACCCAAGGTTAGTGTTCATGGATACTTATCAATGTGCATTTTAAGCCTTAAAGTAACTTTGGACTGTAACTAGATCATCTTTTCACTTGCTAAGTTGAGTAGGGTAAGTTAGTTTTAATTGACGTGAATGAACGAGTACTTCCACACCGGTGATTTCGGTAGGTTGATGTGTATATTGTGATATGTAACTGGCTGCAGCCTAAAATTAGAGGAGTGTTGATGCTGCAGTTCAGCACGTGCGTTTGTGTGTCTTGGCATACATGCTGGATGTGACATTGGGGGTGTGGCTGCATCGTCGATTCTACTTTTAAATTCGAAGTTCGAGATTGAGATGTAATTTCGAACGATTTCGATATAAAATCGAAATCGTGGCACCCTTACTGTAAAGACATGTTCCGGTCGATTTCTTTTCCCTACAGTACTCCGTCTGGAATAGGTTGATTCACGTTCGTTTACTTCGTTTACTTCGGCAGTTGGGCAGCCGACCAACCAGCGAACAGTGGGCGTCCCAGAAAGCGATCTCTTTTAGTAAACTCTGTACACCAACAATGTTCTCAATGCTCGAGTTCATGTGTAGAGACACTGATGATACTTCGATCAAAGTTTCATGTTGTGTCGAGCCTTCATAGTATTTGAAAAATAGCGATTTTGACGCGATTGTATCAAAAAAGTAGTAGCCCTATAGGAATCCCATTCAAAAGGTCATTTCACCCGAAAACGACAACGCATACAAGCTTAAAAGTGGCGCTTTGGACGTACTTATGCATTTATATGAAAGTTTGACTTGGGTACATTCACAATACACTATATGATGCATTTTGGCGAGAGTTACGCAGATGAAACCTGTGATTGTTTGCTGATAAGATGCACCCGTGCTTGTTATGGGCGTACGTGCTGCAGAGAAACTTCTCTGTATGACGAAACGCCGGTTGTTAGTGATTGGTTCAAAGCGGTTCAAAGGAACTCCAATGATTTTAAACCTCAAAACTGTGCCCTCCCACCCGGAAATAAACGAACGCCTATGGATCTAGGCCAGACTCTCTGCGAAGTCAGAGAGTCTGGTTTCCAGGCTATAATTTTCCTGGTCTTAAAGGGGAACTTGGCAACTATTTCAACGTAATAAACCCGTTTAGAAATCATTTGGATGGTTAAATGACCTGTTCCGGTGAAAATGGTGACTTTTCCCGCTGCCCCTAGCGTCCCCAGGCGGAAAACCAACCTTGCAAAATTGAGACTACCGTCCCGAAAAGATAAGTGAGAAACAAGAAACTAGTTTTAAATTGTGTTTCTTACCTTGTAACATCCACATTGTCTGCCAAACTTATGCTAACCGTTTTGCTAGCTTGTAAACAAATCCATGTGCTTTATCGTTACCTTTGTCCACAGTTTGAAATGGCATAATGCACAATTTCTCCAGCAGAGGGGGAAATTGTCGTGGAAAAACCGGTCCACTTCCGAATCCAATGAACAATTTATCACTTAACTACTTACTAATTAGCACTCTGGAACAAGCGTCCGAAGGAGACAATGCAGACAGGAGATCTCTGAAGACTGTTGATCTTTATTCACCGTATTGCAATGATAGTCCAGCCTAAACGATGTCCAGACCAGGTGTCAAGCAATAGGGTGATATGAGATGTCATCAGCTGGCGCCCCCGATGAGATCTGAAATCAAAATGGCTGCGGCCTATCTTTTATACTCCTTAACCTTGAAGTTGGGCCTTCTCGCCTCCCTCGAAAGACACCTGTTGGCCTATCAGCATCCACCAAGGTTACGACTATTGGTGGAACCCACTGTCTCATCATGCATAAAGTCCAGTTGTAACAGGGCTTCTTATCTTGCCACCTGTTACTTGGCCTTGCTGTTACCACCATTACATCATCCAATTACATCATCCTCTCGCTCTCGGCCATCTAGTTCACTGTGAACTCCTTCACCTCGACCATCTAGCCAGGTGTCACTGTGAACTCCTTCACCCCACTCCTTGACTGCTGGTCTGGTCTGTTTAAGATGTGTACAGGCCTTGAAGTCTCATAATAATTGCAGTAATATCAAAGTTTATAAAAACCATACATGCATCCGTTAAGTCATAGAAATCCACCACAAAATCCTGCCAAGTTTCCCTTTAAAACTCTGCTCTTTACAAAAAGAGTCTTGCAGTTCAGGCAAATTGTTAATGCAGCAGGATGTGACCTGCAGAATGCTCGGGCGGCAGCCTCTTACCTAGAAATAAGGTCCCAAAGGTATGCCAAGAAGCTCCTGGATAAATTTAATGGGGTCTTGAGCCACCAGGAGAAAAGTCTTCTGGTAGATTATGCTAGGGGTAATGTGCAGGGTTCCCACTCTAAGTCAAAAGTAAAATTCCATGACTTTTCCCTGACAAAAAAACCTGAATTTCCATGACTAGTTATATCATTAATTGTACAATATACCGACCAATGATTTCAGAGCAGACTCGCAGCTTTCAAAAATCTTTTGCTTCTTTAGAGCGGGAAATGAATAAATGGGCATTGAATAAATCAATTGGGCTACTCAAGCAAACAGTAAAGCTAATAACCAGACATACTCCAATTCGGCGTGGAAATATTTCAATTAATTATATCTGGCAAGTACATTTAAAACTGCTACAACAAAATTCCCTGATATTCCATGACTTTGCCCCAAAAATTATAAAATTCCCTGACTTTCCATGTCTGGAATAGACTTTCCAAAATGCCATGATATTCCAGAAATGTCATGACACGTGGGAACCCTGTAAAACTTACTCGTTGCATTGGACCCAGGGCCAACACTTGGGCCACGGTCAGCTGGTCAACATTGGGCGGCTTCCTCCTCGGAAAGTCCAGGTCGTCGATCACGCCCACGCTGCTGACGCTTGACAGAAGGACGTGGACATGGAAAGAGATACAACCTGACCATAACGCAGTGCTCAGCCCATTGAAAAACAACCACATGAAGGCCAGACAGATACATACTGATGCTCTTCCGCGCACGCAACAGTCGCACCGTCTGGCTGTTGTCGGAGGCCTGCAGGAACTCGCTTCTCTTCTAGACGGCGAAACAGACCACCCTGTTAAACTCCTCCCGCCTGGAGGGTGGCCCCAAAGTAACGAACATCAAATAACAAACAACTTCACTCAGTCATCTCCTTGTCAAGGATCTCTTCCAGCCCATTCAACACATCGAGCGCACCCGTGCACGACCGCACTCCTGACTCCGCCTCGCCCTCGGTGTTACTCCCTCCTGCGCTCTGTGTGCCCGCCGCATCAGCACCCTTGGCACTCTCCTGCTCCTGCTCGGCTGATGGCCCTGCTTGCTCAACGACATAGACCGCTCCTCCCCGTTCCGGCTGAGCACTATCACCACTCCAGAATACGCGATGATGTAGGCCGTCGTTCGCTGTAGAATCCCGCTGCGGTGCGTGGAGCACCTGCCGACCAGGTTGTCCTGCCCTGCGTGGCACCTCGGGCACCTTGGCTTGGCCACAATCTTGACCCCCATCACCACTCCGCAGACGACCTCCTCGCCGCTGGCAGACGCCTCAGGACAGCGGGCTGACCCACCTCCGCAGTGGTCGTGACCAGCGTGGACGGGGTGGTGGTCACTACCGTCCGGTCTCCCTCCTTCCTCGTGGTGAGAGTGGGAAAGCGATAGGACCTCCCCTCCTGCACTGACAGGATAAGTCGGTCCCACACAGTCAGTCCCGTCTGTCCTGTGGCGTCGCAAATCTCAAACACCTTCAGCTCACACAGCGTTCCACGAACCTGCACGACCCTGTTGGCCGTGGCCTGCACCACCCTGACTTTGATGACGCCAACCTGTTGAAAAAGAAGACAAACACAAACAAAAGTGTCATTAAGGTTTAACGGAGTTTGTCAGGGTGACACAATGGTCCTCGCTGTCGATTTCCAGCTCCAGCGAGCCGCTGTAGGATACGTTGAATGTCGAGCCCTTTTAAAGCATTTTGCAGCCGTCGCATCTGTGTGTGGAGCACTGTCTGGGGAAGTTCCCCTGGCTGTGGTGGCACCTCCGGCAGCGCTACTTCTGCTGAATGCTCACAGCGCTGACACAGCCGTGCAGAGTGGTGGTGTCCGAGTCGTCCTGGGGCTCCAGAGATTTGGGCACGCCGACGGCGCCAATCTCGAGTCACGGTGGTGTATGGCGTGCTCGTGAGCGTTGTAAGGTTGCCCGATTTTCTGGTGGCGAGGTGGCAGACCTTGAAACTCTTGGAGGGCTCCACGGACAGGATGCTCCGCTCCCAGAGGGTGAGCTTGGTGTGGCCGGTTTCATCACAAACGCGATACTCCTTGAGCTCCTTCATCGCCCTAATGGAATGGTCAGATTTTTTTTGTTAGCTAGGGATTCTCTCCCTCTCTCCTGTCATGTACAGGATTTAGTAGATGGTAGTAGCTTCTGATGGTCAAAGCAGTCTTTACGCCTGGTATTTTCTAAATGTTTATGCTCCCACAAATGGGGCTGAAAGAATTACTTTTTTTAATAGAGTTAATGAAGTGTTAAATGGTCTGGATTCGGAATGTCTTCTTTTTGTGGGGGGTGATTTTAACTGTACTGTGAATGACAAGCTGGACAGGAATCAGCTAGAGCCTCATGTTCCCTCCCAGACTGCAGTGATTCAACTGATTAATTGCCATGATCTATGTGACACATAGAGAAACATGCATCAAGGGGTCAGGCAGTACACTTGGTCTCACAGCAGGGCTAATTATATTTCCTTTGCAAGGTTGGATAGAATTTACAGTCTGAAGCATCATCTCAACACTGTAAAGACATGTTCTATTCTGCCAACCAGTTTTTTCTGATCACTGTGCTGTGATTTGTAGTGTGTGTGTGAAGGCTTTTAGGCCTAGGAATGCGTACTGGTGTTTTAACACATCACTACCGTATTTTTCGGACTATAAGTCACACTTTTTTTCATAGTTTGGCTGGTCCTGCAACTTATAGTCAGGTGCGACTTATATATGAAAAAAATACATAATTGAACATGTTTTTAAATGTTAATTTATATTAACTGACATGAACCCTACATGAAACATTACCGTCTACAGCCGTGAGAGAGCGCTCTCAAATGCACAAGTCCTGTGCCCTTTCAGTCAGAGATTAGTGCTTGCGCTATGCCTGAAACACACGTGCATACCTAAATCCTCAAATTATGGCCGGGATTCTATTTATAGCCTATCAAAAGCAATCCTATCAAATAACACATGCACAATTTTGTTCCGCCATGTTAGCAACTTGCTGTTAGCTCCTACTAGCTGCAGAGAGACAGTCTCCTGGCCGCAACATCTTCCTGTCTTCCTGTGGGCGGTCACAAGCCAAGGTGGGCGAGGCCATGAATAATTGTTTTCACTGCGGCGTCACAGGGAAGGGCTCTTTTTCTGATTCGCTTGTTTTTCCGTGTATTTTCTTTCATTGGCTAATGCGGGCAATGCGGGTAGAAGATCATTTTCACGTGCAGCATGTGTAACAGAGGTCTCTCCCCTCCCTCGATCACTCTGCGTTGTGTATAAAGGATGGACGCCACGACCAACCTTGATTTTACTGTTTATTGCTCTCTGGAATATAGGACAAAACAAACACAAATCAGGCAGAGAGCGAGCCAGTCGCGTCACAGCTCCTCTGCCTCAGGACAGTAGTAAAAGAGAGCGGCAAGACCACGAGACACGCAGTTAACGGCGTGAATCGCCATAAAAGTACATGTGAAAAGACAATAACAAAAGTACATAAAACATGGCATACCTGGAATATAGGACAAAACAAACACAAATCAGGCAGAGAGCGAGCCAGTCGCGTCACAGCTCCTGCCAATCAAACAGGTAACCCACGTTTAAATACATTCAGTCAATTCACCAGTATGAAGACTGTAACATGTAAAACTGAGGTAATATCCATTGTGTAACGAGCTAACATAAAAACAGTGATTAAACAAACGTAACTCAACACCAGAAAACAGTTCTTTGTGAAAAATGCACAATACAAGTATAGTATATAAAAGATATGATGTATTGTATGCAAGACTCCACATACCTCTGCCTCAGGACAGTAGCAAAAGAGACAGAGGAGGGGGCTACCCGAACACTTAAGGGGTCTTCAGCGTGGGAACCAACCCCTGCCACACCCCCCTACCACCTACTGTACCTCAGAGGCTTGGGAAACTACAAAATATGCTCATAGAACTTGATGAAACGATGGGGAAATTCAGGGAAGCATAATTACCCTTGCTACACATGCATACAGTATGCAACTTGGAGTGAGTCTTCAGAAAGGAACAAGTATTAAACGGTTTCTCGGTGAATGAGACCTTTAAATGTAGTTTGGGGAAATGGAAGTGGTAGCTCCCCCAGTTATCCTATAGGGGCGCACCCTTATAATCAATAACCTTGTGGCGGCATCTTAATGGCACAAATTTGCATGTCTTGAACCCCCTGTTGGACTACTTGATAGCATTCAGAAGGAAGTGGTAAACTTTTTCTGGGACAAGTTACACTGGGTCCCTCAAGCGGTTCTCTTCCTGTCAAAGGCTGATGGAGGACAAGGACTGATAAACCTGGTCAGTTAGTTTATCCAGAGACTGCTCACTGCCTCATCTGCACTGGGCTGGAGTCCACTGGCTCTTGGCATCTTACAGTACATGGCATCTGTAACCTGGGACTGAACATTTCTCTTTTTCAAATGGATACAAAGCAACTTGCTCTCGACGGACTGACACCATTCTACAAAAGCCTTTTCAGGGTTTGGAGGATGTTTACCCATGAGTGGGCTGGTGGGGGCTATCTTCTGTGCACTGGTTGCTTGGGAAACCTCTTGTGTTGGGGTCGCGATTTGATGTGTCATATAATTTTCCTGGTCTTAAAACTCTGCTCTTTACAAAAAGAGTCTTGCAGTTCAGGCAAATTGTTAATGCAGCAGGATGTGACCTGCAGAATGCTCGGGTGGCAGCCTCTTACCTAGGAATAAGGTCCCAAAGGTATGCCAAGAAGCTCCTGGATAAATTTAATGGGGTCTTGAGCAACCAGGAGAAAAGTCTTCTGGTAGATTATGCTAGGGGTAATGTGCAGGGTTCCCACTTTAAGTCAAAGGTAAAATTCCATGACTTTTCCCTGACAAAAAAAAACTGAATTTCCATGACTAGTTATATCATTAATTGTATAATATACCGACCAATGATTTCAGAGCAGACTCGCAGCATTCAAGAATCTTTTGCTTCTTTAGAGCGGGAAATGAATAAATGGGCATTGAATAAATCAATTGGGCTACTCAAGCAAACAGTAAAGCTAATAACCAGACATACTCCAATTCGGCGTGGAAATATTTGAATTAATTATATCTGGCAAGTACATTTTAAACTGCTACAACAAAATTCCCTGATATTCCATGACTTTGCCCCAAAAATGATAACATTACCTGACTTTCCAAAATGCCATGATATTCCAGATATTTCATGACACGTGGGAACCCTGTAACACTTACTCGTTGCATTAGACCCAGGGCCAACACTTGGGCCACGGTCAGCTGGTCAACATTGGGTGGCTTCCTCCTCGGAAAGTCCAGGTCGTCGATCACGCCCACGCTGCTGAAGCTTTACAGAAGGACGTGGACATGGAAAGAGATACAACCTGACCATAACGCAGTGCTCAGCCCATTGAAAAACAACCACATGAAGGCCAGACAGATACGTACTGATGCTCTTCCGCACACGCAACAGCCGCACCGTCTGGCTGTTGCCGGAGGCCTGCAGGAACTCGCTTCTCTTCTAGACGGCGAAACAGACCACCCTGTTAAACTCCTCCCGCCCAGTCTGGAGGGTGGCCTCAAAGTAACGAACATTTTGCCGCAACGTCTTAATAGGCGACACGGCGTGCAAATGGCCAACCACGGTCTCCTCTTCAAGCTTTGCCTTTTTTGCTGGGCTGGCCATGTTCATCGGGCAGTTCGTCTGTGCAGTGGAACGGGCTGTCAACTTTTGCTTTCCCTCTTCTAACCCGCACGGGGGAAACCTTTTAACAAGACATGACCACAAATCAGCTTTGAAACATTGTTTCTATCTCTGCTGACAAACACCAGACACCAACCACAAGAAACTTAGCTGTAGCAAATGTCCCTCTCAAGCTGATTGCTTCATCTACCTTCAGATAGATAGATAGATAGATACTTTATTGATCCCCAAGGGGAAATTCAAGGTCTCCGTAGCATACAGACATCACGCACAACATGCACTTACAGTAGAAAAAGTAATATACATATAAGAAAACTCCACTGTACAATATAAACAGTAGAAGATAAACATGATGCTCAACTTTTTTCTCCACATTTACAGAAAAATCACACGATAATCAACAGTAAATAACACATGAATAAAACATTGAAAAAACCCTGAATCACACCAATGAACAATATAAAAAAGCACAACAGAACACAACAATAATAACAAACAACTTCACTCAGTCATCTCCTTGTCAAGGATCTCTTCCAGCCCATTCAACACATCGAGCGCACCCGTGCACGACCGCACTCCTGACTCCGCCTCGCCCTCGGTGTTACTCCCTCCTGCGCTCTGTGTGCCCACCGCATCAGCACCCTCGGTGTTACTCCCTCCTGCGCTCTGTGTGCCCACCGCATCAGCACCCTTTGCACTCTCCTGCTCCTGCTCAGCTGATGGCCCTGCTGCAGTAAACCCGCCAAAACGGACGACTAATCCATCTCCGCTTACGGTGACCTCCACCTCTGAGAGCGCCATGAGCGACTCATCCAGCGCGGCGCCATCGTGTGCACAGCTAGAGAGGAAGTTGTACATCACGTAGCCAAACACCGCAGAGTTGGTCAATGACAGACCGCTCCTCCCCGTTCCGGCTGAGCACTATCACCACTCCAGAATACGTGATGATGTAGGCCGTCGTTCGCTGTAGAATGCCGCAGCGCTCGCAGCGGTGCGTGGAGCACCTGCCGACCAGGTTGTCCTGCCCTGCGTGGCACCTCGTGCACCTTGGCTTGGCCACAATCTTCACCCCGTCACCGCTCCGCAGACGACCTCCTCGCCGCTGGCAAACGTGGGCCTCAGGACAGCGGGCTGACCCACCTCCGCGCAAGTCGTGACCTGTGTGGACGGGGTGGTGGTCACTACCGTCCGGTCTCCCTCCTTCCTTGTGGTGAGAGTGGGAAAGCGATAGGACCTCCCCTCCTGCACTGACAGGATAAGTCGGTCCCACACAGTCAGTCCCGTCTGTCCTGTGGCATCGCAAATCTCAAACACCTTCAGCTCACACGGTGTTCCACGAACCTGCACGACCCTGTTGGCCGTGGCCTGCACCACCCTGACTTCGATGACGCCAACCTGTTGAAAAAGAAGACAAACACAAACAAAAGTGTCATTAAGGTTCAGTCTGCGTCTCTCGTCAAAACACTTTTCATTGAAACAAAAACACAACAAAAAAAAAAACAATAATTACTAAAACGGTAACTCCAGGGCTCCCACTCTAAGTCAAAAGTGAAATTCCATGACTTTTCCCTGACAAAAAAACCCCTGAATTTCCATGACTAGTTATATCATTAATTGTACAATATACCGAATCTTTTGACTTTGCCCCAAAAATTATAAAATTCCCTGACTTTCCATGTCTGGAATAGACTTTCCAAAATGCCATGATATTCCAGAAATTCCATGACCCGTGGGAACCCTGGATGTGTTATGCAATGATGGGGATGGGTTTCCTTTCACTAGACTCTCACCTGCACTGCTTGAGTGTGGGCATACTAGCCCCTTGCTAGTGCTTGGGGAATGTGACAGGATTGATTTACATAGTTACTGGGAAGGTGGTGTATAAAAACCTGGTCAAGGTGGCTAATACACGAATCCGGCGAAACTACCGGAAGTAAGCGGGCGCCATTACTGAGCTGTTGCTGGGTAGCATTGCGCCAGAGCCTCCTATTGGATTCGTTGCGTCCACTGGGATAACAGCCCGCGATTTACGACTGTCTCACTACTTCTTTTATAATGTCGAGTGGGAAAACATGTTCCGTTTTCAATTGTTCCAATAGCAGCAATAAAATTACCAGTTGGAACAAAAAAAAAAAAAGTGAGATACACAAAATACCCCAGGTCGACTGCCCCTGTTTGGTAGCCTAACGTTACCATACGGTTTGCACAGATAGCAGTTAGCTGTACCTTACCCTTTCCTTTTGAAATGTGAAAATTAGATAAACAATGGTCACAAATGAAAAACATGAATTTGTTTATTTGATATCCATTCATTTATTTATTGTTGCCAAATGGACAGATATTTTTATAGTTTCCTCGTTAGCTAGCCTAGCTAGCATAGTTATTGCTAACGTTAGCTAGCTACAGTTTGCTTACATACCATATTGGATTGGTTGTGTCCACTGGGATAACAGCCCGCGATTTACGACTGTCTCACTACTTCTTTCATAATGTCGAGTAGGAAAACATGCCAAATGGACAGATATTTGTATAGTTTCCTCGTTAGCTAGCATAGTCATTGCTAACGTTAGCTAGCTACAGTAGTTAAGTAGATATAATATCAACCTAGTCCCAATTATGTCTTTATTTCCTCGTCCTCTACTCTAAGCTATTTTCATAAATAATCTGTAAGATCGCTTGTACCTTCATCTGTGACCGGAGGCCACTGTCTAACATCATCAACCCAACAAGCCATACTGCCTGGGTGCAGCTGTCATTGAGGGTGCTTTATCACAGAGATTTGTTTACATACCAGTAACAGCTCAGTAATGGCGTCGCCACAAGATGGCAGCCTCCACAGAACTCTCGTCGGATTCGTGTATAAGGCTACTCTGAAAGGTAGAATGGATACGGTGTGGAGAGACAAGTTGGGCATTGATAGTGTCTGACCTAAATCCAGCTATAAACGACATCTGTCCATTTTGTACGGAAAGGGAGACACTTTTTCATTGTTTTATGGAGTGTGATAGCAGACAGAATTAAGACAGCTTAAGTCTTTTGCTTTTTTCTTTGGGAATAGTGTTCACAAGACAAGGTTTTATACTGGGGTTTTATAATCAGAAGCACAGGGCTTATTATTGTGAGCTTATTAATTTCATTGTTGGTCAGGCCAAGCTGGCAATCTACATCAGCAGGAAAAACAAGGTTCAGCGGAACATGAGAGATGATGCATTAGAATATTACTTAAGACCAATACAAAAAACGTTTTTTTTGAAATGTTGGCCAACTGAAAAGTATGAGCATGTACAGCACTCAATACTTAGTTGGGGCTCTTTTTGCCTGAATTACTGCAGCAATGCGGCGTGGCATGGAGTCGATCAGTCTGTGGCACTGCTCAGGTGTCATGAGAGCCCAGGTTGTTCTGATAGTGGCCTTCAGCTCTTCTGCATTGTTGGGTCTGGCGTATCGCATCTTCTTCTTCACAATACCTAAGGTCAGGAGAGTTTGCTGGCCAATTAAGAACAGGCATACCATGGTCCTTAAACCAGGTACTGGTAGCTTTGGCACTGCGTGCAGGTGCCAAGTCCTGTTGAAAATGAAATCTGCATCTCCATAAAGTTGGTCAGCAGCAGGAAGCATGAAGTGCTCTAAAACTTTCTGGTAGATGGCTGTGTTGACCCTGGACCTCAGAAAACACAGTGGACCAACATCAGCAGATGAGATGACATGGCATCTATATGGGCAAAGATGGCAGCTTTGGTTTCTTTTTGTAGGTGAACTTCAGAAGTCTATTCAGACTGCATGGTGCTTGATTAATACACCTGTAGAAAGGCACCTGATGAAACCCATGAATAGGTTCACATTTTGAGTGAACCTCTTCTTACTGATTACCAGTGTTGGGGAGTAACGGAATACATGTACCGGTGTTACGTATTCAGAATACAAATTATGAGTAACTGTATTCCGATACAGTTAAATATAAATAAAGTTAAATAGTTGGTGTTTAGAATACAGTTACATTGTTGAAATCAATGGATTACATGACGATACTTCTCTGTTTCATAAGTTTATTAACTCTCTAAATAAAATAAGGCAACTCCATTTCCCAGAAGCTCCTGAAAGCAATCTATGATTTCCATGTTTAAATCCAAGCCCCGCCGTCTTGCACTAGCCTCAAAACGCAGCCAGCGCGCATTATGGACGTGTCATCGGAGACCCTGAAATGACTGTTTGCACAGCAAATTAGGAGTAAAGTAAGTGGAGGTAACTCCTGTTCCTCGCTGATCGCGGTTCCTGATGTCTGTTCAAAGGATATTTTCCCAAGTATTAATAGCTCAGGCTACTTCGGCCAATCGGTTACACAGTTTGCTAATCAATAAACAGAGCCTAGTTCACGTGTTGATTTAGACCTACAATTAAAGCAATCTCTAAAATAGGCACTGCATTCTAAGTTTTTTATTCTAACTTAAAATAGCTTTATGGATTATTTTTTTTTTCTAATTAGATCTACATTTACGTTTTAAAATGAATTATATGGTGCAGCCTCTGAAGAATTATTCTTGCGAGTAGGCTAGCATATTTTAACGTGCGGTTTTCGATTGTCATTACGCAATCACGTTCATTTTGAGAGCACTGATATACAGTAGCCTAGATAGTGTTTACATTTACAGGTCATTTGCGTTCCACCTGTCATATGCGCCCCTAACTTGTACTGGGTTGATGCCACCGAAAAATCTCACAGGCACTAATATATTTTCTGGCTACGCCCTTAAAGTAGCCTATTTATTTAGTTTGTTTTAATTAGCCTAGTCGCCTGCTGTACAGTAGTTTTAGTGGTAACCTTGCTATTTATGACCGCCGCGCAGCGAAGCGGCGGTCATATAGGTTTAGTCAGATTTATTTTTTTATTTTTCTTTTTTTCTTTTTTTTCTTTTTCGCATGTCCAAATTTCTGTCAATGATTCCCGGGACACTGAAAGACCGGGGTAGACGAAACTTGGTGGGCATGTAACCCCATATGGATAGCATGGAACCATCGTTTTTCGTTTTGATCTGTAGCCCCCCCGCTGGACTGCACCCCCCGAAAGGAGGGTAGGGCAGACACAATTTTCTGTGAATATCTCGAGAACCGTAAGGTTTAGGAGGACCATTTTTTTTTTGTATGTTGATCTCAAGGGGCCATGTCAACCCATTCCATAACCACTCATTTCATGTATAGCGCCACCTAGTTAAACACAAAAAAGTAAAAATGAGGTGTTGTAATCGCAGGTATCTGTGACCTAACATAGTCAAAACTGCACGAAATTGGAAGTGTAGGATCGATCATTATGACACCCTCTGAATGCACGCCAAGTTTCGTGGAATTCCGTTCATGGGGGGCCACACAATAAATTAATTTATGTTACTATACACCAACTGGCCTGTAGGTGGCCGGAGACAGTTTTCTGTGAATATCTCGAGAACCGTAGGGCCTAGGAGGTCCACCTTTTTTTTGTATGTTGATCTCAAGGGGCCATGTCAACCCATCCCATTACCACTTATTTCATGTATAGCGCCACCTAGTTAAAAATTAAAAAGCAAAAAATTAGGTGTTTTCATCACAATATCTCTGGCTGACATGGTCAAAACTGCACGAAATTGATATTGTAGGATCATTATGACACCCTCCGAATGCATGCCAAGTTTTGTGTACTTTCGTTCATGGGGGGCCTTACAATAAAACAATTTATGTGTACATTTAGTGACGTACACCAACAAGGATTCCCGGGACACTGAAAGACTGGGGTACACAAAACTTGGTGGGCATGTACCCCCACATGGATAGCATGGAACTGTCATTTTTCGTTTTGATCTGTAGCCCCCCCGCTGGACTGGACCCCCCGAAAGGAGGGTAGGGCAGACACAGTTTTCTGTGAATATCTCGAAAACCGTAGGGTTTAGGAGGACCATTTTTTTTTTGTATGTTGATCTCAAGGGGCCATGTCAACCCATTCCATAACCACTCATTTCATGTATAGCGCCACCTAGTTAAACACAAAAAAGTAAAAATGAGGTGTTGTAATTGAAGGTATCTGTGACCTAACATAGCTCCCAAAAGGAGGGTAGGGCAGACACAGTTCTCTGTGAATATCTTGAGAACTATAGGGCCTAGGATGACCATTTTTTTCCGTATGTTTGCCTCCAGGGGTCATGTTAACCCATTTCATGTGCACACATGTGCACAAACAGATACACACACACACACACATACATTCACAGTAATCATACGTATGACACATACTCACACAGTAGACATATGTACGCTTACGCAGATACGCAGGCACACACACAAGCACGCACACACACACACACACACACACACACATAACATAAACATAACACAAACAATCAAGAATTTCTCAGAATTATGAACAGGCAAGATGGAGGTGGGGTTGTATAAAATGAATTTTACATGTGAAATCTATGAACTAATAATGTTTTAGTACTTGTTGTCTAGCAGATACCAGTGAGAATTTAGTGTGGATAATGCAATTTAGTGAGACAGTTAGAATCATATAGGCCTTTCAGCGTGATTTCTTTTTGTGGAAAAAATGTGCTGGACTGGGCGGCGGTCATATTTTGTACCGCTCTGCGGTACATCTAGTTTTGTATTGTTTTTATCATTACAGTAGGTAATTTTCATACCTGACACACACACACACACGACAGACAATCTCCTTAACTATGCCAATGTTACCGTCCAATCTCCTTAACTATGCCAATGTTACCGTCCAATCTCCTTAACTATGCCAATGTTACCGTCCAGGCACAGCCCATGCTCAAGCACAAGGTAATTTACCGATCCCAGTTCCTGTCAGACTTTCACAATAAAGGCATAACGCCACAAAAATACACTAAAAAAGGACACTTATATGATTAAACACACACACTTTGTGCCATCCTCCACTTAAACACAAAGTTTCACTACAAGAGTCCAAAAGTTTGTGATGTTTTGCATGTTGTGTATGCGTTCATGACTTTTAGAGTTTATTGTTAAAGGACACGTAGGCAAATCCGTGTATGTGGGTGAGGGAAGGATGAGGACTAATTTTGCATAAAGGGCGTTCTATCAGTTGATGACAACAACCATAACCAGACTGACTGACTCTGGAGCTGTCTGACAGGTAAGGCTAATTTAAAAAAAATATATAGTCTACTTATGATGTCTGTGGACACAAAATTAATACGTTATCTACAAATGTAGGGGAGATTTTTTTTTAGCCCCTATTTTAGGGTATGGTTTTTCCCAGCATCCAGGAACCATGACTGACAAAAGCATACAAACAATAGCCAAAGCAGCAGTTAATTAGCGGGTAGATAATTTGTAACTAATTAAGTATTCAGAAGTACAAGTATTTGTCCTTTTTCATGTATTGTAATGTAATGTTTATCCTTTGGTCAGTCATAGGACTTGAACAGACCTTTAGTTCCTTACATCCAACAAAAACATTTGACCTATTTTCATAACTTTGCAACTGTTTAAATGGATGCAACAATATCATTTAACTCATTAATCATTCTCTGTTCACAAATCTAAAATATTTTCACTGTTAAATACAAAACCAGATAACTCAATTATGTGTAGTCAGGGCTCGAACTATCTTTTTATCTTTAAGGGGGTCTCTCTATCTCATAAAAGTTGGCACATCCCGCGCATAGCCTAAAGGCGATACATTATAGGCGCGAGTGGCGCTTTTGCGCAGTATTCGCATAGTTGGCCTAGACTATAACTTGACACACGCACACAACAGACAGAGATTTTTCATATAAATTGATTCCTTTTAGTTAATTTCAACATATTATTGATTGCAATAGTCCATATTTCATTTCAATTTCACAATTCAAAGAAATAGTGATTTAGTCGTGCCATTCTCAATTTCACAACGTGACTCATTTGAACCAGACCACCGTCTCAGATAGGCTATCCAGTGTCAAACACAATAATGCATTTACTTATACACAGGGAAAATGCATAACTGGCAGAAATTAATAAAGCCATTGCAGCCAAACTATGTCCTGGTATTATAGGCTAATGTACACATTACTGTACGGGTGTTCAGTTGTCTCGTGTGTTGAACCGTGGAAATAAATAGACGAACCATTTTGGAATTTGCACCGAGATGTCGGGTAGGCTAGCCATTGAATATTCCGCCATCAGAGATTGCTAACAGGTGTTTCAAAATATCTGGGAACTTTCCGGAGCTCTGAATTGCAAAGGATAGCTACAGATCAATTCACACAACCATTGAAGTGGGCCATAATGTATGGCTTTGTCAATAAACATAGAAGAGGCAAAGCAAGTTCAACAGCAAACAGGACTTTTTTTTAGCACATATCAAACCAGGCTAGCCTAATGAACTCGCTAAGGACTTGCTAGTGCTGTCAAATTCGATCGTATGCGGTTTGCTTATATAGTCTAGTGCACCATGGTGTGGTGGTGAAGTGCTGTCATGCTGCGTTCAAGAGCGTAGGGTAGGTCTACTGTACGTCCAGTAGTAGCCTATATTTTAATTTAACGTCTTTAATGATGGGAGCCAGTCCTCACTCTAAGCAGGGCTGGACTGGGACCAACCATAAGTATTTGATATGCTGATGATATATGCGCACATTGTGTTTCAAAAAGTAAATATAAAGCGCAGTAGCCTACATGGAAGAGCTGTTAAGAGTTTAACATGTTAAAAAAATGTATACGCTCTTTCACTACTTACAGAGACTGTGTGCACCAAAATCTATAGGCTACTATTATTATGCTGTTTTAAGTCTGACTGAATAAAATGAGTCCTGTAATTATTTCCTATGTTGAGCATTTACACGCTTTTAGCCTACAATCTCCCCAGATAATATTGTAACGATTTGATATCGAACCACACAGTTGTCCAATCAAAAGGTTTAATAGCGGAAGCAGGAATCAGCCAACACTAAGACAAAGACACCATTACATAGAAAACACCAGGGAAGTCAATAAAACAAGCACGATACACGAACAGGGTAACGTTAGTCACATAAAATACACCGGGCAAAACACATGAGGTACAACGTAAAGAAAGACTACACAAGCTAACACATACATGACAAGGTAAACGCAATTACACTAACTAAAACCGACATTACACAAACCAGCATTCACACACATTGCATTCTGGGAGGCTAGCACTCAGTCCAAAAGACGCCGACGTTACACAGCCCCCTCGCGAGCTATTGCCGTCCTCGGCAATATCTCCTCGCTTAGCCATTGCCATAACGTCGGTGTGGGCATTCACTCACTCAGTCCATCAGTCTGTGGTACCGCCAACAACACGTGGGGTGCACACGCCGCAGGAGCTCACTCAACGGGGAGCCACGCTGCTAGCAATCCAGTGCGGGCGTGCTAGCAGCCACGTGGCCGTCCCCGCTCGTCACCAGCTCCCTCTCAGCAGCCGCCCTCAGGCTGCACTTTACGCGGCGTGTCACCGCGGCACTCCTCCTCTCCAGACGGGGCCCTAGGTGGCCTTACTACCGTAGACTGTGGCACCAAGCACCGGAACTCACGGGTCAACTGTAGCTGCACCTCCGTTGCTCCACTCCACAGTCGCACCGACCAGGATAGGCAGGCACCAGCTCCGCTGCAGCCGGACCACGCTGAGCTCTCAGGCCGTCAGCTACCGGTTTCGGCGTCCCTCCTCACGCTGCCTCCTCGCAGAGCTGTCCTCCTCTGCTCCCAGCCCGCTCCACTCCGTCATGGTCGCGACGAAGGCTTGACCCCCCTCTTCTGCCTCGTGCTATCTCCCAACACAGCGAACCTTTTTTTCTTCTCTGGCGCCGGCCAACAGGCCAACTAGAACGGGCGCCCACACAGCACGGTGCCTCTCACATGCACCCAAACGTTTTAAAGTTCAGAGTTCACAGTGGCCTTCCGTCGAAGCTGCCCCACCGTCGTGAGCTCGCTGCCCTCAGCGGCCCCGCCAACCGACCATCGTCTAGGAACCTCCTCCCCGCCGCACTCCCTCGGCTCTGCTCACGCGTCGCGCCTCGCAGCGGAGTCAGCGCCCAAGCCAGCGTCGTCTTCTCCGCGAACGCTTCTTCAGGCCCCTCTTCCGGCAAGATCTTCTCCCATGGCCGCAGGCAGCTCCAGACGATAGCTCCTCTCCTCCGTCGGCAGTAGCGATAGAAGGCCCCGAGCTTTTTAATAGCCCTTACAAGGGCTCTCTCTGCATCCTCTTGCGTGGGCCTCCACCCAGTGATGAGGTCTCCCGCTCCCAGCTGCTCCCGCTGAGTGGAGGCCATGTTCGAAAGTCGCTTCTGACACCAATGTAACGATTTGATATCGAACCACACAGTTGTCCAATCAAAAGGTTTAATAGCGGAAGCAGGAATCAGCCAACACTAAGACAAAGACACCATTACATAGGAAACACCAGGGAAGTCAATAAAACAAGCACGATACACGAACAGGGTAACGTTAGTCACATAAAATACACCGGGCAAAACACATGAGGTACAACGTAAAGAAAGACTACACAAGCTAACACATACATGACAAGGTAAACGCAATTACACTAACTAAAACCGACATTACACAAACCAGCATTCACACACATTGCATTCTGGGAGGCTAGCACTCAGTCCAAAAGACGCCGACGTTACAATATTAAGTGAAGATACACACATCCGAAAACATTTTCATTGTTACGGGCTATCATAATTTCTGTGTCATTCTAGTGTCTTTCTGAGTGCGTGCGTGTGTAGCCTACGTGTGTGTATCTGCCTGTATGCGCACAGAAATGTGATATGTTTGCTTGTTGTACTGCGTCAAGATTGACAACAATTTCCACCAATCATGACTGACTTCAGATCTCAAAAAGTTGAGTGCGTTGAGGCCGACCACTCGTTGATTTGTTGTGGATAACTTATTTTATTTTTTATCCTCTCCGCGTCGACGACAATCGAATAGCGCAATGTAAAATGCAGATGGCTTCTTTGCTACTGATGCATGTTGCAGAAAAACGCTCAAATGCATCAATCGAAAGCGGAGGAGCAGGTGGTCACCCAGCCCTACACACAACAGCCCTCCCTGCATGAAACGTCCCTCTTCATTCTGCTAACATTTACAGTAGCTATTCTGACCTCTTCCTCAATTTGTCCCTGCTGGGTAACGTCTCTCTCCAGTAGTCTCCTTCCTCTGTGTCACTAGACTGCACATCAAACGTAACGTCTCTCTCCTCCTTTTCCGAATCCACCTGTACTTCGCCTTCCTCTGTGTTACTACACTGCACATCAAAGCTGTGTTCCACTCCTTCAGCGTGTGCACTCGATGTCGACGGCCCTGCACCCGGTGTAACAGTCGACCTTGGGGTGAACATTTCTGTGATTTTGACATATTTTGCTGCGTCCACTTGTAGGCTTTTTAGCCTTTTGTCTCGCAGCTTCTGTGGGCCCCCTTGCGCTTTTGTGGTTTATTAGGCCTACTATCCATTTTCAGTTTCACAGGAAACTCACTTCTCTCCGCGGTCAGACAGCTCAAATGGCAAAATTTGATGACCCTGGGAGGGGAGGGGGAGGGCTGAGAGATGTCATAACCAATGGGCCGCGTTTCGTGTCTCAAATACTGTCGCAGTGGATTTTTTTTTTTATTATTATTATTAAATTATGACAGCCCCGGCCCAAAAATGTGCGTCGGCCCATGGCCAGTCCTTGCCTGACTCTAAGGGAGCTCGGCTCCCTCTGGCTCCCACGTAATTCACACACAGTAGTACATTATTTATCGTTTAATGATCTATGTGGTGAATTTCAGGTGTCTAATTATATTCCAATTTCCCAATGATCATGGAGGTTTGTCTGGGTTCTCCCAGGCTACATGGAGGATGTTCTGATGAAGAATATATTGTCAACATCATTATCATAGGCCATTATCTATTCAGCCGAGTTCAAATTGGACTATTGAAAAAAATTAACTTCAACTGCATTATTGCATTCAAAGAATCAAATGTGGTTAAAAGTAGCGAGTACTCATGCTCATTAATTCAAAAACAGTGGAGTCAAAAGTACAGTATTTGCCTTTTAAATGTAGTGGAGTAAAAGTCACAAGTTTCCAAAAAGATTAATACTCAAGTAAAGTACAGATACTCAAAAATCATACTTAAGTACCAGTGTTGGGAGTAATGCGTTACAAAAGTAATGTAATTACTGTAATATATTGCTGTTTGCAGTAATGCGGTAATGTAAGGCATTACTAAAAAAATTGGGTAATATTTTACTCGGTACAAACTTCATGCATTACAATGCATTTTAACCCGAAATTAAGTGGTGTTTTTTTTTTTATACATATTCGCAAACACCACCGCGAGAACAACAGAGAAGAAAAAATTGCGCATAATAGTAGAACGTTATCTCCTGATACTAGTTGAAGATGACTGTGGCTGCAGCTGACTCGAAGTCGGATTATTTGCTGGATAGACATAAGCCTACGATCATTATTTTCAGCTTGTCAGAGACAAGGATATGAAGAACATAATAGTTAAGTAAGTGCACTTTGTGTGCGAAACCGAAAGATCTCTCTATGCCTCGCGAAATAGCACAAGTAGTTTAATGAAACATCTAAAGTGGTGCCATGCTAATCTTTTTGATTCTTGTTACAGTTTTTTCTGATTGCTTAAGCACATTTTTTGTAACTATGGCTTTTTTTGCAAAACTCTACACACAAATGGCAAAACCTCTCACCCAATCAGCAAAACATTGTAGTTCTCTTGCAAAAGCTAACACACCTTGCTTAACTCTTCACACCTTCGTAAAAATGGTGTTTTCGTATCTAACAGTAAACACAAGCCATCACAATAGTAAGCACACAATGTGCCAACAACACACTGATGGTATGAATAAAAAACACATCTGGCTTTTGCTTTCTCTGTGCACAAGGTAGACTATGTCAGTTTGAGGTCATACTTTTGTCATAGTTCTGCAAACATACAGGGATCCAAACTTCAAGTATTAGTGTTTATTTACACACATCAAAACAAACACAAGTGTGTTTTTCCAAGTCAAAACACAAAATAGCATTTCACTGAGACAAAACAAATCAGTCTACATCGAGTCGTCTCTCTCAAAGTTCTGTCTACATCACATGCAATGTCCTAGTCCAAGGCACCGGGAAAAATATATTCTGGAATGACGTATCCAGGCCTGACATGACAATATCCCCACATGTAGACTGTTTTTTTTGTCTGTAAAAGGGCTATTTCTTTCTCTTCTCACTCTTCCTGCTCACTCCATTGTACCCATTGTACATTACCTGTGGCTTGTTTATAGTGCTTAGGCTGATTGCAAAGTGAACTAATTATCTAAAACAGTTTTCACATGAGAAAGTGTGCCAGAGAGTTGGCAAAATAGTGTAAATAATAGCCATTGTGCCTACAGTTGTGCAAAGTGTGTGTTACAAAATTGCAAACTGAGTGCAAAGCAGTGTTTGTGCTTTTAGTTTTGCGAACTCAGTGAGTGGTTTTGCCATTTGTGTGTAGAGTTTTGCAAAAAAAGCCATAGTTACAAAAAATGTGTTTAAGCATTCAGAAAAAACTGTAAAACACAAACTATGCTCTTAGTAGTGCATGTCAGCTTTGTGCTGTGAACTTAAATTAAAGAGAATAAAGGGATAGAAATGCAGAAAAAGATTGTGTAGCATGGCCCCGCTCCCACCACGCGCATCATGCACTTTGCGTAGGGCACCAAAGGACAGAGGGGGCACCCAAATATAGCCAATTAAAAGCTTAAAATAGCTTTACTGCAAACGGCGTTTCACTCAATAACGTTTACAATCTCAAAATGCACTAACACCATGTTACATGCAAGTTTGATACTTTTTGGGTTCTCTCAATCTCCACCACGTAGTACTAGAATGGAATTGGTGGGTCTTCAATAATTAGTTTTCCAAGCATTTCATGAAGCACATGATATGCCGAGTCGACTGAAACGCATTCCATTCAGATAGCTAGGTGGCTACCAGGCACATAATTCACTTTTAATTGCAAAAAGAAATGTGAAGCAACATGTCATTGCACACTTCCATTTCCAAAGCAATGAAAGCTGCTTATAACAACTTAACATTGTGCATATTATTGTTAATATTGTGCTATCAATGTAACTCAAATAAACAAGAGCTGGCAAAAGGACATAATGAGAACATAAAGATAAATGTTGTTAAAGTGACAGTGCACCATTTATAAGTAAAACAGCATTTTGTTCAGAAATTAATGTTTAAAAACACACAGTAATGGTCTTAAATTATAAGCCTTTTTATTTTACTTTAGGTGTTTGAGTTATCATTTAAATGTCACTCACTCAAAGCCACTCACTTAGGGCACCGAAATGGCCAGCAGGCCACCATCTTGACATTTCTTTATGTAAGCTTTGATTTAGGCTCTCTGTTGATTTTAATGAGAAGGCCTAGGCCTTAAAGTTACAGTATTTCTATCACAATTTACCAGACTTTGACCTTTTGTCGGTTTTTAACAAAATTCTGACTATGATTGTTCCTTGTATTGCATCATGAGCACTGCTCCTATTGCATTCTACTGTTAGCCTTAAGCCTAGCTCAGTCATTATGCTATACCACATCTCCCTCCATTGGAAGAGCAATGAGCTGCATTGAGCGTAATAAACTGCATTTAGAATGCCAAATCCATATTTCTAGATATTTTGGTGAAAGTAACTTAAAAGTAATGCAATAGTAGTGTAATGCCTTACAATTCAGAGACAGTAATATTATAATGTAACAAATTACTTTGAAATGACAGTAATAAGTAATACATAATACATTACGATTTTAAGGTAACTTGCCCAACACTGTTAAGTACAGTAATCAAGTAAATGTACTGTCCACACCTGGCTGTGTGAAGGTGAAAAGTTCCCACCCATGTCTATCAACTTCGTAGGGATTTGTTAGCAACAATAAATTAGTAGATAGACCAAGAAAAGATGCTGGAATTATCTACCCTGGAAATCCAGAGTTCTCGCGAGAGCACAATGGAATTGTCTCTAGACACTCTGGCAATGAGCAATGATGCACGTTACTTTTTCCCCTTGCATTCCGGGGAACCAGCTAAACTGATGAAGACAACGCTGCAATGTTGGAGGAGAGTACACATCGTTCGTAGTGTTATCCGATTGCGTCGAAGTCCGAAATCATTCAGAGTAAACATGGTCTAGTGTTATCCATTTGCGTGCAGTGATATTTTTAAATGCATGCTTGTTGCCACCCCTCGGGTTGGGCCATTAGCCTACATTGTTCGTACATTGTCACCGGCAAGACTTGAACATAATTGTTTCGGGGGGTGGATGAATACAAGGGGCAGACTGAGGACGGAGAAGCACTGCTGGCCTCTGGATTCTGAAGGCTGATGTGTGTGTGGTGTGTTTGGGTCTGAGAGAGAGAGAGAGAGAGAACCGAAAAAAGTAACACCATTGTGAATTAGTTGGTAACTGATTGTCTTTCAATATCTTTTTGCTAATGTCTTTTTTTGCTATTCATCCAATACAATTTGATGTCAGAAACAGCCAAGAATGTTTTATATTGTTTGTTTTCTTCACTGCATAATGTATAATGTAAAACATTATCTCCAGCAATTTTGAATTATTTTAATTTATTCAAATGTATTTATTTAATAATTTAATTTCTTCAGACCATCAGTCATGACCCTGCTTCTCATTACTTTCCTGCTGGTCTCAGGTCAGTCTACTCTTTATAGTGTGTGTGTGTGTGTGTGTGTATGTGTGTGTGTGCACGTTTACTTATTCTCAAGTATGGACACGAATAACTGTATACTAACTAGATGTACCGCAGAGCGGTACAAAATATGACCGCCGCCTAGTCCAGCACATTTTTTCCACAAAAATAAATCACGCTGAAAGGCCTATATGATTCTAACTGTCTCACTAAATTGCATTAGCCACACTCAATTCTCACTGGTATCTGCTAGACAACAAGTACCAAAACATGATTAGTTCATAGATTTCACATGTAAAATTCATTTTATACAACCCCACCCCCATCTTGCCTGTTCATAATTCTGAGAAATTCTTGAATTGTGTGCATGTGTGCGTGTACACGTTTATGTTTATGTGTGTGGGTGTGTGTGTGTGTGTGTGTGCGTGCGTATGTGTGTTTGTGCATGTGCATGCATACGTACATATGTCTACTGTGTGAGTATGTGTCATACGTATGATTACTGTGAATGTATGTGTGTGCGTGTGTATCTGTTTATGCACATGTGTGCACATGGAATGGGTTAACATGACCCCTGGAGGCAAACATACGGAAAAAATTGGTCATCCTAGGCCCTCAAGATATTCACAGAAAACTGTGTCTGCCCTACCCTCCTTTCGGGGGGTCCAGTACAGTGGGGGGGCTACAGATCAAAACGAAAAACGACGGTTCCATGCTATCCATGTGGGGTTACATGCCCACCAAGTTTTGTGTACCCCGGTCTTTCAGTGTCCCGGGAATCCTTGTTGGTGTACAGTCACTAAATGTACACATAAATTATTTTATTGTAAGGCCCCCCATGAACGAAAGTTCACAAAACTTGGCATGCATTCGGAGGGTGTCATAATGATCCTACACTTTCAATTTCGTGCAGTTTTGACCATGTCAGCCAGAGATATTGTGATGAAAACACCTAATTTTTTGCTTTTTAATTTTTAACTAGGTGGTGCTATACATTAAATAAGTGGTAATGGGATGGGTTGACATGCCCCCTTAAGACCAACATACAAAAAAAAGGTGGACCTCCTAGGCCCTACGGTTCTCGAGATATTCACAGAAAACTGTCTCTGGCCACCTACAGGCCAGTTGGTGTATAGTAACATAAATTCATTTATTGTGTGGCCCCCCATGAACGGAATTCCACGAAACTTGGCGTGCATTCAGAGGGTGTCATAATGATCCTACACTTGCAATTTCGTGCAGTTTTGACTATGTTAGGTCACAGATACCTGCGATTACAACACCTCATTTTTACTTTTTTGTGTTTAACTAGGTGGCGCTATACATGAAATGAGTGGTTATAGAATGGGTTGACATGGCCCCTTGAGATCAACATACAGAAAAAATGGTCCTCCTAAACCTTACGGTTCTCGAGATATTCACAGAAAACTGTGTCTGCCCTACCCTCCTTTCGGGGGGTGCAGTCCAGCGGGGGGGCTACAGATCAAAACGAAAAACGATGGTTCCATGCTATCCATATGGGGTTACATGCCCACCAAGTTTCGACTACCCCGGTCTTTCAGTGTCCCGGGAATCATTGACGGAAATTTGGACATGCGAAAAAGAAAAAAAAAAAAAAAAAAAATCTGACTAAACCTATATGACCGCCGCTTCGCTGCGCGGCGGTCATAATTAGTATGTGTGTGTGGATGCGAGATTTCTCTGTGTGTATCTGTGTATAGTTCTATATCTGTGTGTGTGTGTGTGTGTGTGTGTGTGTACTCCTCTCTCCTCAGGTCTGGGCAGTCTCTCCTCCTCTGTACCACGTCAGTTCCATGTGGTGAAGGAACAGAAGAACTGGACAGAAGCTCAGCAGTACTGCAGAGAGGAGTTCACTGACCTCGCCACCATAGACAACATGACAGAGAATGAGAAGGTGAAGAGCATGATCCATGATGGAGGTGTCAGTCAGGCTTGGATTGGGCTGAAGCAGGGAAGCAGTCCCAAGTGGCAGTGGACTCTGGCCGACAGGGATTTCTACAGAGAGAATGAAACAGAGTTCAGGAACTGGGGTAAAAAACAACCAGAGGAGGGTGATGAATACTGTGTTGTTCAGGATGAGCATCGAGGGCTATGGCATGATTACTATTGCAGAAAAACGTTCCCCTTCATCTGTTACAATGGTGAGAAGCCACCTTCAGGCATTCAGAAGCTTGTTTGTTCACTCAGTCATACACACAAGAAGCCAGTCTCTGCAAGGAAACCAATCAGTTTATTACAACCTTGTGTTCAAATTCACATTTCACATTCACAATTGAGACTGCTGTTTCAGTCTCTGTTAACCATGACATATGCATTCCCACAGGGGGAAACTCCACACAGCCCTATGTGCTGGTTACTGAGAAGAAGAACTGGACCGATGCTCAGAGATACTGCAGAGAGAACCACACAGACCTGGCCAGTGTGAGGAATCAGACCGAAAATGACCAGATAGACAATGTTAGAGGAGGAGGATATAACCCTGCTTGGATCGGCCTGTTCAGAGATGCCTGGGAGTGGTCAGATGTCAGCAGCTCCTCATTTCGGCTCTGGGACTTTGGAGAACCCAATTATGACGGGATAAAAAACTGTGCTCAGGTCCATACCAACGGCTGGTGGAACAAGGTAGAATGTTCTGACCCTGGAGCCTTCATCTGCTATGAAGGTCAGTCAGATGCAGCGGTGGAACACTCAAGCTTCAGAAAGTAATGGCACATGATTGTGTTCTTCTTGTGCACTTTACTCAGGCGATTCCACTCATTAGCTGAATTACCTGGCTGAGGAGTGGTGTGGCTAATTAGCATACAGCACATGACACAAACTCCTTACAGTCATCGTGCAAGACCAAAAACAGTGCAGTTCAATGTTTAAATCAATGTATCAATGTGGGTACTTTATATCTTAAAACTGGCATGGGCATTTTAAAGGCAAATGGCCGCAATGGATGGTTGTAGGTGGTGTTTTAATATGCTCTTTCTTAATCCAAATACATCATTTCTATATATTCCTACATTTGTATATATTTAATATGCATGTGAATGTTGCCCTGTGCAGCCCCTAAAATGGACATCTGGTCCCTCTGCACAAATGGTGACTGCAGATCGAATGAGAATTTTAACAGGACTCACACAGGAAGCTCTGTTTTCCCTCCAGACAAGCTGGTTCTGGTCCGTGAGAATAAGACCTGGAGAGAGGCGCTGCAGTACTGCCGAGAGCACCATGTGGACCTGGTGTCTGTGACGTCCGAGCGGGTCCAGCGCTGGGTGAGGGAGCGGGCTAAAGGAGCCTCCACTGCTCACGTGTGGCTGGGCCTGCGTCACACCTGTGGCCTGGGCATCTGGTCCTGGGTCAGCGGAGAGATGATCTGGTACAACCACTGGGCCCCAGGACAAGAGCGAGTGGAGTCCTGCAAACACAGAGCGGGGGCAGTGGAGTCTGGAGGGGGGCAGTGGGTCAACCTGCCGGAGACCGAGAAACTCAACTTCATCTGCACCACTGAGGGTGAGTCTGTTTCAGCTCATGGACATAGATCTGGAAAGCTGGAAGTGTTCTGTTTTTCATGTGTGTGTATCAAGTCTTTATCCGTGGCAAAAATGATTTAAGCATTAAGTCCCAAGTGGTTAATGTACCATCTCAAATACCGTATTTAAACATATGCATGTGTGTGTGTGTCTCTGTGCAGCCCCCAAACAGGTGAAGAGGCAGATGGTGAGAGTGGAGATTCAGACGGACTCTCAGGAGAACGTGGATGACCCTTCCATGCAGCAGGCCTTCCTACAGCAGGTGAGGCAGACCTCTACATGCGAGTCTGACCTGTGCTTTGATGGAGCTGAATGCTGAATGTTTATGGAATTAATGTCTTTTCTCTCTTTCGGCTACTTTGACACCATAATTCTGGACAAAAGATAATAAAAATGAAATATGTTATATTCAATGTTTTTGAATTTATCACAGAAAAAAGCCCACCATGGTTTTGCCATAAACTACACAGTTGTACTCAGATGCATTGTAACAGATTGCCCTATACTAGTGTCATGTAAAGGCGTGTGCTATTTGAGCACATTCGGTCTGAAATGTAGCCTACAGTGCTGGAGAACTTGTAGTTGAGTGTTTCTTAAAGATGCCATCAGCAATTCTGAATGACGTCACATCCTTTTGTTTTTGAACAAAACCCCAACAAAACACGAGAGAGCCAAAATCACCAAGCCCCTCCTCAAACATCCCTTCCATTGCTCCTTGTGTGAAGGCTCCATGATAAATGAATCGGGTTCTGCTCTCCAGATTCAGCAGAGACTGAGGGAGAGTGGGATGCCAGCAGACGCCAAACTGACCTGGATGAGACAACCAGACGGAAAGATCTTCCAAGAGAAGAAGACTGAGAAGATAAGAGAGAGAGATAAGATTTAAAACACATTCTACTGTTTTTCACATGTAGATGTGAAAATAGATGTAATGAGATGTAAATACCAATTGCACACACAGCACAGTAAACTGAGTGGTAAGCGTGTCTTGTTCTTTCTAAAATCGCTTGTCTGTTTGACTCCCCTCATAAAATCTGTAACACTGTCTTTTGTTTCAGTTCCTTTCTGTCTGGTTATATTCCTTTGCTGAGGAGTTTATTCATATCATATCATATACCATAGTGACACCTCAGACAACATAAAAACGCTTTTACACATGTACTCCTAATGACAACTAGTTGTAACCTTTCGTATTGTGTTGTTTGAAACCTATGTGTTATTTTATATGTCATACGATTCTAGAAGTTGATTATGACAGACTGATTGTGCAGTGTTCTATGTTTGATTGAATTATTAATTGTTTTAATTATAACTTGTTTTACGGATACATGATGGTCTGTTGTTTCAAGGCAGCATGTTGGTACATTTAACTACAATAAATAAAATACTAACCCCAAAGAATCTTTTCAGTGTTATTTATTTTGGTCTAAAGTGTTTACATTTTGTTGTACTGAACTGTACACTTTGACACAAGGGGACTTCATTCAGATCTAATATGACAATCTCACTATAATACACACAGTGCTACCAACTTGTACATTGACATCAGCCACCAACAGACAGAGAGTTCCTAACTGCCTCACTGTTTGTGTGCTATATTAGCACATATGCATAACCCCTCCCTCCATGCCACAGCCGAACTGTGGCCACACTTATACCTTTTCTTAAAATAGTTATATATATATAGATATATAGACTTTATTCTTACACTGTTGGACTTACTCATTTGCACTATCACCATGACCACTATCACCATTGCACTATCACCATGACACTCACTCACACAGAGCACCTTACCTTACTATGCACAGAGAATCACAGGCTCAGTCCCTGCCTCAGTCATTGCAAGCCCCTCTTGATTGAATAATCACCACTATGTGGATACTGTTTTTAGAATTGATTTAGATTAAGTGTTAGTTAGTATAATTTGTATTTTAGTATATTTAGTATATTCTTTATCTTCTACTGTCCTTATTGCTTAGTTGTGTTTTTATATTATATACTTTTAATTACTTTTTCTGCTGTTAGTGAATGTGTGTGTGTTGTCTGTATGCTACTGAGACCTTGAATTTCCCCTGGGGATCAATAAAGTATCTATCTATCATCTATCTATCTATCTAATCCTCACTCCCTCACACTAACACTGTAGCATGTTAGCGTGTGTTCAAGATCCGCCGCAGGGCATGCGCTGAATAGGCCGACACCACACCCATTACATCATCATCCTGCAAACTGCAACTATTTCAGAGCTGAATAAACAAAGCTCTGTTTTTATAATAAAAAAGTATTGGTGTTATGCCGTAATTTGCCATAAAGAAACCACAAGATCTTTCACTTCCTTTTGTTTTGCTTGGCCTCACTTTTTGGTCCTGGCTGCATTGCCTCACTGTTTGGTCTTGGTTTATAACTACTTTGTATGGCTAATAATAGACTTATATTTTCCCAGGAAGTGGGAATATGGAATGGAATTCCAAATGGAATATGGAAAGTAGCAGTAGCAGTTTGCATTTTACATTTATAGTGCTGAGTATGGAAATGCACCATAGTTTATCTTTTATTTCTCTGCATTGTGTAGGCTACACTCACAAATACATAATATACAGAGGTTAAATTGGGCTGGGCTGTCCGGGGAGCCACCAAGAGGTCCGAATCAAATCAGACCAGGTAGGCTAAATTCCTCAATCTCCATGAAGCTGCACAATGAAGTTTAAACATGAAATAGTCTTATTCTCCCATTGAAGCCTAAACCCCATCACTAGTTGCTAGTTTGTGTGGTTTATTTTGCCTACTTACACTCTGCGAAAAGCTTTATAGCCTATGTCTCTTATCTTTTACAAAGAACAAAGGGGCAAAAATGTACATGCTGAAGGAAAAAGGGAATATTCAAAAGTTACTTATTGTGAGAATGGTCTCTTCTGGTCAGACAGTGAGGCCCAGTGAGTGTGTGAGTGAGTAGGAGTGAGTTCAAATGTGTGTGCGTCAAAAGGGGAAGGTGGCAAAATATGAGCGAGGAGTGGAAGCGGTGGGAAAGGGAGAGTGACAGGTGTTCTTATAGCCAACACCTGCACCAGGTGTGCCTAATGATCCATTAACGTCCTGACTGCAGCCTGCAGCCTCTCTATTACTGCCTTTATGCCGACCGTAAACTCGGAGGACCTGACTTTTCCGTCCTCAAAAAAAGTGTGTGTTCATGAGATCAGCTCGGAAAACAAATACAGGAAATGCATAAATAAGTTATTAGAACTGCTTACTATGGTTTAGCAAGAAGGAACATGTCTTGAGGGTTTCTATCTATAGTGTAATTTAGTGATGAATTACCTTGCCTATTTGTAATGAGAGTGAGATTGGCCTCTTGTGTTGTTGCGAGGGAGGCCGCCATGGTTGGAGAATATAATAGTGACGTCAAATCGGATACGTCGGGGCACAAGACTTCCGCACGAGTCGCCGAGCAAAAAATCTTACACTCTGGGGGGCATGAACTTGGGGGCTCACAGACATTCACTAGTGTAGAGCACTACACAGTGAATAGCAACCATAGAGCATAGCATTATTTCAGGCTGGGAAAAGAGTCACGGCCAGCTTCTCAGAGTCTGCCAGTAACTGGGCTGACTGCCCAGCTGATCATTCATTGCTATTACATTGGTGTAAATCCTTCAGAGCGCCTTATTTAAACTGCCTAAGCCTGTCTACTCTTGCCGCCTTCTCTGCAAGCCTTTTTGCAACCCACCTCCTCCTTATCTCCTCCTCATCTGACTTATCAATGTCTAGTTGCCATTGGCGCATGCTCTGTTCTGTACCCTACACTGTAATAAAGGAAAATAATAATAATAATAATAATAATATAATAAGCTTTATTTGCATAGCACCTTTCATACACATAATGCATAGTGTGTGTGTGTGTGTGTGTGTGTATGTATGGTTCCGTCATGGTTTCTGTAGATGCAGATGTAGATGACCACAGGCTGATAAAGACCGGGCATCCCATGTGGTCTGAAGCACATAGAGACTATATTGCATTAGGAATGACCACTGACTCACCACCTTCCTCTACACCTTCTGCCAGTAGAGGGCAGCAGAGAGCCACTCCCCTGCATCACAGTGCTGAGAACAGAGCGCCACACTCATTCTATCTTACTGGCCAGCATCTCCACACAGGACAAGGGGCCCAAAACATCAGTAGTTTCAATGAGGCTTTTAACATTGGTATTTGTACACGTTGTGACTATAGAAGTGAACTATGACTGAACTATGTTCATTTCGGTATTCAGAAATATGTTTTTTTTTTTATTTCCGGCCGAAGCTGCATTGTATTGATTTTAAAGTGGCAGTAGACCGTGGTTCACGTATTCTAAGCCATTTAAAGCAAACTTTTATATTTTTCTGTCAGTCATATATATTATATAGAATATCCAAATTGAATGCAGAATTGTCAACATTTCGAAAGAAATATAAGTTGAAGCATATTCTAGTTAGCCTGCTGAGACTGCACTAAGTTATAATGTAAACAGAATGCTGAGACTGCACTAAGTTATAATGTAAACAGAATGGACGGAACATGAAAACCGGACGGATTTGCAGTTTTGGGAATAAGGTGGATAGCCAACACCTGCACCAGGTGTGCCTAATGATCCATTACCGTCCTGACTGCAGCCTGTCTACAGCTCCAACACCTGCAGGGGGCGCAGGGGGTCGTAACGAGAGAAGAGACGAGTGCTGCCCCGCGGCACGACTCCTCATGACAAGGTATGCTGATCAAAGTCATTTTTATTAGGCGTTTGCATAGTACATTTTACATTTTACATTCCAAATAAGAAATGTTCATCATATTAATTAGAAATAGTCATGTCTGGTAGACTACAGTAAACATTCATAAATTCTACATCTTGACAAGTATGTGATAATAGTTGGTAGATAGTTAGTAGTACTCATAGTAGTGTATGTGATAGTAGTTGGTAGTTAGTTAGTAGTAATCATAGTAGTGTATGTGATAGTAGTTATTAGTTAGTTAGTAGTACTCATAGTAGTGTATGAGTGGTGAGCATCAAGGGGAGCTTTAGGACCCTGAGGAGTTTCTCCAACGCTGCTCAGGACTGGGGATCCAGTCTTACTGCTCTGTAAAGAGGACGTGAACACACATGTACACACACACACACACACACACACACAAAAATACACTCATTCACACATACACACACAAACGCACATACACACACACAGACACACATCCGTAAACTGAAGTTAAACCAACACTGTAATATTCCTATTTCCTCCATTAAAGTTTCTCAGTCCAGGACTAGGCTTAATTGATGTACTGAAGAGGCCAGTTTACATTATTTTTTATCAGAAGATCAACCTTCCACCCGCAAAGACACACACATACACACACACATACACACTCATGTCTGTATTAGGGAGAGATGGACTCACCTTCAGTGGTGCAGATGAAGTTGAGTTTGTCGGTCTCAGTCAGGTTGCTAACCCACTGCCCCCCTCCAGACTCAACTGCCCCCACTCTGTGTTTGCAGGACTCCACTTGCTCTTGTCCTGGGGCCCAGTGGTTGTAGCAGACGTTCTCTCCACAGACCCAGAACCAGCCCAAGCCACAGCCGTGACGCAGGCCCAGCCACACGTGAGCAGTGGAGGCTCCTTTAGCCCGCTCCCTCACCCAGCGCTGGACCCGCTCGGACGTCACAGACACCAGGTCCACATGGAGCTCTCGGCAGTACTGCAGCGCCTCTTGCCAGGTCTTATTCTTACGGATCAGAACCAGCTTGTCTGGAGGGAAAATAGAGGAAAGTGAGATGCATGTGTTCAGTGTTGAGATTCTGAGATTCTCATTTTATCTTCAGTAACTACATGTGCAGGGTGACCAGATGGACAATTCAGAGACGGATGGCAGCCACACCAGCAGATAGTGACATAAATCAGAACACCATTTAGAGACAGTGACACTGTAAGGAGACAATGGTGAATCAAGCTGAAAAAAGACTGACCTTCATAGCAGATGAAGTTCTGAGTTCTGAAAAGTTCCGGCTACATGGTGCTTCATTCCACTGACCACTGGACTTAATTTCAGTGCACTTATCTGCATCACCTTTACCATTGGGTTCTCCAGATTTCCAGTGGCAGAATGAGGAGCTGCTGCCATCTGACCACTCCCAGGCGTCTCTGAACAGGCCAATCCAGACAGATGTACCTCCACTAACCATGTTTATCTGGTCATTCTCTGCCTGATTCCTCATGCTGGCCAGGTCTGTGTGCTCATCTCTGCAGTATATCTGAGCATCTGCCCAGTTCTTCTCATCAGTAACCAGCACATAGGGATGTGTGGAGTCTCCCCCTGTGGTAATTAATGCATGGGTCACAGTTAACTGAGTTTCAGCACAGCTTTACGGTCTGAGCTAGTGTGAGTGTAACAAACTGTTACTGAACAGTTTGGCCATCTGTATCCATGAGTGAGTCTGAACTGAACTAATGTGAGTTTACCTGAAGTCATAACCTACTGATTTATTGACCTGCAAAATTTGCCTGCATGTATTGCTGAGTGAACTAGACTGCATTTCCGGCAGGAACTGCGAAAGTGTGCTTGCCCTGGTCTGGTCACCAACGTGAGCAGACAGTGACATACGCTATGCTGAACCTGGCTTGATCCAAGCATTCTAACAGTGCCTTTCAGTGTTGGAGCAGTGGCAATACCTCAAAAGCTCTATTCAACTATTGCCTTGCGGGGTGAATGCGGTTCGTTGGATTTTACCTGTGGCCTGCCTTCGAATTTAGCTTCTATGACTAAAATCAAATCAATAAAATAAAACAACAGCAGTGATTGGCTGCAAAAATAAATAATGTCACGCGTCTTGCACCTCTCAAACTGGGCTATCAGGTAACCTAGAGAAAAATTTGAAATTATGAAATATGACTAAGGCATTAAAATGCTGCTTGTTTGTCAGGATACTTTTTCACTGATTTATTTTAAAAACATGAGCTATGAGTGTAAATGTTATATATTCCATCCCCTAATTCTGTTTTACTGGTTTATTTGACAAATAATCTATATGGATTTGCTCTATAAAGACCTTATGTCTGTTTGGGATTGTTTTGAGAGCCTATTGATGTATCTCAGAATAAAGGAATGTCCACAACATTAGTGATGTTTTTTTTGTGTGTGAATGTATTTTACTTAACTCATTGAATGTAGCTGGATACTCATGAACGCATGTCTCTAATAGCCACAATAGGAGTAATTTTAGCAACACCGTATTTTGTGTGGCCCATAACGACCCAGTGGATCATGAAAATGTGCCAAAATTCACATTCCTTGCTTGTTGTTGGTACATTAATCCCATTCAGATTGCCACTTATCTGAGATGTAAGAGTTCAGTATAGGTTTAAGGTCTGGGGCAGGGATTTGACATTCTGTGACTTCTTCATTGAGGGCTTGCTTAGCAGCACTGTCCGCTTTCTCATTTCCCCTCAGACCAACATGGCCTGGGACCCAGCAAAAAACTACACTCAAGTTCTGGTTCTTTAGACGTTCTAGTTGATCAAGCTCAGCTTTGGTTGTACTTTTTGCGTGACATTAAAGCCTACTGGAAAGATTTTTAATTGCAATTTAATTGAATGCAATTTACTTTTACGATTAAATAAAATTAATTTATCCCTCTCACCCATAGTTTTTTATTTATTTACAAATGTACATAGGCCTACTGTAATTACATTTATACATAGTTATTCTACTGATCTTTATACTATTCATCCTGCACATAGACATATTCTTACTACTACTCTTATAATGTTGTTTCTGCACTACAATGACACTGTTTCCACACGGCACATAGCTGTATGTTATGTACATATCTGTTATATATTTGTCATATTGAATATCCATATTTATTCTGTTTTATTATATTCTGTTAATACACTGCATATATCTATATTATTATTTCTACTATTATAATGTTACTGCTACATCTACATAGCCTACATTATTCTACTTATTGTATGAGATAACTGCTAATAGGGATGGGCATCGTTAAGAAATTATCAATATCGATGCCATTGTCGAGTCTGCTTATCGATGCGATTCCTTATCGATTCCCATATCGATTCCTGTACCATTTGCTGAACACTTATAGGATGGCTTTGAGAGTTGTTGGCTTTGAATGTCTAATTTAAAGTGATTTTAGAGAATGAATACCAAATGTGCAATATCAAAAAAGAAGTTAAATGCTTTAAAATTTAAAAAAGTAAACATTTCTAAAACAAAGCTTTGTATTGGAATCGTTAGTGTAATCGTTAACGTGTGGATGTCTACGATTCCGATGGATTGGAATGTTTGGAACCGGTTCCTAACCGATACCTGGAACCGATTCCCAAGCCTAACTGCTAATACACTGTACATATTTATATTTAATTCATATTACTCTAAACCACGTTCTGTAAATCAACTGTATACTACTGTCTACACTGCACTATATTTCTTGACCTGTCTCTGTATGTTTCATCACCTTTCTATACTTTGCCTCACATTGCAACACAGCTCAGATCTTTGGTTGCTATGAAGGCCAGTTGTTCTAAATGGATGGTTGCTATGGCCAAAGGCCAGTTCTATCTCTGCTGTTGTCAAGCCGTTGTCAAGCGGGCATATCGTAGAATTCTGATTAACCTTATCTTATTGAAAACATCTCTATTTTACTTAGCCCACTTCCATACAGTGGGTCCCATTAAGAAGCGGCCACTTCATTCACCGTGATTCACACAGCAGCATTATTAAATTAATCTGTCACCATACGCCTATGCCTACGTTTGCAAAGAAAACATTTTAATTTGATTCACATGAAACGTTACATTTCATGTACATGTTGACAATGAGTAGGCTAGTTTTGGTTGTTGGTGGTGTTATTGCATCCCTTAGTTATGCCCACAATGCAAGTTCCCTCGCGATTGGAAGCTCCTGTAGACAATAGTAGACGCATTTCAAAACATCGCGTTAGGAGTCCTTGCCACTTCTTTTAAGCTGTCACAGACGTAGGTGCTACTTTTAGGGCTAAAGTGCTTCGTGAATTACTGTTAGTAAAAAAAAATAGCAGTCCTAAAGTTACACGTGACGAAGTTACGAGTGCAAGCATCTCATATCAAATGACCATGGCATTACCTAAACAACATAAATCCCAATTAGCAACATACATCTCCTCCCTATTCACCTTATTCAGCCCTGCCCATTTTTTAAAATTCCACGTTGTCTTTAAACTTACGGTCGGCTAGCTACGTCTAGTTAGCTTCATTGGGATAACACGGCAGAAGAGGATAGAGGATAACTTGGGAGGAAAACGACAAATGCCATCAGGAGGTCACATTGCAATATTGTACTTCGCTACCCAAGGCTATTCACCCCTACGGAGTGGGTAGACGATGCGGCAGTGGCCGCTGTATCTTATGGAGAAACTCGCAAATCCTTATCTGTATGGTAACTATGGTAACTATTTTAGAAAGTCATTACAGAACAGCCGCTCCAAAGTCAGTTTTTTCCTAATTTCAGATAGGAAAGCTGTATAACAGAAATGTCTTAAGTCACCAAAATCCTAAATAAACGTTCCTAACTTTAGGATGACCCATAATATATGATGCCAGTCATCTCGATAGAGCTCTGCTATCTCAATGTATCGCAATGGATGTACTGCTCATAGTCAGCCGCAAATATGGTTTGACCCCAAAAAAATTCTAACAAAAGGTTTCTCAGTGGTTTATAGTAGTATCAGATGTACGGAAGCGTATTGCATTCATGACATAAAATAAAAATGCACCCTGTTTGTCTGAATTAATGACTTGGCACATCCTGTTTTTCTGAATTGTTGAGTTAACTATCTCATCAATACAGAAAAACAGCCCTGTTTCTCTGAATTAACAAGTTATTCTGATTTTCTGAATTAACGAGAAAATTATCTCGTTAATTCAGAAAAACAGAGCTGTGACTTGCATGAGATAAGCTTATAGATACCTGGACTAGGTGTTTTAATGTTTGTTTTAGGTGTTTGGTTTGGCTGTCAAACCCTCCGCAGCAAACTGAAAAAGTCCGATTTAACTTGGGTTTTATCAAAGAATGTCTGTGGAGATGCATAAATATAGAACACTGCTAGATTCTAAATCACATTCAGTATTTTGTGTTTTAGCTAGCAGCTAGCAGTAGCTAGTTATAGGGATGTTGGCTGTGATGCCTAGCCTACAATGCAGCCTGCATAGGCTACCGATCATTTTGATCATCACCTCTGTTGCTGTTTGCTTGGCCGTCTTTACAACTGTTTTTCTGAATTAACGAGATAATTTTCTTGTTAATTCAGAAAATCAGAATAACTCGTTAATTCAGAGAAACAGGGCTGTTTTTCTGTATTGATGAGATAGTTAACTCAACAATTCAGAAAAACAGGATGTGCTAAGTCATTAATTCAGACAAACAGGGTGCATTTTTTTTTTTATTGCATGAATGCAATACGCTTCCGTACAGATGTACTTAAAAACATACTAAACGTTTACCAAAGTTTGACTCCAAGAAAGGCCCCATTTTCAAAATGGCCGCCGTCAGGTCCTTAAAATGACCATTACTCCTTTGTATTCCTCCTAGACCAGGAATAATGGTACATGAATGGTACCTGGTACATGTTTTGGCCATGTAACATTCTAATTAGCATATTTGCATGATAGATAAGTGATTACAAGTACCATTATATATTAAAGCAATTGGTTACAAGTATATTTATGCAAAAAATAAGTACATTTCCCTGAAGTCACTGCATATTTCTCCCTTCTCAAATCGTTTTACCAAGTGTTGGTGGTTTCTGTGGTTCATAACCATTCTTTTGATTCCAATAAAGAATAAATTCATTAGAATTATGTGGTACTGTAAAATTAGTCAAAACAGGGCTGGAACGTGAAGGCTCAGTACCGCTAACCCCTTTTATTTTTTTGTTTTTATTTTTTAATATATTTTTTATAATGCATTTTGGGTTTTTTCTTTTGGTTTTTTTTATATATTTTTTAATACTTTTCTTATTTATACATAGCTTTTTCTGTTTTCTTTAGTTGTTTCCTCTTATTCTGGTTTATCTTTTATACTTTTTTGCACTGTGACCTTCACTAGATTTACCATTAGTCGTCACACTCTTCCTTCCATAGAGGTTGATTATAGTGATTCTCGCAATTCCCAATTTGACATGGTCCACAAGCAGGCATGCATGGTAGTCTGGTAGCAAATGCAGTGGATCATCTGCTTTCTGGGGCAGCAGTCTTACTAGTCATAACTGGCAGGAACCAATTGTCCACTAGTTTCCATCCCCAACCCACTGTGTTCATGTCACCTTCCTTTCCAATCCACACCATGATCTGGAAGTAAAACCTTTGGCAGTGGCATTTGGTTGAGGACTCAGTTGGAGGCAGAAGTTCTGGGGTTACAAATAATGTGGCGGTAACAATTTTCTTGCTAAACAAGTTGTAGCGCAAAGACGCACCTCCATTCACAGACGCACCGTGACTATCACTGTCAATAGTCGATCATAATCTCCAAAAGGCAGATATTCTCCTTCAGAATCAGATTAGGTGAATAACATAGCCTAGCCAAGACTTCATCACACTTGAACGTTTTTTCAACATTTGGTGTCGGCCTATTTCTACTTCAATTTGTGCAAAATTATGGCCTGCATCGCTTCCGCGTCATTACAAACAAATGCAACAAAAAAACTTTTTGCAGCGAATTTGGGCTTGAATCAAAGCTCTGGAGGTCTAGCAACTAGTGGAGGAGAGTACAAATGGGATTTGTCACCGTACTTGGAGCTATCGTCTATTTTAACCAGTGTTGTTGTTTGTCGCAATTAAAAAGAAATTACCCTCAAGAGCCGAATTACATTATTATTTTGAAATTAGGTCTCGGGAATTGGCTCGCGGGCCGGGAGTTTGAGACCCCTGATTTAACTATTCAGCCATTGCAACTGTTAGTTGTCATCAACTATGACTCCCGCCAACTGTTTCCTTTGCCCACAACTGTTTCAAAATAAAAGTCCTCACTACAATAATTCCCTATTAAATAATTTAACAATTTAAACTATTCAACTATTTAACTGTTCAGCCATTTCAACTCTCTGTTGTCATCAACTATGACTCCCTCCAACTGTTTACTCTGCCCACAACTGTTTCCAAATAAAAGTTTGTTTTGCATTTTATGTTAATGTATGTTTTGCTTTTTCATGCACTGGTAATTTCCTCGAAATTACATGTTCTAGTTTGCACTTTGCGATTAAACCCTTAGCGATCTGGCTCCGTAGTGAGGATCAAGTTTTATCAACTTGATAAAAATGGCAATACTACCCAAATTCCTTTACCTCTTCCAACACATCCCAGTCATAATCAACAAATCTTTTTTTTCCTACACTGGATTGCCATTAACTCCTTCTTCTGGAGGAGCAAACCGGCAGTCAACCTCCCTTGGTCCACACAGAACTTTCCTTCTCAAATCACTCAGTTAAAGGTGTTTTTTTTTCTCCTTTTCTAAACTGTCAGCTAAATATAATTTACATAATGCCCATCTCTTCATGTATTTTCAAATTAGACACTTTGTGCAGAAGCTATTTCCCAACTTCCCTGAACATCCCCCTGAGTCAAAAATGTACTCTCTCCTATCCCTCAACCCTAGTCAAAGATGCCTCATCTCTATTCATAGCTACTTGGATACTTTACACACAGACCCTACCAAAGCCTTGAAAAACATGTGGGAACAGGACCTGGCCATTTCAATTTCAGAGACACAGTGGGAGCATATGCTTGACCTGGTTCACTCTTCCTCCATGTGTGCTAGGCATGGCCTGTTGCAATGCAAGATCTTGTATAGAGCACACCTTACTCATGCTAAGCTAGCTAGGATATACCCTGATAGAAGTGGTGCTTGTAATAGGTGCAAGGGGTCACCAGCCGATCTGGTGCATATGCTTTGGTCTTGCCCAAGATATTCCAAACCTTTGGGAGTGCCCTTATCTGTCCTTGCACTTCTTTCCCACATCTGTGTTGAAATTTTAGCTTTAAGAATTCTTGCAGTAGAAAGTTCCATCATAATAACATCCTGAAAGTATAACAGCCATTTTTTAACAGGAAGTGTATGTGGCGGTATCCACCTCTGCACAATTAGTTTCTTTGCTAAAGCCTGCAAGGCAGACTTTACGCTGTTTTTCTGTAAACTTAATTTGTAAGTCATCATTAAGCAATAACAGTCTAGGTTGTAAAGGAATATCCATTTCCAATAACTCTGACAAGTGGACACCATTTCTAGATTACATAGCATCTATTGCTATTAGCCCTGAGAACATTTGAGCTGGCGGAACTCCCTCACAAGCATTAGTCTTTATCTAATCTTTATTATTTTTAACATTTTTTTATTGCCTGTGTTATATTGGTTAGTTATTTTGTTGATTGGTTTTGTTTGATTCTTTCTTTTATATATATGTATATATTATTTTATATATTTTGTTGTTGTTTATTAAGTGTGTGGTGGGTTGGATGGGATAGTGTAGGGTGGGGTGGAATAAGCTGACATTACTGCTACTTTGCCTTTTATATCTTTATATGTGTACATTGTAATCATTGTACACCTTTATACTCAAAAACATATATAGAGGATGCATTACCTTATTCAAATTGAAATGAATGACCATTTTAGAGGGTTCATACACAGGCCTCTGTTCAGGCTAATTCAGAGTTGTTTATGATCAAAGTTATACAACTCCAATTTAAGTTACTTTTAGGTGCAATAACTTTTACATTTAATGTCTTTTTGCTAAAGTCTGTTTTAGCAAAAAAAAGGGTATGTGTCCAAAAACACATACAGAGTAGGAGTTACATGACTAAATCGTTTACATCTCTGGTTCACCACAAACAAAGATAAATCTTTACAGTAATTTCACAAATCATGTATTCTAAGTATGTAATCATGTCAGTGCAATTTAGACAAGTCCAATGGATTCATAGACCCAGAAAACATGGGGTTAGACACCAAGATTACTTGGCTAGGTCAAATAATGAAGGAGTTACGATATTTTAAGGGATTTCTGCCCATCTTGGACGCCATCTTGAAAATTACACTTTTCTAGTGGTCAAACTTTGGTAAACTTTTAGTATGTTATTAAGGACACCTAATGCTACAAAAAACAGCTGAAAAACCTTTTGTTAGAATTTTTTTAGGGTTAGGTGTTTTTTTTCCATATATGCAGCCGCCTATCAATCGGAAGTTCGGAGACAATGTGGGCAAAGCTAGCGCCCCCATGTTTGCGCGCGGAATAAGGTGAATAGCTAGCCACACAAGAAATTAATGATACTAAATCTCTGCTTAGCATGCTTCTCCGCTTAGCATTCTAATAACAGAAGGGGCACATTTATGTTGACCACTACAACATGACTCATTATGTCTGTAACGTTAACTGTATAAAACACTTACTTTCATAAAGGACGCACACCATCCAGCACATGGAAACCAATATTTTAGGTTATTGGCCACAAACTCAAAACGTGTCTCTCTGAAGCCCTGTTCTAGAATCTTTGCTCTGAAGGCTGTGTTGCTAGGCGACATCAAATAAACGAAATGATAGTCTTTCAGTATTAAATGTGTACGTGTGATTCCGAATGGATGTGTGTGGTTTGCAATTAGGATAAACAAGAAATAACATTTCCAATAATTTCCCATGATAAATTACATAATATTTGCACCTTCCTTACTTGTGAATCTCACACCGTATTTCAAGTAGGCTACACTAGTGAAATGTAATACAACGCTGCCACCTAGCGTTCAGATAGGTAGGCTATTTAACATTAACGTGACGCTTGTTTATTCTTTCGTCAACTCCATGCTTTTAGGAAAACAATCTTTTTATCATAGTTCCCTCTTCAATGGCGATTACCAGCTCGTTTTTGTAACAGAGATAGCTGTTTATTGTCCCTAGGTTTACAGAAACACCTATTCATATAAATACAGGAAATCAAGTTAACGCTGCCGACCACTGCTTTGTCTATTACATGGCCCAGAATGCCTTGCATGTCTTTACAACAAAACAACACAGTAAAACCTAAATGCCCGTAAACAAATGCATTTGCATACTTGTAACATTTTTAATAATACTCTCCCTTCATGATATGTAACAATAATGAAAAATGTAATTTGAATACCGTCAATGTGAAAACAACTCTATTATGTAAGCTATATATAGCTACTGTTCTCCTTGCTATTTCAGTTCGTAAGTCCATACTATCCCATGGCAGAGCAAGTATTTCATGATTGGGCAAGGTTGCCTGGAGACATTGTGCATACATGGAAGGCATTGTGATATAAGGTGAATGGTGAAAAGTGAATGGTGTGAGTTACCAAATACCTGTGGGTGGTTTGCCAAATGATGGAAACTTTTGGAATATTTCTTTTTTTTTTTTAGCTTATGCACCCTCACACTGGAGTCCCCAGTTCATATACAAAATTTGGTATCGATATGTGACAGTGTTCCTGAGATATGGACGACTTCCTGTTTCGGAGCTTCGCCGCCGATTTCGTTTGGCTGTGACGGGCAAACGCTTTCGAAAATCAAAAATCCTTCCGCTAACATTTGTGAGGCTTGGTCCAAGGATAATGTACGTCAAGTTTCGTGGCGTTCGGACCAAATTTGTGACCTGTGAAAATTTAGTTTCGCTTTCTGTTCAATCCAATATGGCGGACGAACGACACGCCCACCTGACGTCATCTTCGCGACCAACTTACACCGGTACTGACCGGACGTTTTAAAGTTGGAACGGTGTCTCTGTCTCAAAGGGCCTAGGCGCTAGAGCTGACAAAAAATTAGGGAGACGGGAATAATAAAACTTAAGAAGAACAATAAGTGTGCTGCTTTCAGCAAGCACACTTAATGAATAGTCTCCTCACCATCATAGCAGATGAAGGGTCTGTTATTACGGCAGGGGGCATCATACCACAATCCTTTGTAATTATTTGCACATATGTGTCCACTTTCATCTGGTTGATCTTTATCCCAGTTCCTGAACTCTGCTTCATTCTCTCTGTAGAAATCCCTGTCGGCCAGAGACCACTGCCACTTTCCCTGCTTCAGCCCAATCCAAGCATTTCCAGCACTTATTATGTTATTCACCTTCTTATTCTCTGTCATGTCGTCTATGGTGGCGAGGTCAGTGAACTCCTCTCTGCAGTACTGCTGAGCTTCTGTCCAGTTCTTGTTTTCCTTCACCACATGGAACTGACGTGGTACAGAGGAGGAGAGACTCCACAGACCTGAGTGGAGAGGAGTGAGCACACACACACACACACACACACACACACACACACACACACACATAATTGTTTTAGTGGAGGGCATATAGAATAAGATTCATGATTCATGATATTTGTATTATAAATGAGTCTCATTCTCTTAACTCAAACACACACACACATACTGGAGACTGACCTGAGAACAGCAGTGTAGCAATGAGAAGCAGAGTCATCATGTCTGATCTCCTGAAGTCTTTAAGTGTACAGTAGTCTTGCGGTGTAGCAGGCACTTTTCAACTTACAAAACATAAAAAAACCCAGAATATTACAAACCACAAAAAATAACGCAAAATGCACGGCACAACAAATTGCATTAGACAACACTAAATATCTGTTAATAAACAACATTTTCTACAACAAGAACAACCAGCAGTAACCTTACATACTGACCAACTAGTTGCTTATTAAGGATTTGCAAAGAATAAATTACCTATTGGTTAAGAATAAGAAATTGTTCAATAAAGACCTAATACATGTTCCATTATGCGTGTGTTACCGTATGTTAAGTGTTACCGTATAAAGTGCTGGTTTGATTAAGATGAATGAACTGGGTCTTACCTGTCAGACAGTTCTGGAGTTGTTCCTCTGTTGTCACCCCTTCTGGTTACGCTGGCTGGTTGTCTCAAATGCCACAACCCCAGAAAAACACACACATGCCCACACACTTGTTGAGAGACATTCATACACACAGACACACATACAGACACACACACAGACATTCACACACACACACACATTTTGATACTTTATCTGGAAGATTATTGTAAAAATCTGAATATTTGTAAACGGTAGCAGCAGCCTGAGGCAGTCTGAAGCTGTCGTGCTGCTGTTCCACAGTGTTTTAAGTGCACCACCAGCATTCCAGTTCCCAAGAAGCACATAGTGACCTGCCTAAATGACTATCGTCCCATTGCACACACACATCATGAAGTGCTCAGAAAAAATAGTCCTGTCACATATCCAGCTCACTTGAACACAGTCCAGTTTGCTGTCTGACAAAAGCAGTCCACTGACGACACCATTTCTACTGTCCTGCACCTTGCTCTTGTCAGCTCACCCACTCCACCCTTGGGTTGGAGTCACTTGAATGTAGTCCCACCACACAGTTTGCTGTTGCTTCACCAGATGTCAGATATCCCCTATATTTCCAGAATACACCACTTAGCATGCTAGTAGCGTCAACATGTCTCCAAGGTTTTTGCAGGCCTTTTAGCTTGTAAACTCAGTATATCAGTTAAGAGCAAAAGTCCTTACTGTTACCTTAAAGGAACCGTATGTAAGAAAAATATTTCAATGAATCATAAAATGGCCCTGATATGTCACTAGACATTAAGAAATCATGTTCATTTCAAATACTTATATCACTGACAACAGTAGTTCAGCCAGGATATTGTCATTTAAAAAGTGAAGTTGCAGCCCTCAACTGTTGTTGATGTTGTGTTTTGTCATGTCATGTTGTGTTTTGGCCTGATGCGCCACCCTCCACCTATCTACTAATCACGAAGTCAGTAGTGTTTCGCCATCCGCGTGTGCAACCTCGAGTCAGGGGGGAGGGGGAGGGGATACACCACTCTTCAGTATTTTGAAAGTGATTGCAGTACCAGTTTTGCCCACAATCTTACATATGGTTCCTTTAAACAAAGGCCTTCATCATGCAAGTGATGTGATCATGTCAAAAGGTATCATGGCTGAGGCCTTGTCTGCCATTAGGCCTAATGTGCATCCATTTCCAATAGCAGGACAATAGAGGGACAGGGGGGCATCCCTCCAGAAGCTTCCAGGAAAGCCCATCTGCATACTGTTTCCTGTTCTGGATTGGGCCTGAAGGCTTCTCTGAGTTGCTTGTGAGTATACTGTGCATTGTGCCATTGTAGTATTAATCGGCCTCAGGGCAGTGCCATGGAGGTTCACATTGTTGCGCCATTTCCCCACTGTGTTTGAATAACAAAACAAGCACGACAGGCATGGCCTGGGGTGAGAAGGTTGTTGTCCATTGTTGGCCAATGCAAATGTGTTGGAGTGGGTTATGGACAAGCTGGATATTGTGGAGAGAAAACGATCTTGTCCCTGTTATGGCCGGCTCGTAGACCATAAAACATATCTTAGTAGCACTACTGAGACGTTGTTACTCTGCCGAGCACATGAGGAATTTGGGGCAGCCGTGGCCTACTGGTTAGACTTGTAACCGGAAGGATGCCGATTCGAACCCCGAACAGTAGGAACGGCTGAAGTGCCCTTCAGCAAGACACTTAACCCCTCACTGCTCCCTGAGCGCCGCTGTAGCAGGCAGCTCACTGTGTCGGGATTAATGTGTGCTTCACCTCACTATGTGTTCACTGTGTGCTGAGTGTGTTTCACTAATTCACGGATTGGGATAAATGCAAAGATCAAATTTCCCTCACGGGATCAAAAGAGTATATACAGTATACATACTTACTATACTTATCCTGAAGAAACATAAAAAGAGGTGGCAGACAGTGAAGTCAGTTTTTAACAAAAGTAATATATGAATCAAAAGTAAACGGAGAGAAAAGGTAAAGGATAAATGTATGCATGTGTGTTTGCGGTATGTGAGTGAGTAGGAGTGAGTGCAAGTGCATCTGCGTCAAAAGGGGGAAGGTGGCAAAATATGAGAGAGGAGTGGAAGCGATGGGGAAGGGAGAGTGAAAGGTGTTCTCACCAGGTGTGCCTAATGAGCCATTAACGTCCTGACTGCAGCCTGTCTACAGCTCCAACACCTGCAGGGGGCGCAGGGGGTCGTAACGAGAGAAGAGAAGAGTGCTGCCCCACGGCACGACTCCTCATGACAAGGTACCTGGTGAAGGTTTACCGAGGGATCCGGTCTGCTCTTGCTCCTTCAGCCCTGTTAGATTCAGTGATTGCAGGACATTTCACCAGAGTCTCTCTGGCCTGGACTGTCCAATCCTTCCTTCACACACACACACACACATTTGCATGTGTGAACATACACCATTCTAGGATGCAATATTCAAGAATGGGGTCTCCTACTCAGACTGAGTGACTGCACAGCCCTGTTTCCATGACATGCCCATTGCCTACACATTATTGTGCCACTCCACAGTCACCCTTGTTACAGCCTGCCATCTACTGGTCAGAGATAGACTTGCAAGAATCAAAATCATTGCAGATGACTTAATTTAGTGATTTATTGACTGATTTTGTAATATCCACAAAACATGGAGATCAATTCAACACTGTTGGATACAGTATTCTATAGATTCCTCACAATCTGAAAGACTGGCGCTAGAACATGTAAAAATCAAGAGAAAAATCCAAAAGAAAAGGGAAAGAGACAGAAGCTGATTTCACCCCTCAGTTGCAACAGCTGCCATAACCACAGAATTCATGTAAACATTGCTAATGCAGTAGCCTTTTACAGCCTTAGAGTTATTCCATGTACATTTTTTTGGCTGTCTCCATCATCAATGCTGCTTATCCCTGGCCTAGTTATTTCATGTAAGACATGTAAATAAGTACTCACACTATGCCTTTCGTACCATACCCGAGTACGTTTGACCACCAAAGTCCAGTTAGTTTGACCAGTGTGATCACTCCGTACTGTACCCTGGCAAGGTACACTTATCCATGGCCGGGTCCGCCTGTTGAGGTGATCATTGGTCCAGTCTAACCAATCACATTGATCAGCGATTCCTAACGTTACATCCTACCTTGTCTAACCTTTACAAACTGATAATAAACTGCATCGGTAGTTAAGAAACAATACATTTATTTACCTTTGCTGTATAAATGTACACATTCTTCCAACTGCATTTTTTTTTATGTTAGCAGGCGTTGCTGCGTTGTTAAATTTGGAAACTACCGTCACCCCGACTCGGGCACGGTATGGTTGGGCTTTTTGATTGCGCCTATGAAAAGATTCTAGAGCACAGCAGCCCAACCGTGCCTGGGTACAGTTTGATAGCAGCCTATGCAGTGTGAGTGTGGACCAAGAACAGGGGAGAAGCGTACTCTGGCACGGTACTGTACAAGTGAACCGTGCCCTGTGTGAGTATGCCCTAAGTCATGGTGTCAATATGCCACTGCTGTGATCCTGAGCAAGGCACATACACCCCCGCCCCCAAACAGACACACACAAACAGGCAAACAGGAATAATGGATGATTGTGGGTGGTGTTTTAATGTGCTCCTTCTCAATTCAAATACATAATTTATATACATTTCATATTCCTATATTGTATATGTGCATGCGTGTGTTGCCCTGAACAACTTAAATGGACATCTGGGCACATATGGTGACTGCAGATAAAATGAGATTTTTACAGGGATTCACACAGTAAGCTCTATCTTTACCCTTCCTCTGGTCCGTAAGAATAAGACCTGGAAAGAGGCGCTGCAGTACTGCTAAGATCACCAAGTGCACCTGGCATCTGTGACCTTTGAGCGGATCCAGCGCTGGGTGAGGGAGCAGTTTAGATAGATAGATAGACAGATAGATAGATAGATAGAAAGGTACACTATGCAAGATTTTCACCTTAATATAACCTTTATGAAGCCAATTTGATGATAAACTATTTACAACGGCCGAGTGAAATATAAATATATTGGAACTCTAGGGGGGACTCTACAAAAATACCTTAAACTGCATAGTTTACCTTTAAAGGAGCCTCCACTGCCCACGTGTGGCTGGGCCTGCACCACGCTTGCAGTCCGAGCTTCTGTTCCTGGATCAGCACAGAGATGGACAGTGGACAGGAGGAAGGACAGTGGGTCAGCCTGCCTGAGACCGAGAAACTCAATTTCATCTGCACTACTGAGAGTAAGTCGTTTTATTGTCATCAGTGGCGCCGCCAGCCGTAATCCTGTACGCACTGTGCGTACAATTTTTCAACTCTTTATTCATGAAATCATTCAATAGTACAACATTAAAAATAGCTTGTGTACTGTCTTAATTGAAACATGCTTGGCGCACAAATTATAGCTTATGTTTAGGGCAAAGAGATTGGACATCTCAACATAAGGATAAATTAGAAGATGATGATTGGTGTAAACTTTGTCACGACATGATAAGCAGTTCTGGCGCTTAAAAACGCAACGTTCCATTCAGTCATAAATCATTCAAGCGTAGTGCTCGTCATGAAAAGAAAACAGCAGCTTAATATTTTTCTGGTGTTTAACAGTAAAAGGTGCACTGTTATGCTGAAGGCAGTGAGATTTGGCATTGCATCCTACAGTCACTGTTTGGAACATCGCAGTTGGGGTTACAAGATTGATCAAATTCAGTTAATGCGTAGAGTATGGATCATCTCAAAGTTTGGGACAACCAAACAGCAGTGTAAGCTAATCTTTATTGTTAGGTTACCATAACTGTCTTTTCTCGCGACATAAGCTCATTGGTTTCTTTTTTTCTTTTCTTTCCCTTGTTCGCGTGTTGGGAAGCGATAATGCATTTAAAACAATGTTCACGTCATGTGAGCCAGAGCTGATATGGCCAGAGCTGCTTGCTCTGTAAATCTCCCTCATCTCAGAACTTTTAAAAAGCTTGAAACACATCACCTCTATGTGTAGGGTAGCCACCGTTTTTTTTGGGATATGGTGCGTACTATGGAATACAACCCTAGCGGCGCCCCTGATTGTCATTATAAATGTAAATTGAAAGTGCATGTCATTTTCTGTGCAAAAAGAGAGTTCAATAAAATAATGAAAAATATTTACAGTCCTCAACAAACGACGGTGTTGCTGGGGTGGACAGGGATGCAGTCGTGTGTGTACAGGGTAGAGGGAGTACATTTCATACTCCATGGAGCTAATCATCTAAGGTTTATGGTTTATTGTTACTGTTCAATGCTTCACTAAAGGGAAGAGGAGAGATAGACTTCTCTGCATAGTCTGTCTGCCTCTCAACCCTCTCCACGTTTGAGTACTGACTGCCCACTACTGTTTTACTACTTTCCACAGCCTAATGTTTTTACTACTGTTTTACTGCTACACTGTTTTTCATGCTATATTAGCACACATGACCAATGGCTTCTGCTACAATATTGACTGGCTGTAACCCTAATACCTCAACCTATTCTTGCACTGACATAGTTTTTTTTATATTACCTTGTCTACATTATACTTTACTCTCTTATTTGTCCATATTAGTTATGCTGGTCTCTAGACCTTATTCTTGCGCTGTTGGACTACTGCTTGACTACTTTTTGCACCTTCACCATGACACTCACTCTCTTGAGCACCTTACCATGCACACAGAACTGGACTACTGTTGGACTACTTTTTGTACCTTCACCATGACACTCACTCTCTTGAGCACCTTACCATGCACACAGAACTACAGGCCAGTCCCGGCCCTGTCACTGCAAGCGTCTCATGCTTGATCACCCTCAAGCACACTGTGGATTTTTTTATTTAATTTATATAGTATATTTAGTATTTAGTTTTGTTAGTTTTCTTATCTTCTACTGTCTCTATTGTACAGTGGAGTTTTGTTATGTGTATATACTTATATTTACCCTTTCTGCTGTAAGTGCATGTTGTGTGTGATGTCTGTACTGTATGCTACTGAGACCTTGAATTTCCCTTGGGGATCAATAAAGTATCTATCTATCTATCTATCTATCTCATTGTTTTTACCTGTTGCAAATTAAACTAAGTAATCCAAACATGGGTGAGCCCCTTTCTACTTTCTACATATTTCTACTGCATAACTGGTCCTTTCCTGTGAAGCACCGGATTGTTGACAGAAGTATGGTGGAGTTACCATTAATTACTTTATTAACATACTTTATTTTATCAGCTCCACATGGTCTAAATAAAATTGTCATGGGTTCTACTACACACTCATTAAATACATACAGTACAACCAACTAGAAAATGTACTTATAGTTTGGGAAATTGAGGTGCACCATGCAACTGTATGTTACTACATACTGTGAGAATGGCCAGAAGATGACGCACACAGTTCACCATTAAAACTGCTCTTTTAGCTCCCACTAATGTCAAATTGCGGCGATATAGGTAGCGGGAAGCTATGTAAAAGTGGGGGCTCTGAAAAAAGTAAGTACTCTTTTGATCCTGTGAGGGAAATTTGGTCTCTGCCTTTATCCCAATCCGTGAATTAGTGAAACACGCTCAGCACACAGAAAACACACAGTGAGATGAAGCACACACTAATTCTGAAGCAGTGAGCTGCCTGCTACTGCGGCGCTCGGGGAGCAGTGAGGGGTTAGGTGTCTTGCTCAAGGGCACTTCAGCCGTGGATGTGGGCATGGGAGAGCAGTGCTCAACCACTTCCCCGCCCACATCCTACTGGTCGGGGATCGAACCGGCAACCCTTCGGTTACAAGCCGGAAGCCCTAACCAGAAGGCCACGGCTGCCCCTTAAATGGGCGAGACCTGTGTTAAATTCTGATCTATCTATCTATCTTTTTTTAATTAACTCCGGCCTAACTATAAGCCCACTTTGTGCATCTGACCATTGGCCGAGCGAGGGGGTGGCTTCGTGGGCTCAAGCCCCGAATCTTATTGTATGTGTTTTCAATTTCCAACGATTCTAATTTCTAATTTAACTTCCCCTCGGTTTCTCTGTAAATGTTACAAAATGTAGGCTACTAATATTGAGCAAATATCCCTTATTTTCAAATCCAAATATTGACAGATAATCTGATTTTCCACACGATCAGTTTAGGCAATGCCAGAGCCGAGATGAATTTGTCCCCCTATGTGAAGCACTGAAGGGGGGAATTCCTCCCCATTTTGAAAAAATGTATTTTAAACCCTGGATTAAACTTAGCTTCATGTGTTCCACTGAACATTATAATAAGTGGGTTCACAATGTGTGGGGCTGTGCTAAACCTGACCATAAGGCTACTTTGGCCAGAGTTCAAAGTAAAAATGTATTGAGACAGCATAGTATACTAGCCTATAATATACAAACCACGCTTAATTAACTAAGTGCATGCTGATCAGATAGGCTATTCCTATAGACCTCTCTTGAAAGACTCAAAGTGCCAGTCAGATATACCTTGAGTCTCACATTTTTAAAGTCTCAATGTGTCCATTAGTTTACACAGAATTCACTAGAATTCATTATTTAAGGGGTTATTTTTCAAAATGTTCTGCCGGGGGGGCATGCCACCGGACCCCCTTAGCCTTCCTGTGTGTGACACTGGGCTAAGCCCCCAATGTTTCAAATGTCTGGCTCCGCCCCTGCACCTGACTTCGCTCTGTCCATAGTGTGCATGCACTGTTGGCAAAATACGTTATTAAACTCGCACCCACTTTGTTGTTCTATTCTGACTATTTCAGATAGGCCATTTTAAATATACTGTATATGCCTTGTATACTATTTGGAAAAAATGTTGAACATTATATCGCAGTCAGGGCTTTACCACTCTGTCAACTTCTTACTGGTCTTCCTGAAAAGTATTGTACTGATTAAGTCTTTGGTATCATTACTATTTCCATCTACAATTAAAAGACTAAAACAGTTTACATATACAGTATTAGATTACATATTTTATTGAATAATGCAGATTTCTCAATAAGATAGACAAAATGGAAGTTTAATGATGTGACCACCAGTTATTACTTAGGTACACAAATAATTGCTTCAACAACAGTTAGCACAACTGTTATTATACCAACTGCTACATTCATGGTTTATTCTCCCCAGTACCCACATAAACTTTCTACCACCCTCACCTATCAAAATGCTAAGTGAACCAGAGCATGATCATTGTTAATTCTGTAGCATGTGCACACTGAAAAATATAATGGAGCAAAAAAAACAAACAAACAAGCAAACAAAACACAACAATATACATCTTACATCAAAAACCCATGTACCTACATGTTCTTAAGGGTCATTGAAGCAAAAAAAAAAAAAACATCAGGATTGATCATTGATCATTTTCTAAACTATTTAAACTAGCCTATACAGTATATTTGTGATTTACTTGATACTGAAAGATTCTTTCAGGCTATCCTCAGCTTGTTCTTTGGTGATTAGTAGCCACACAATAGGAATGTTAGCTGGCTTAGCTTTGTATCTTTCAGCAAACTGTTGGTTGAATTTTACCATGACATACTTCCAGTAATCTGAGGCTTGAATACTGGGGTCTGCTGGAATGTGCCAATCAGGGAAAATCTCACGGTATTTTTTAAAGGGATGGTACTCTTGGTTTGTCTCATAACACTTGAACTTACGGTCACTGAACACAGAAGAAGAACAAATTTCAGTGACTAGTTTTTCTGACATTGTAAATCTGTACTTGCCCAATCCCTCAGGCCTATGGATTGAGGCCCAATGATCTGTATGGACATCTCCCCCAGCTTCGCAAGGTGCTTTGCAGAATGGACACCCTTTGCCACATCCGAAGACTCGTTTGAACAGCTCATCCTGTGGTTTCATTTTGAGAGTTTGGAGTCTTGTTTCAGTATCTAGCTTCAGAAATGTATTTTTCAGTGATCTTTCAAGGTCTTGGATGAACCCTGAGAGCGAATGGGCAAATGGTTCCACCTTTGCATTGCTGAGAGCCATAACAGCATCAACTGCATCCTTGGGAATGGCCAGTTTTGCTTCAAGTTCTCTACAAATCTTCTGAATAAATTCCTTAACGGTGGCCCCTGAATGTGTCTGCTTCTGTGTGGTCTGAATAGCCTCAAGTATTTCTTTTGAGATTGTCTTGAGGTACTTGTCCTCCAGTTGAGACATCTTATTTCCATTTGCAAAGTGCTCCCTGATGCGGTCATATATCCATTCTTTCACAAAATCCTTGTAAAAGCAGATGTATCTCACATAACTTTCAAAGTTGGATTCCAAGAGCAACTGTCTTAGGAGTGAATACTGGAAAAATGCCCTGGTGCTAAACTGAAGTGCATTCTTTCCCATCAATACTTCGTCAACTATGTCTGGACCTAGAGAGGCTGCAACCCAAGACTCCACAGCAGGTTTAAGGCACAAAGTTGTGAATTCTTCTGCTTTCCTCTTGCACTGGTCTCGCTCATTGTACAGGTCTTTGAAATCTGTAAAATACTTTTCTTTGAACTGCTCAAGGCACCTACATGGGTCATTCTCCTGTATGAAGTGATCGTGCATGTCCTGAAAACATCTGGCAGCAATTCCACAAATGTGGAGTTTTAGAGAAACTTCAAATATTTCACTAGTGTGAAGTTTCCGGTTGGCAGATAGTGTGTCGTCAATCTTGTGCAGGATATCTTCAATGTAGTTTTCATGATAGTCAGATGTTCCAAGACATTTTTCATCAACAACTGACACGCATTTCTGAATGAGATTGTCTGCCACTTCCTGGGCCTTCATTTGGAAGTCTTCAAAGAAAAACTTTTTAACCTTATGAACAATCCTCTGGATGAAATTTTCAGCAGTAACAGTGAAGGGATGTATACCACACTCTAACAGATTGACATTGTTAATCATTTCATGCACTGAGCCTCCTTTCTGTTTCAAGTTCGACCTCAAGTGGTGGTAAACATTACTTACAATGTTGTTATGCTCCAATCCATGCAATGCTAACTCAGACACAGTTTCTTGCCACACTTTTTCAAATATTTTCTCCAGCTCTGAGTCAGTCTTCCTTGAACTGCTGGTCTTGCATTTTTCAAGTAGTGCAAGGACTCTTTTTCCCAAGAGATCAGTGTGGGTTTTTTTTATGTTCTCTAACTTTCTCATCCCCTGGCTGATACAACTGGCAAGTTCAAGTTTCCTCAGCACAGAGTTCTCCAAGTCTCTTCGGAGACATTTTACATTGTTTGTAAAATCCTCACGATATCGCTCCACAAGATAGACATGCCCCTCTGTCTGCTTGAAGTACTCTGTCAGGCTGTTAAGAACGACTTTTTCCCTCTGGTCAAGTTCTAGGACAGCTTTGGTTTTCAACTGACAAAGAAAGTAATTGATGTCATTGTCCAATTCAGTCCTGATCACCTCAAAGTTGGAGATTTTGGTTTCAGCGCTGGTGAGCCATGAGTACATGTGCTTCTTGAAATCCCACTCCCATTTGTGGTACTCCGTGCATAGCCGCATGTAGGCGTCTGCCACCAAGCTGTTCCTGAAGCTAAATATGAAATTCTCGTACTTCACAGCGTTCCAAAGGCTCTTTGTCCATTCCAAAAAATCCTTGATGTTTCCAGATGTATTTGTTTCCTTGATGTTTCCAAACACTTGGACCATGGTCTTCTTGAAATCATAGACAGCCTCACTATAACCTGCATTGACAGGAGCCATGGGAGGATTTCCGTGCCATAGTCCAGGAATGTACCAGTTTCCTATTTCTGGGTCATACTCCATCACGTCTGTAAATTTCTGGTTCTCCTCCTTACCCTCCATTTTAGCTGCCGCCTGGGTCATTTCATTTAGTTGTTCCAGAAGGAGCTTCCTATCCCTCAAGTTTTTGTCATGTGCCGACACGTCTGCAACATTCTGGTGAACAAACTGACAAATTGGTTTCTTTCCTACTTCTTTCATCCTTAGAAATGCATGAACCACAATCTGGAGAATGTCTTTCATCTCTGTTGAATTCTCCATGGCAATGTTAATTATTGTGACATCACTAAGTCCGATCACAAGTGTGGCTAACTCATTGTCGTGCTCGTAGCTATCATCAAGCTGAGCCAGTTCTGGAGACTTCAATCCCTCTGTGTCAATGATCACCAAGAAATCACAATCCATCTTATTACGGAGGTCATCACTGACTTTTATAAGCAGCATGAAAGCCCCGCGGGTACATCTTCCACTACTAACAGCAAACTGTACCCCAAACATGGTGTTCAGGAGAGTAGACTTTCCAGTGCTCTGGACCCCTAAGACGGTAACCACAAGGATCTTGTTTCTGGGCTTTACCAGACGATCAAGCTGCCCTAACACATTCTTCACCCAATGCAACGGTATGTTGGAGGCATCCCCATCAACAAGTTCCAGGGGAAAGCCATCTAGCAGTAACTTGGCACACAGTTCAGGCAAATGCATCATTTGTTGTCGGGCTTCTGACTCTTTTGGCAGGGTTAATGTGGACTCATACAGTTGGCCCATCTCTCGCACAAAGTGTTCAATTCCCAAAGAGCTGTTAGAGATCTGTTTGTCAAGATCCTTGATCTCTTCCTTGTTTACTACTGAATCCTGGCATTTTTCCTTGTATTGGTCTCTAAGTCCTGTGAGACTTTTCCTTGACAAGTTGTCTAAGTTCATTCTCATCCATTTCAAAAAGTAAGACCTCTCTAGTCTAGAAGTTGTTAATGCATTAATGAAACATGTCATGGCCTCTGACATGTCGTAGCCACGCTGCTCTTCCCTGAGGTTCAACTTTTGTTCCTGAAGCTCACTCTTGTAGATTTCGATATTCTGATCTCCAGCTTTCCTTAGTCTGCATTCTTCCTTTTCAAGTTTTGCCAGCTCTTTCCAAATCTTCCCTTGCAAGGGCAATTGGCTCTCCTTGAACTGCAATGTGTCCTCAATCTTTGTAGTTATTTCAAATGCATTTGTTTTTGCATTCTGGCATCCCTTGTTGTCCTCATCCACACGAATGCCAAGTTCATGAGCAATGTCAACCATCTGTTCCAGCTGCATTTTGGATGGGTCACCCTTCAGCCAATTTGTTATGGTTGAACGCAGATTTTTAACAAAGTCTGCGTCATTCATCTGTTTGACTTTGAGAATGACATTGGCTTTCTTTAAGTTCAGTTCAGAGGCTACCAACTTCAAGGCATCAATGTTGAAATTCTTGCTTTGGGCATTGCCCACCAAGAACAACTGTGCCTTATGGTGTTGAGTTGTCAGTATTTTGTGTTCTGTATCCAAACTGTCAAAAAAGACAAAAACAGCTGAAGATGTCTGACACAAGAAGGAGTACTGTGTTTCGAATGAGCAAATGTCACCTCTTAAGTTGGCAACAGTTACTGGCTCAGGAAAAATGTCAATGTTTTTGTTCCCGCAAGGAAGGTACCAGCTAATTTCCACCAATCCATCAGAGATCTTCCGTGGACTGTCCCCACAGTCCATATCATGGTGAAGGAAGGTGTCATGGTATTGCTGTGGGTTGCTGAGTAATTTGTTCAGGATTTGTGATTTGGAAAAGCCACATTTACCTAACCTGACAAATGACACCATTGGCAGAGCAGAGAGAACAATCCTCTCTTCTACAAATCCTCTAGGATCCTCCAGAGAGTGTGGTCTAAACTTCTTTACAATATCTCTCAATGCCCAGAGCATGAACATCGGCTGATTTGTATCAGAAGATGGAAGAAGCAACGGCACTGAGAACTGACACATAGACATTTTCAAGGTCATCTCCTGCTGAAGAAAGCCATCAGAGCACAGGAAGAGAGCTGTCACAATGTCTAAAGGGTTTACCACAATACTTGAGTCCTGGCATTCCACCAAACTGTCCAAGTCGTTGCAAATATCAAAGTCTGCACTGTCCCAGTTCTCATCAACAGTTGAAACACACTTCACACTTCTAGCTGTCACATTTACCATCATTAATCTCTTTAAGAAACACCAAGGCAAGGATAACGGAGATGTAAGTGTTTTATCAGTGATGGTCTTCTCACTGATTTGAAGAACAGTGCTGAGTGAGAGCTTGTCCTTGAAGTGGTCCATCAACCCCAAGTTGACCAGAAGGCCTTCCAGACTGGTCTCTGTTAGAACCGAGCAAGAAATCAGCATCAGTAGTGTAGCTCCTCATCCTCTAATGTCATATTTACAAATACAAGTGATTAATTTACTTGACAAACTCTATAGGGTTGATTCTAGCAGATGAAGGAAAATGTACATTTCCGTTTTTCAGGCTTTACATACTTTCTTTTTATATAGTCTTGATCTATCTATCCAAGTCTCAATCAAACGTGGAGGTAGAAATAAAAATCTGCATGAAAAAATCCACTTGCCACTTACTTGTGTGTGCATATCTGGTGGCAATCTTGCTCTCGCTGCCATTCTCAAGAACAGTTGTGACCTTTATGGAATACTGAACACCTGATGATAGGTTGTTGAATGTAGTCTTATTGGACTTGGTTGCCATCTCCTGGACGAGTTGATCTCCCTGCCAGCAGGTCACATGGTACTCCCACACCGGAAAGTCAGGTGACTTCCACCTGAGGGAAACAGAGTCTGCACTGACATGGTTCACCTGGATTCTCTCTGGAGGAACCGGTTCTGAAATTGAGTAAAAAAAAAACATGAATTATTTTGTCAGTATGATGACAATGATGTCAGTATGCTGAGCTAAGGGCAAAGTGAAGTAGAGAGCAGCACAAATTATTAGAGAAGAATCCAAGGAATGGAACAGAGCTGCATGCTGAGGTGTGGGTGCTCCCGTGGTCAGCTAGGGAAGGGCTTTAATTTGCTGGCACTCTCAGAACACAGAGGAAGGTGACAAAACTCCCAGACATTTTGAAGGGAAAAAATCCTTCCTTGTCCTCGTAGCAGTGAGTGACAGAGCAACAGCTCCTGTGTGTCAGCTGCCTTACAGCCCAATCAGACTCCAAATCACTTTGGAGCAAAGTTTCGGAACAGGATAAAAAACAATAATTTCATGCACAAAGACTTTATAAAGAAATGCTGTTTGTAGTTTGTAGCCTATATTGCACTCAAACTAAATAACTCTGAATTGTAGACATATAGCATAACACTGAACCAGCAGATATGCCATCACAAGCAGCTCCAGAAGCTCATTGGTCAAGGCTTATCTTTTCAATTCAATTCAATGAGCTTTATTGGCATGACTGTAAGTGTTACAATGTTGCCAAAGCAGTAGTTACATCAAAAGAATTAGCAATTAATAGTAATAATAATAACAATTGACATGGACTATGGGGAATAATAAAAATAATAGAACATTAGAGCACTGAAGGAGAAATTCTGGATTACTAACATTTTTTTATATTCTTTGTATGCTTTCTATACATTCAATACTGTGCATCAATTTTGCTTTGTCTATCATTTGCTCTCTCCATGTCATGATTTTCTAATAAAGGTCATGCGACCCCTTTGTCACGAGTTAAGGGTATTCTGCCTTAGGCAGTAATATTAGGAATATCCCGACAGGAACTAGACTATGGCAAGAGAATGCTGAAGGATGTATATGTATTGTATTGACCAATTATCTACTTACTTGGAGTAGCCCCATGACTTGCGTATGGTGCATGGATCACATGCTATGTCCAAGAAGTGTATATGTATTGTTGTATTTCTGCATGTATGAGGATTTTTGGAAAAGACCATTGTACTCATGTGATTTGTATTACCAATGTAATTAACATGTATAAGATGGGGCTTCGCCCTAGAGAACTTTGAGTAGTGTTACTGGAACATGCTGTTGCTAGTGACCTGCTCCCGGTATCGTGAATAAACCTGCAGTGGTTCCTCACACCTGAGTGTTGCCTGGATATTTTTGACCACATTTTGGTGGCAGCGGATGGGATACCTAACTCCGAGACGCGGCGGTGAAACCTGGAAGGCGTAGGACATGGAAGGCAACATCGCCCGCGGGACCCATCCTTGCTGGAAGGGAGTCATCCTGTGTCTCGGATAAGGTATTACCGTATTGTGGTCACAGGCACCTAGGTGGTGAGTGGGAAGCGATTTTTTTTCTACCGCTTTGTAGTTAAAAGTTGGCTTGTGTGCCGGGGTGCCACCGAAGCAATCTGCTCTACTTGTAGGAAGGTAGAAAGGTTGGCTTGTGAGCACAGCCGAAGAGCAATCGATAAAGGATCTGCTAAGAGAAGCAATCGGTAGGATTGGCTTAAAGCGCTTGATACGGGGATTGGATTGGTTGAGAACATTGCTATTGCACTCTGATAGTTTGCTCTGTTTTAGGCGTGAGGTAATTTGGCTAATAAAAATATATTAAAGGGACACTGCTATGGGGACTAGTAATAGTAAAAATGTTAAATTGCACAAAGGTATACATAATCCTGGATGTTTAAAAGATATGTATAAGAAATATGGACCTGAATGTGTAGATGAATGTTTATTGAATAAGTGGAGTAGATGGACTGAAGGAAAATTTCCTTTAGATGGTACGTTGAGTTTGGAAAGGTTAACTGAATGTAGGGCTATGATGGAAAGGAAGGCTAGGCTTTTTAAGCATGATTTGTTTGAAAAGTGGGAAAGAAGCGAGGGAATGAGAGGAGAAGAGAAAGCAAGTTATGGAACAGAGAAAAGTTATGGAACAGAAAGAGTAGGGCCAGAGAGAGAGAGAGAGAGAAGGTTTGTGCGGAGCTATGGACATTTCAACTTAAGTCTATGTGCAGACGAGTGAACCTGACAATCCAGCCCTTATACAGTAGTTTGTAAATCTTCACCACCATTCCCTTCAGCACCCCCTGCACCACAGCTGGCTTTGGCTGTTCCTGCCCCTAGGTCCCTGCAAGTATTCAGCTACTGAAGATTGAACTAAAATTGCTATTTCTCAGCTTAAAACAGACTGCTAGAGAATTCTTGGGAAGAGTGGCAAACTTTGTGGAGGAAGGAGAGCAGGATTTAGGTGGACTGAAAGAAACGGTTGCTGGAATTGTGGAGACATAGAACAGCGAGATATTGTCCGAAGCAGGGTGATTGGAGACAAGACGGGGATAAATCATCACAACGACGCCCTCAGGGTCCGGTCTGGACACAGAATGGAAATTCTGAATATAGGACAGGGAGGACTCTGAACAGGGGACTCCGGGACCCCTCACCAACACTTCTGTATCACCCTATGAACTTTATCCCCAACTGACTTTGAATGCTGCCGCACAACCTAAGCTAACTCTTTCTCTGAATGGTAATAATGTATATTTTTTAGTTGATACAGGAGCGGATGTTAGTACACTTGGAAGGAAAGATAGTTGTAAGTTTTTAACATTAAAAAGCAATAGAGTTATATATGTAACAGGAGCTTCAGGCCAATCAGTGGCAGAACCAGTTTCTACCCCTTTAGTGGTTCAATATGAACATCAGACAGTAGAACATTCTTTTCTCTTGAGCAGTGTTTGCCCTGAAAATTTACTAGGCCGAGATCTAATGTGTAAATTAAATCTTACACTTTTTCTTTCTTCTGAAGGAGTAGGTCTAGAAGGGCCCATTTATCTGTATTGTCAGAAAGTTAACCCCACATGAATAGGATATGAGTGTAAAGACATTAGTTTAGCATTAAAATCTCCGATCTCGGTTCTAGAAAAGACAGAAACCCCTGAGCAATTTCAGTGTACAATTGCATGTTTTCAAGGCTCTCCAGATCAGCTGTATGTGAAAGAGTGGTACCAGATAGGAAATAGTATTGAGACTATTGATGTAGCCGGCGTTAGTGTTAATTTCGTCAGACGAGACGAGAGGAAATATGTTCGTCAACGACCTTTTTTTTCATGACTAAGACGAGACGATGACGAGACGGCAGTAATGTCCTGAAACACTGACTAAGACTATCTTAAGATGCATTATTGTTGACGAAAAAAGACGAGACTAAAATGTTTTGCATGAAAGAAAAACTAAGATAAAATCTCTCTTCATTTTCGTCTACAAAATGAGAAGACAGAATATCTAGCTGTTATGTTTTCAAAATATTCCGAATGAGTTCATACGCAACAGCTTTCCTGTAGGCTAGTCTACGTGCTGTTGCTGCAACCCTGTGGCTGCAACACGAAACTACATGGAACAAGAACACTGGAGATTTCTGCCAGTTAGCAAGCTAACTGCCTAAGCTTTATGCCACAATGCTACATACCCAGAAGTTGAAGCTTCTCTCATACAAATTAACATCCCCCAGAATGTCCATACGAAAATGTTCATCATGTAATGTCAACTATTTAACTAGTTAGACTGATGATGCAAAGTTTGCTAGCAAGTAAGCTAATATGGAAAGTTCGCTAGCAAGTTAGCTATGGCTAAGATGGAGAGTCTGTTTGGGGAATGTGTTGTGTTTGGGCGCATATCGCCATCTAGCGAGGCGGAGTAAAACATTAATACTTTGGCCTATGACAGTGTTTCTCAAACTTTTTCAGTTTCAGGACCACTTAACTAACCCTAGCTAAAAAAAAAAAAGATTAGACCTACATCAACAGTAGCCTATAATTAGTCTACACAATAGGCCTACTCACTGAACCACCTTGCTTATTGTCTTTGCACTTTGCTTATTGTGTGGATTCATACTGTATGATTTAAACTGGCATATCTTACATAGACAGTGTTGTAGAACTGTTTTTACATACAAGTTGGTTCAATATTGTAAACAACTCATCTATATTATATTTTACCACGTCTGCTCGCGGACTACTTGGGATAGCTTGCGGACCACCAGTGATCCCCGGACCTACACTTTAACAAACAGTGGTCTACGAATATGACAGTGGTCCGGTCAAATCTTTTACTGTCTATGGTCAAATCCCAGCCAAGCTATAACTGTAGCTCGACTTACCTGTGCATGTAAACATACTGACTGACAAAAAATCAGAATGAGTAATTATAACAGACGAGTAGCCCTGTGGACACACAATATTGTTGGAAAATTGAGATGTGTGAAACACTATTTGACTCAAATGGTAATCAGAAATAATTTGTTATAAAAAAAAAGACTAAAATGTGTTGACTAAAACTGACTAAGACTAAGATACCTTTAGTTTTCTTTTGACTAAAACTAGACTAAAATGACGAGACTTTTAGTCGACTAAAACTTGACTAACAAAAATGATATTTGAATGACTAAATATGACAAAGACTAAAAAGGACATTTCGTCACAAGACTAAGACTAAGAGTAAATTAAAAATAGGTGGCAAAATTAACACTAGCCGGCGTATTGACCTCTAAAATCTACTCTGCAGTAGTAGTAGACCTCTCTCCAGGTCTGAAATATTTGTTTGCAAACCCAAATTCTTATCCACATGTTGCATTGGTAAAAGCCCAAGAAAATTGGATTGATTTAGGGCCGTTTGTGAAAACGTGTGTGAATGCTAAAGATTATTAAAGATAATATAATAATATAATCTTTAATAATCTAAAATAAAGATAATATAATATTAAAGATTATTAAAGATAATACCCTCATTAACCCAACCCGATGAATGGAGGGTTCTCTCTTTAAAAGAGAAAGCAGATCTGTTAGCCGCTGTTCCAGATAATCTCTGGGCAGCTGATAGTTATGACTTTGGGACTCTATCTACTGCTCAACCATTAAAAACATGCGCAAAAAACATTGCATTACCCGTCGAAAGCCCAATATCCGTTGCCAAAAGAGGCTGAGCAGGGGATAGAGCCCGTATTCAAATCATTATTGGACAGGGGAGCTATTGTGCGTTGCAGTTCCTCCCCAGTTAACACACCAATTTTGCCCGTTAAGAAGTCTGATGGCACTTGGAGATTTGTGCAAGATTTAAGACTTGTTAACGACGCTATTCACCCGAGGCATCCTATTGTGCCAAATCCTTGCACAATTCTCTCTAGTCTGCCATCCACTGCGAAGTTTTATTCTGTAATTGATTTTAAAAATGTGTTTTTTACGATAAGAGTACATCCTGCCTCTCAATTTTGGTTTGCCTTCACCTTTAAAGGTCAAAGGTATACTTGGAGTCGTTTGCCTATGGGATACACAGAATCACCTTCAGTGTTTAATGAGGCAATAGTGGCCTGTCTGACACAATTTACTCCACTGGCAGGAAGTACTGTTATTTCTTATGTTGATGATGTTTTATTAGGAAGTCCATCAAAAGAATCATGCCTGATTGACACAGTGGCATTGCTGAAATACCTGGCCAGGGTGGGACTTAAAGTCTCTAAAGAAAAGTTGCAACTCTGCCAAGAGCAAGTTAAGTACTTGGGTCATATACTTACTCCTGGCTGCAGGGCCCTGGATGCGTCACGCATCACTGCAATTACTGGCTGTCCGAGACCCAGGACAAAGCAGCAATTGTTAAGCTTCTTAGGAATGATTGGTTATTGTCGTGCTTGGATTTTAGACTTCTCGGAGAAGGCACAACCTCTCCGAGCATGCGCAAATGCTTGTAAGAGTTTGACTGACATTGTAAATTGGACTGACGACTGTGAGACTGTTTTTGTGATTTTTGAAACAAGCTTTAGCTTCAGCTCCAGCTTTGGGATTGCCTAATTATGATCTTGATTTTCATTTGTTTGTGTGTGAAAAAGGAGGTTACATGTCTGGGGTATTATGTCAATTGCATGGTGGACAGCAGGCTTGGAATTTCACCATTCTGGGGGCAAGGCCACTTGGCCTTCAGTTGGGCATATTTGGTGGGGGGCACAAAGGCCACATGTCAGGGCACCAAGGCCAAAGTTAACTATACAGTAGTAGGCTATAAAAATGATCAAAGTTGTATTTGGCCTATTCACTGCAGTAGACCTGCATCACTGTATGAAACATTACAAAAACATGAAACATGACATATTACATAGAACTGTAAATCATCTGATCATCTAATATTTACAGATATCTAGGCTATATATAACATTTATTTTATATTTGGCCTGTTATGAAATCATGTATTGAACAATTTAAGCACAGCTCAGCTTTAAGAGACTCAAATAGCCTAGATGCATGCATTTTGTGATCAAATGCTTTCACAAACTCTTAGTCAGCTGTCCTATGATTTACTAATATCTAGGCGATATTTGTAACATTTATTTTGTATTTGGCCCGTTATGAAATCATGTGAAACAATTGTAAAACGCAAAGCCCAAATTTGGAGACATCCATGCATGTCGAAATTTACTGCAAATTCAAAACTAGATTACTCTGGAACGGCTAACTGTACAGGGGACTGCTTTACACTTTTGTGTTCGGTAAGGTCTGCTGTTTATTCCGATATATGGTTTGTCATGTGTTAAAAGAAGGGTTCGTGAAGTATTCCACCGAGATGAATGGGTAGGGAGATCATGGGACGCAAAACCTTCAGTAGAATGTATGATTAAATTGAATTATATTTAGGCCTACTTTTCTCGCTAACCGTTCAACACAGAAATTATCGGCTAACATCGTTTAAAAGCTGAGAAAAAGCTCTTTCATGTGATACTTGTGATGTCTGTGTGATGTATAGGCTACTTCGCGAGTAGTTCAACTGAGAAGAATGGGTGAATTGGACGCACTTTCTTGCGCTGTCACTTTCTCCACTGCGTAAAAGACTAAATTAATTTGCGCTGTGAATGCTAAGATTATTTTGACAGGCCCCAGGCTAACTAAAAATCGCTATTAGTAGGACGCAAAGCAGAATATTGAAAGAATGGGGCACCAAGGCCACCGTGGCCTGTAAACCTCTGATTTTCAAAGGGGCTTCACGGCCAATGCAAGGGGCTACGACGGCCATGGCCGTCGTGGCCGCCGTGAAATTCCTACCCTGGTGGACAGTATAGACCAATAGCCTATTTGTCAAAGAGACTGGATCCGGTAGCAAGAGGCTGGGTGCCTTGTTTGAAGTCTGTTGCAGCTGCTTCAAATGCAGTAATGGCTTGTGTGGATCTAGTATTAATGCATCCTTTGACTGTTCATGTTCCACATGACGTGCATGCACTGCTTTTACAAGCAAAGACATCACATCTGACCACTGCCCGCCTCCTCTCGTACCAACATGTGTTATTGACTTTAGCACATGTCACACTTGTACGTTGTACCACCCTCAACCCATCGACATTATTACCTTCTGCCGAAGATGGTGAAAGCCATGATTGCTGTGATGTCATAACAATTTGTACTAAACCTCGTCCTGATATATCTGAGGAACCCCTTACTAACCCTGACTTAATTTTTTATGTCGATGGTTCCTCATTACGCTTGGAATCTGGAGAGGTAGGGAGTGGCTACGCTGTGGTGAATCAATTTGAAGTGGTTGAATCTTACTCGCTCCCTCCAACTTTTTCTGCCCAATCTGCTGAGTTGATAGGACTTTTTCGAACTTGTGTGTTGGCAGCTGGAAAATCTGTTTGCATATACACTGATAGTCGTTATTGCTGGGGAATTGTTCATGACCATGGAGCAATATGGAAAGAAAGAGGCTTTCTTACGGCTACTGGTAAACCTGTACAACATAAAGAGTTCATTGTATTGTTGCTAGAGGCAATTCAGCTTCCTTCTGCTGTAGCAGTAATTAAGTGTGCAGCGCATACTAGAGGCGCTGATGAGGTCAGCCTTGGTAATGAGAGGGCTGACTCGGCTGCTAAAAGTGCCGCGAAGGGGAGAGTTGAGAGAAAGATACCACCTGAGTTTGTAAGACATTCTGAATTTTAGTGTTTCTAAATTTACAGAATGTATAAAATAGATATAAAAGAAAAAGAAAATGAAAAAAATTGTAAAAAGAATAATGATGATTTGTGGCTACATACTCAAACAGGCAAGCCTGTTTTACCAAAATCATGTTTTCATATAGTTGCTAAAGTTACTCATGGTTTAGATCATGCGAGCGCAACAGCTATGGTAAAAACAATAGAACAACTTTATTTTGCACCAGGATTCACCACCGTGGCAGCTGCTTACTGTGATAGGTGCATTACCTGTTAAACATAACACCGCACCCACAGTGAGAGCCCAAGGAGGGCATCACCCACCACCATCAGGCCCGTTTGAATATATTATAATGGATTTTATTCAATTGATCAATTAACAAAATGCAAAAGTTATGAATATTGCCTTGTAATTGTGGATATGTTTTCAAAATGGCCAGAATGTTAATGGAATGTTGAAAGATAAATTGACTAAAATAAAATAATGGGATGGAATTGGGTGACTGGTCTACCTTTGGTTCTCCTCTACCTCAGAGGCTGTGCATCAAGATCAAAAGGTTTAAGCCCATTTGAGATTTTGACTGCCCGTCCCATGCCAATTCCAGGTTTACCTAATCCTAACCTAATGTAGTTGGTACCTTGTCTGGTTACATCCGAGAACTGATTGCTGCTCTATCTTTTGTTTCTCAACAGGTGGCGTCAGCTTTGCCTCAAAGTTTTCTGGATACATACCCAGTGGAACCAGGCTCTTGGGTGCTTGTTAAGGACTTTCGAAGAAAACGCTGGAATGAAGAACGGTGGCGTGGACCGTATCAAGTTCTGTTGTCTACACCTACTGCAGTGAGAATTGCGGAAAGAGACTCTTGGATTCATCTGTCACACTGCAGAGTGGTGAAAGAACCGGAACATTATCTCAACGGATTGTGACTTTATGCTTGAGGTTGACCAGTGGAGGTTTTGGCAAACTTCACCAGTAGGCCTTTGGATATATGTTCCATCGGGGATAAGGGAAGTGTTGCAAGACCCTGCTGTTTTAACCTGCATTACAACTAGAAAATATTGGACTGCAAATGAAGGGAAGTATGCTCTGATTGTTACACATTTTACTAAGTACACATGTGAAGTCATTCCTTTGAGGGTAGGGAAATCAATTAGTGTGGTACACCAGTGTCCATTAAAATTAGTGGATTCAACCATCCATCATCCAAATCAGTGGTGGATATTAAAAGTAGAAACAAGATATCAGTATACATTAAACTAGCACTGTTTTATTTCCAGTTTAGCTAGATATTTCATCATCGCTGGACAGTGACCTGGGGAGGGCCTAAAAAACCCAAGCCAGCTCTGCTGTTGAAGATAGAATAGAGTTTTTGTTGTTTTGTAACTGGGAGTAGAGTGGGGCTAGTGTTGTTATTCTGTGTGTTCTTACTGATTATGCCCACTTCTCCAGAGGAGGAGATCTGTGGTACTAATAAAGCCTGTCAACTGGCTTTCCAAGCTAGAACAACTGTAGCAGGGACGAATGAGACCTGCTGGGTGTGCCAAGAAAAGTCTTTTCAAATGCGTGTTTTTCCCTACAGGACTTCTGATGATTCTGCATGCTCTGCATCTCGACTGTGTACTAGTAAAGATTGCCTTAACATAGTAGGTGTGACAGGGATAGAACAATTTTTAGGTGGTTCGTCCTTGAATATTATGTTAACATTAATGGATTCTGTTTGGATAAATAGAACTGGACAAAATATTTGATAGAATGATATTGAAATGTGGAATGAGTTTTACCCTGATATGATGACCCGGAAATGTTTTTGGACAATGTTATTGGAAATTGAATTTTTTTTTTGCTTCTTTTTGATTACTAAAATTTCTTTGTGGCCTTAAAAGAACACGCCACCCAATGTCAGTAGTAATATATGTTCTTACCTTAACTTTCACGAGTTGAGTCATACCTCTCCCGTGTCGGTACGTGCACTTAAACGCTCTGGTGCGCGGCTGGACTGTGTTAGCATGTTGCTATGCTAGCGGGCTTTGCCGTAACTAAGCGTAGAAGTAATCAAAAACATCCACGTTTTCCCGACTTAAATACAGTTGCACGAGTAGTTGATAGAAATGCTACGGTCACGCAACATGAAATGTGGCGATTGTCCAAGCGAATAAACAGGAGAACTACAATGTGTGGCGCAATAGCACTTGGGAGTACTTCGACCTAGCGTAGTAGTATTGTTAACACCTAATTGTAGATCCTATCCACCACAGAGTTTAGAATCGATGCTGGATCGACCCTCAGACTCTCCCTCCCCTCTGAGCGAGAGAGAGGCACACACACTAGAGATGCGCTGATGGGCTATTATTTCAACCATAACTGCATAGCAAAACTTATCATCCATCAGCACCAAAGTTTTTTGACCAATTTTCAAAACCGCACCCGCCCACCATCCGCTGGTTGTTTTAATGTAGGCTATATGGGTGATGCAGCGCTGCTGACATGAGGCTAGAAAGCCCTTGCCTGTTCCAGAAAGACTTAGCCTGGCGAGCCAGACCCACATTATAATGTAGGGTCTGGGCACTCACCGTTCGCAGTGCTCAGTCCGAGGGGTCGGGATAATCAGTTGTCTTTCAAATTCCCTCTGCACGCAATAGGATGCAATAGGATATTTGTTTTCAAGTAGCAGGGAATTCAAGTCAAACCGTTGCAACTCTGCCATCAATCATTATGTTAAGCCCAACAAACGACTCTATACACGATTTCAATGCCAGATTTAGTTTCGATTTCTAGAGCTCACAAGTCAACGGAGAGTTGCTAGACTAGCCCTGGCAGCAAATGTAATTGCCGCTAGGGGCGCGTCTAGATTTCTAGGCTAAGAAAGACTGATCCAATGCAGCAAATATATTAAAAGGCTAAAGTCGTACATTGGCTATGTTGTAGCCTATCCCCAGAATATCAGCAGCAAACTCAGTCTCTGTCTCGCAAAACAGTCTCCAAATAAAACGCACATCATTTCTGCCAGTTTGTGACAATATATAGTCCAAAATGCTTGATTGCATTGCATTCTCCACATTTTTAGCTAAATTTTCATGTACCACATCAGCATTTTTGTTCAGTGAATCTTTTGTAAATTGCTTTACAATTACCGTCGGGCCTATAGGCCTATTGCCTGGCTTGCCTCAGCTTCGGTCACGTCCTTTTACAATTTTATCATTGTAATAAAAAACGCAATTTGCCACATAATTTCAACATGCTCCTGGCCTACTAATTAATGCCTATTGTACTTTATTTTTTGCAAAAAGAAAGAAATCCTTGATAAAATAACAAGTCATTCACATTATAGGCTACTTTACACACTGTTATGTCAGGGTGACTGACAAGCCTGTTCTGAAGACTCCCATTCATTTTGACTGCACGAGCGCGTCTTTTTCAGACAGACAGCGCAATTCATTTTAAAGCAATTTACAAAAGATTCACTGAACAAAAATGCTGATGTGGTACATGAAAATTTAGCTAAAAATGTGGAGAATGCAATGCAATCAAGCATTTTGGACGATATATTGTCACAAGCTGGCAGAATAGGCAACAGGCCGATGTGCGTTTTATTTGGAGACTGTTTTGCGAGACAGAGACTGAGTTTGCTGCTGATATTCTGGGGATAGGCTACAACATAGCCAATGTACGACTTTAGCCTTTTAATATATTTGCTGCATTGGATCAGTCTTTCTAGAACAGGCAAGGGCTTTCTAGCCTCACGTCAGCAGCGCTGCATCACCCATAGCCTATAGCCTACATTAAAACAACCAGCGGATGGTGGGCGGGTGCGGTTTTGAAAATTGGTCAAAAAACTTTGGTGCTGATGGATGGCTGATGGATGATAAGTTTTGCTATGCAGTTATGGTTGAAATAATAGCCCATCAGCGCATCTCTAGTGTGTGTGCCTCTCTCTCGCTCGCTCTCTCTCGCTCTCGATCCAGCATGGATTCTAAACTCTGTGGTGGATAGGATCTACAATTAGGTGTTAACAATACTACTACGCTAGGTCGAAGTACTCCCAAGTGCTATTGCGCCACACATTGTAGTTCTCCTGTTTATTCGCTTGGAAAATCGCCACGTTTCATGTTGCGTGGCCGTAGCATTTCTATCAACTACTCGTGCAACTGTATTTAAGTCGGGAAAACGTGGATGTTTTTGATTACTTCTATGCTTAGTTACGGTATAGCCCGCTAGCATAGCAACATGCTAACACAGTCCAGCCGCGCACCAGAGCGTTTGAGTGCACGTACCGACACGGGAGAGGTATGACTTACCTCGTGAAAGTTAAGGTAAGAACATATATTACTACTGACATTGGGTGGCGTGTTCCTTTAAGCCCCAAAGGGGGGAAATGAAGGAGAAATTTTGGATTACTAAAAATTTTTTATATTCTTTGTATGTTTTCTATACATTCAATACTGTGCATCAATTTTGCTTTGTCTGTCATTTGCTCTCTCCATGTCATGATTTTCTAATAAAGGTCATGCGACCCCTATGTCACAAGTTAAGGGTATTCTGCCTTAGGAAGTAATATTAGGAATATCCCGACAGGAACTAGACTATGGCAAGAGAATGCTGAAGGATGTATATGTATTGTATTGACCAATTATCTACTTACTTGGAGTAGCCCCATGACTTGCGTATGGTGCATGGATCACATGCTATGTCCAAGAAGTGTATATGTATTGTTGTATTTCTGCATGTATGAGGATTTTTGGAAAAGACCATTGTACTCATGTGATTTGTATTACCAATGTAATTAACATGTATAAGATGGGGCTTCGCCCTAGAGAACTTTGAGTAGTGTTTCTGGAACATGCTGTTGCTAGTGACCTGCTCCCGGTATCGTGAATAAACCTGCAGTGGTTCCTCACACCTGAGTGTTGCCTGGATATTTTTGACCACAGCACACACACACACTCACATATACACACACCCATACACACACACACTCGCGCCGCACACTCCACCCCCTCCCACAACTTATGATAGTATTATCTTTTCTCTACATATAACCCCAAAACAGAAAAAGTTGGGACATTGTGTAAAATGCAAATAAAAACAGAATGTAATAATGTGCAAGTCTCATAAACCAATATTTATCAGCAAAAAGGACACAGACAATATATCAAATATTGAAAATGAAAATTTGGACTATTTCATGGAAAATATATATTAATTTTGAATTTGATGCCAGCAACATGTTTCAAAAAAAGTTGGGACGGGAGCATGTTTACCACTGTGCTGCCTAAACTCTTCAATTAACAAAATTCCGTAAATGTTTAGGAACTGAGGAGACGAGTTGCTAGAGTTTTGAGAGTGAAATATTGTCCCATTACTCCCTAATATAGGATTGCAGTTCCTCAACAGTATGGGGTACTCTAAGTCATGTTTTTCATTCTATTATGCACCTAATTTGACAAATCTGGACGGCAGACAGGCCATTTTAGCATCTGGTCTCATCATCTATGGAGAAATACTATTTAAATATGTGCAGAATTAATTTTGGCATTGTTTTCCTGAAATATTTAAGGTCTTCCCTGGAAAATACATTGCCTGGATGGGAGTATATGTTGCTCAAAACCTGTGTACATCATTCTGAATTGATTGTGCTTTGCCAAATGTCCAAGATGCCCATGCTGTAGGCACTAATGCTCCTCCACACCATCATAGATGTTGGGTTTTGAACTGAACACTAAAACAAGTTGGATAGGTTGGATATTTGGATAGGTCCTCTCCTCTTTAGCCCAGATGAGTCCATGATTTTCAAAAAGAATGGCAAATTTTGATTGGTCTAAACACAGGACCTTTTTCCATGTTACCTCAGTCCATTTTAGGCCCAGATAAGATGGTGGTATTTTCTGTATCATGTCTCAATACAATGTTGGCTGTTTTGACTGTCACAATTTTGGCTGTAGTTTTTGAATTGAGTATCAAACTGTGCACATAACCAATGGTTATCAGAGGTTTTCCTGAGCCCCAACAATGACAGGTCTGGAAACAGGTCTGGTGTTGATGCAGTGCCATCTGAGTTCCAAAAGACCACGGCCATCCAATTTGTTTTACAGCTCTTTCCCTTGTTTGCAAAGATTTCTCTGGATTCTCTGAATGTTCTAATTATATTATGTCCTGTAGATGATGAACTCCCCAAATACTTCACAATTGCATCTTAAGAAACATTACAATTACATTGTTTCATCATTTGTGCACACAGGTTTACACAGAGTGATGAATACCCCTAAATCTTTACTTCTAAGGGACCCTGCCACTCTGGGATGCTCTTTTTCATACCCAATCGTGTTGCCAGTTACCTTAAAGGTGCCCTGCCACACAAAACCGTTTTTACTTGCATTTTTTTTAACATGTTAGGTCTATATGTGTTTGTGCTATGTCGTGAATGTGAAAATAAACAGCTTCCTCCTTTGTCAGCTCTAGCCACTGAAAAGAAAAAGCAGAGAAATTAGGCCAATTGCAAAAGCTCTTCAGATTGACGTGAGCTTTGATGATTGATTGATGAGCTCATTACTATTCATGAGCTCGCCCAGTTGAGACCATGCCCACAAAATTCGTTTAGCTCTGTGACTGTTTTAGTAGGCCTATGCAAGGATGGCTGAATGTAAACGGGCTATGCACGAATAGAACTTCAACAATGCATTTTGCCCAAGAACCCAGACTTGAGGATCATGGCTTCAGTTTAATTTTGTGGAACAATGCTATAGGCTTTGCAAAAAGGTTGCTGTTGAAGCCTGGAGCAGTATGGAATGGAAATGGAAATCTATTTATTTGAACCAGGGACAGTGCACAAAATAACATTTATCCTGGGATCCAGGAAAATATGTCTTGGGCCAGGTTGTAGCAGCAATTGCTAATTTGCACCTGTAGTCCCTGGGCAAGTATAAAAACATAAAATAAAATAACAGTAATATAAATAAATTACATAGGACTAAAGATGATGTGATGGCCATAGTTTTTAACAAACAAGCAGTCTTAGAATAGAAAACATGGACGCCAGCAGCCCACTTACACTCTCTTACCCCCCTCCCCAGCATACACATATAACTAAAGCCTGTTTAGTATTATCCAGCTCCACACACAGACACACACACACAACACCCCCCCCCACACACACACACACACAAACACCCATACAACATCTTAAAAATGTGTGCAAACTTGTCTACTTAACATCCACCTCTTAGTCAAGCATGAAAAGGTATGAGAATTTGTACATAATATGTATTCTGTGGGGAGGGCATTTCACTGTCTCATGGCCACACATGAGAAAGAGGAACTCCCAAATTTGGTTATACGACAAGGGATGCTACACTCCCCCCTTGTGACACGTCGTGTAGTTCGCTCAGAATTTTCAGAGCAGAGTGTTACAAACTTTTTCAAAGGGGGAGCAGTAGCACTGTAAACTATTTTATGTAGTTAAGACACATTTGAGTGTTTCATTAGATTTTCAAAACTCAATAAACTATATTTGGCCAGTATATGACAGTGATGATAATGGCGTGTCTTTTTGTCATGGATTTTAAGGCAGTTTTTGTACAAAGATTCTAAAGGTTTTATCACTGTTTTACTTGCCTGAGACCAGGATGTGATGCAGTATAGAAGGTGAGGGATGATCATTGCTTGTAAGTATGTACTAGATGCCTCAGTGCTAAGAGAATTTCTTATATTTTTAAAATTTGCTAAATTAAATTTCAGTGTGCTGCACAATTTTTTAACATGATCTTTAAAAGTAAGATTAGAATCAAGAGTTACTCCCAAATATTTAAATTTCTCTACATGTTTTATGTTTTGTTGATTTACTGAAATTTTGGGATAGGTCTTGGGTTTAGATCCAATGGTAAAGAACATAGATACAGTCTTTTCAACATTCAACGTAAGGCATGAATCCTGTAACCAGTCAGTAACCCTGCTCATAACACTTGTTAGCTTTTTTGCCACATCTGTTGCACTTCTCCCATGGACATACAAAACAGTGTCATCAGCATACATAATAATATTTATGCTCTTGCAAACGGAAGGCAGGTCATTAATATACAAGCAAAAGAGCAGAGGGCCTAGAATTGACCCCTGTGGCACTCCCATGGTAGTGGCAAGTGATGTAGATAATGTGCCATTTACTTGCACACATTGAGTTCGGCTACTTAAATAGGACTTTATCCAATTTTGGACATTTGAGGAGATCTCATACTTTGCAAGTTTATGAATCAGTACTTCATGACTCACTGTGTCAAAGGCTTTATGTAGATCAAGGAAGACTGCTCCCACCACTCCTCCTTGATCTAGGCTAGATTTAATTTCCTCCAGAAAGTAGCAGCATGCGGTTTCAGTGGAGTGTTTTTTCCTGAAGCCGAATTGCATAGGATGTAACAAGGACTTGGAGTCCAGATGAGCAATTAGTTGTTCTGCTACTACCTTTTCAATAACCTTAGACACAGCTGGGAGAATACTGATGGGTCGGTAGTTTGAGACCACTTGAGTATCCCCAGATTTGTGCACCGGGGTGATAATAGCAGGTTTAAGAACACTGGGGAAAATATTCTCACTAAAGGATTTATTTATGATCATGGCTAGAGGTATCATAATTGATGTTTTGCATTGTTTTAAAAAAGCTGTATCCCAACCAAATATGTCTTTAGCTTTGCTATTTGTTAAAAGTGAAATTACCTTTTCCACTTTCTCTGAGTTTATTGGGAAAAACTTGAAAGCGGAGACATCACAGGTTGATGGTTGTGGGAGTTGAGTTTTGGGAAAGCTTAAACTCAGCTCTTGTACTGAATTTATGAAATATTCGTTAAAACATTTCCCAACAATCTGCCCGTCATCCTGGATATGGCCATCTATCAATAGTTTTAACTGTCTATTTACAGATTTTTCCTTTCCAAGTATCTTATCAATGCTCCTCCAGAGCTTTTTAGAGTTTCCCTTTGCCTCGCTGATAATATTGAGGAAAAAGTTTGCTCTAGCTTTTCTAATTTGTTGTGTGACTTTATTTCTTAAACTTTTAAAAATGAGATGATCAGTATTTAATTTTGATTTTAAAAATGTTTTCAGAGCAGCATCTCTCTTTTTCATTAACTCCCAGAGAGCTGTATTGAACCAGGGTAAATTATGTTTCCTATTTGTTTTCTTGCCCCTTGTTTTGGTGTATTTTAGTAGAATGTCTTTAATGGTAGACATTAAATCAGTGCAGGCTGACTCACAGGGTATACTACCAATAGTCTCATGCCAGTTTACCTGTTTTATTTCATTTTCAATGAGAACCATGTCTTTTTGTGGAATAAAAGGCATTGTTAAGGCTGCACAATTAATCGAATTTTAATCACGATCACGATTTTGGCTTCCCACGATCAAATTTGCGTGATCGAGCGATATTTCAAATGCGTGCTCTACCCATAGAACCAACCTGGCAACCCATAGAACGCTCCGCTACAAAACAAATCAAACGCTCCTTAAACCTGTCTGACCATGTGCCTTCATGCAGCCTACCAATGACAGCTGTTCCCTGCACTGCTCAGCCTGATGCACTGTGGACTAGTGACATTATGTTAACTATTAGTAGGCTAGTTAGACTATACAATAAACGACGGTCAAAAATCAAATGTGTGGCACAGCAGAAGGCCAAGAGCTTGTCCCTCGAAGCGGATCATCCATTGTTCGAAAATATTTCGGATTTCAGGCAAGTTAAGTTAACCAAAAATATAAGCAGAGCAGGGCTCTCAACTCATACCGTGAAACACATTACATGACGTAAACCCCACATTTTTTATCACGTTAACTTTTAGTTCTTGTTTGCTTCCTCCGATAGCCTATACTGTAATAAGAGTTGAGCTAACGACGGGATCCGTGAATTTTATTCATGTATTTTATAAGCTACATGTGCAACCTACAATGCATATGCGTTTCAAGACACAGCCTACTCAAAACGAGTGAACAATAATGACAATGTAGCCTACACGTCAGTGTTTTACATATCAACGAATGACTAAAGCAGGGGTGTCCAAACTGCGGCCAGCCATGCACTTCAATCCGGCCCGCCGAGCATTTATTAGTTTATTATTGGCCGCTCGCTATTTTTTTCCAGCGATAGACGACGTTGTGGTTAACTTTAGGCTACTGCAAACTGCTTTACACTCTTCTTAGAGAACGTTTACAATGTCAATGTCAAAACAGCTTGTCACATCGAGATACATAGTATCTCCATTGCAGCAGATCTAACTACGTAATGCTAGTCCATTTAATTGGGGACGCATTTGAGCGTGGGAGAGAGGGCGATGGCAACAGTAGTTCCCACTACTGACCATTTATAAACTGTGAAAGGGCACAGCCATAGGCACAGCACTAGCCATAGGCTATATTTGAGTGGAGCTGGCAAAGAGTGACAGTGCACCATTTATAAATGAATTAAACAGCATCAAATTAACAGTATTTCTTAAGAAATTAATTTTCTACAACAAAATTATTTTGTCATTTAAATAATACAAAACATTATTATTATTATTATTATTATTATTATTATTTGTGTGTGGCCCGCTGGCCAATTTTCAAAATCCAATGTGGCCCTTCAGTCAAAAAGTTTCGACACCCCTGGACTAACGATTACAGTAAACTCATGAACACGAAGCAGAGTTTAAGTGGCTAATGGGGAGCGTTGGGAGGATTCCCGGTGGGCGTTTTCCCAATTATTAACAAAGTAGCACACACAAAACATTTGTTTGGAAGTTTGGAAGTCGCAGTCAAATCTATATTTGCAGTAATTTAGGGGAGCAAATGTGAGGGGAAGAATTTGGGTGAGCCAGATAGCAAGTCCAATATGTTTAGGGAAAAAATATTTTTGTCACTAAAATTAATTAATAATCGTGATAAATAATCGTGATCTCAATATTGATCAAAATAATCGTGATTATCATTTTGGTCATAATCGTGCAGCCCTAGGCATTGGCTTTCCTCTCATTGAGCTTTGATCTTTAAAACGTGTTTTTGATAGTTTTCTAGCAGCCAGAGTAAGATTATGATCTGATAATCCAGTGACAAGATTATAGATCTTTTTAATTCTCTCTGGTTTATTTGTAAAAATTAGGTCTAGCAGTGTTTGGGAAGACTTTGTAATTATTGTGGGCATATGGACCATCTGTGTCATCTGAAAAGCGTTGGCAACCTCTTTAAGTTTTTTCCTACGAGTTTTGTCTTGCCAATTTAGATTAAAATCACCCATAAGAATAATTTCCATTTTTTCATGTTGTTTAAGTATGACGTTTAGAGAATCGAAAAATTCATTTGAAGCGGTAGGCTACCGTCGCAGCAGTCTACGACCAGTGCCCGTAAGTAAAATGTTATTGTCAACTCAAGGAAGTGCTACAGGTTTAATGAACTCGCTAGCCTAGCAGGTTTTATTTATGCACATTTGGACAATACTAGCACTCGCTAGCCAAGCAAAGTTCATGCCATGAAGCTAAAATTAGTTGATAACAGCTACCATCGCGGCAGTCTACGGCCAGTGCAGTCCGTAACTAAAACGTTATTGTCAACTCAAGAAAGTCTTATGTTATACAGGTTTAATGCACTCGTTAGCCTAGCAGGTTTTATTTATGCACATTTGGACAATGCTAGCACTCGCTAGCCAACAGGGTAGGAATTTCACGGCGGCCACGACGGCCATGGCCGTCGTAGCCCCTTGCATTGGCCGTGAAGCCCCTTTGAAAATCATAGGTTTACAGGCCACGGTGGCCTTGGTGCCCCCTTCTTTCAATATTCTGCTTTGTGTCCTACTAATAGCAATTTTTATTTAGCCTGTGGCCTGTCAAAATAATCTTAGCATTCACAGCGCAAATTAATTTAGTCTTTTACGCAGTGGAGAAAGTGACAGCGCAAGAAAGAAAGTGCGTCCAAATTCACCCATTCTCAGTTGAACTACTCGCGAAGTAGCCTATTCATCACACAGACATCACAAGTATCACATGAAAGAGCTTTTTCTCAGCTTTTAAACGATGTTAGCCGATAATTGCTGTATTGAACAGTTCGCGAGAAAAGTAAATAATATAATTCAATTTAATCATACATTCTACTGAAGCTTTTGCGTCCATGATCTCCCTACCCATTCATCTCGGTGGAATACTTCACGAACCCTTCTTTTAACACATGACAAACCACATATCACAATAAACAGCAGACCTTACCGAACACAAAGGTGTAAAGCAGTCCCCTGTATAGTTAGCCGTTCCAGAGAAATCCAGTTGAATTTGCAGTAAATTTCGACATGCATGGATGTCTCCAAATTTGGGCTTTAAGTTTTACAATGTGTTTAAATTGTTCCACATGATTTCATAACGGGCCAAATACAAAATAAATGTTACAAATATTGCCTAGATATTGGTAAATCAGAGGACAGCTGACTAAGAGTTTGTGAAAGTAGTAGCCTTTATGATCACAAAATGCTAAGCATGCATCTAGGCTATTTGAATTTCTTAAAGCTGAGCTGTGCTTAAATTTAAATTGTTCAATACATGAATTTTAATAGCAGGCCAAATATAAAATAAATTGTATATATAGCCTAGATATCTGTTTTTATTAGATGATCAGATGATTTACAGTTATATGTAATATGTCATGTTTCATGTTTTTGTAATGTTTCATACAGTGATGCAGTTCTACTGCAGTGAATAGGCTAAATACAACTTTGATCATTTGTATAGCCTACTACTGTATAGTTAACTTTGGCCTTGGTGCCCTGACATGTGGCCTTTGTGCCCCCCACCAAATATGCCCAACTGAAGGCCAAGTGGCCTTGCCCCCAGTATGGTGAAATTCCAAGCCTGCTAGCCAAGCTAAGTTCATGCCATGAAGCTAAAATTAGTTGATAACGGCTGTCATGTTATGGAGGAAACCTACTAGCTGTTAGCCAATTAGAGTCAAGCAGCTTAGCTCGTTGAATATTAATGAGAACTGGTGCAAATCGAGTCTTTATGCAGGCTTTCAATACCACGCTAGAATGGCTATGTTTTCCACAAAAAATGTTACAGAGTCCATGGTAGAACTTCAGACATTACCACAAAGTAATGAAATACATGTGCAGGGCATCTTTAATTAGTTGTGAAATATTCCTCCTTTTGTTTTCTTTATCATTACACAACTTTTCCAGCATTTTGTTAGCCCCGTCCCAACTTTTTTTGAAACATGTTGCTGGTATCAAATTCAAAATTAACATATATTTTCCCTGAAATAGTCAAATTTGTTATTTTCAACATTTGATATGTTGTCTGTGTCCTTTTTGCAACAAAATATGAATTTAAGTAAGTTGCAGATTATTACATTGTGTTTTTATTCACATTTTACACAACGTCCCAACTTTTTCTGTTTTGGGGTTGTATATGCTATTTGTATTCTGTCGCAGCAGCAAGTAGGCTAGATCAGTTACTTATCTTGCACAGCTGCACTGTAAAACTCTGAGCAAGACGTTTAATTTAAATCTCTCATTTAAATCTCACACTGCTATCAGTGTGGCTATGATAAGTAATACACAGTGTTTCAAACAAAAAGTGCATTCTCTGTTGGGATAGTGATGACAAACAAACTGAGAGGGATGAATGGCAGAAGCAGGGTTTCCCTTTATCTCTTTATAGTGCAGTCTAATTTATGATAGTGCTCGGTTATGGACTTGCACTGAGTTGATTCGTTTGTCGCCTACCAACCGGATAGCCTGTTGCATTTAGCCACCTGCAACAAGGGTTGCTTGCTAATAAAACAAATGAAGTGGCAACTGAAATATAACGTGTTTAAGTTATAAGGATTATAATTCAAGTAATATAAGTTATAATTCAAGGATTCATAGATTATAGGAAATAGCTTTAAACATAACCAAATTAAATTAACTTTAAATGGACACATGGTAAACACAATTCAAAAGAACTCAAAGGACAAACTGGAAGCCTCATTTATCTTAAGCAAAGCTTCATGTCTAGACCACAGTTAATGAACCAGACATGGTCGTTTGTATCTTGAAGTTCCTATAGGCTATGTGACAAACTTTATGTGCCTAAATATCTTCACCCTTCAAGTATGCTGCTAATGAGGAAACAGAGTTGTTACTTAGACAAGGTAAACCTCTCCCCACTGTGGAATGAAGAAGGGGATGCTACAAGGAAGGGAATTCAAACACACCCAACCATCGTTTGAGGTCATTGTGGTTTATCTCTTTACCTGTGTGCGTCTTCACACAAGGAGGGCTTCACACAAGGGCTGATGCTTCAGCAATAGCCACACTGAAATACTGTGAGCTTCATTGAACACGGCTGTTCTCATGTTAGCTGATTGTGATTAGTTTAGGCCATTACTGGCTAATTATCAGTTCAGTCAGGACCACTTTGTCCAGATAGTTTGTTAGTATTTCCATAAAGTTTCATTTGACGGTATGGTTCTGTTCTGGGAGCCCCCTGCTCTTCCATGTGCAAACATGGAAAGCCTAAGGCAGAGGGAGCAGCAATGGGCTCTATATGCATGACTCCCATTTTGGATTGACTTCCTCCTGGGCATTCAACTTCTTGTTTACGCTGTACACAATAGGCTATGACAGAAAATGACATTTTAGAACATTTTAAACTTTTCCCGTTTGCTGGAGGGAGTGGCACACAACATTTTTAAAGTCCTTCTACATTACCGTGACAAGGTCCTGAAGACAATGACTATAGAAAACTGCCATATGTGCCAATGTATTAATGTAAACAGGAGGTTGATACGCCAGTACAAGTGAATCCAAAATGGAGTCGTGCATAGGGTGTAGAACAGACCGGGCATCGATGACAACAAGTAGACATTGATAAGTCAGATGTATGAGGAGATGGGGTGGAGGTGGGTTGCAAAAAGACTTGCAGAGAAAGTGGGAAAAGTAGGCAGGCTGAATGATCTCCACCAATATAAGAGTGAGTGATCAGCTGATCAATCCACTGAACAGTTAGCTAAGTTGCTGGGCGTGACTCCATGGTCTGCCTGAACTAACAATATGCTCCATTTATTCATTATACTAAACTTGTGTGTAGTATCTACTTTTTTTCAGTATGCTTTCAGTTGTAGCTTCTTACTTGTGAATGCTGACACAGTGACTGGCGAACTCCGCCAATCCTTCTCTGTGACTGAGGCAACACTGAAGGTGTACTCTGTCCCAGGTTTCAACTTCTCCACTTCAGCACTGTTGGAGTTGGTGGTCCTGGTCTCTGCCTGTTCTCCATCGGTGTAGAAGCTGAGCTCAAAGATGTCTATCCCCTCTGGTGGGTCCCAAATAAGAACAGCAAAGTGGGTGCTGATGCTCTGTACGGTCAGGTCACCTGGAGCTGGAACATCTGCAGACAATCATACTGTTGTTTTCATAAATCTACATTGTCCATTGAAGGGCATACAAAACACATACAGTAATAACATCGCAGTTCTGAATCTATTTTATGTGCAGCAAGGGTGATCTTAAAATAAACTGTGAGTACAAGTATTCTGTGGTTGTCCGCTGGCTATTTAGCTAACCTAGTTGTAGTTTAAGAAAAAAAAGTCCCAACCAATGCTTTAAGAAAACTTTTATTATGACATGAGTGAAGACTTTTTCATGATCATCATACAATTGTCTTTTTTTGTTTGTTTGCTTGTGTTTGATTAAGTTTTATGTTTGCTTTATTCAACATGTGCAACTTCTGAGCAGACAAAGTCTAACGTCCTGTCTGCATCTGTAATTTCATCCTGAGTTATATCATATATTAAGTGAGGCAATAATTACCATCTGTTAGTACACAACTGTCTTTGTTGTCATCTTCTAATGACTGATGCCTCAAAGATGTGCATAAGCAAGACTCATCATCTTCAAAGAAATCACTGGCATCCTCAAATGCCTGTAAGAAAGACAAAAACAACACTATCAAAACAAATGAAAACCACTATGTCTGATGTCTAGAAATGTTGGATCTTGTCAGAATTTGAATCTGGTTGCATGCTATTTGGATTTGATAATGGGTCGTGTTTCAACCTAGCCTGGAAGTCAAATTTAGCCTACCCAGCTCACAAAATCTGAGGATGTCAAATGCTAAACATTGCTAAACATCTTGCTTCTCCAGCGGCAGCCATTTTGTTGTAAACACAATGAACTCAAGCACGCTCAGGTGCTGTGGATGACTACTTCACTATTGCCCATCTGTCCATCATCTTATAAAGCCCGTCCAAACAATTGGATTGGCCCAAAAACATCTTAATCACCCTCAAATTTTGTGGGCGGGATAAATTCGAACTGGCTCCCAGGCGAGGAATATACTGTATGGGTAGTTTCACAATCAGGGTGTGTGCTTGACACTTTTCATATAATAGATAGATAGATAGATAGATACTTTATTGATCCCCAAGGGGAAATTCAATGTCTCAGTAGCATACAGACATCACACACATTCACTAAGAGCAGAAAAAAGTAATTAAAAGTATATAATATAAAAAACACAACTATAGCAATAAGGACAGTAAAAGATAAAGAATATACTAAACTAGAATTGCGGTTCCGAGGAACTGCAAGAGTGGGTTTGATCTGGGGCACGGAACTCGGCCTCATCCAAGGATTCCAACGGTACCTCATTTATGAAAATCGGGCACACGGATCAAAAGTTATCTGCATCAACGCAACATCCAATAAGCTAAAACACATAAATAACGTGGTTGCTATGCTGGTTGCTAGGGCAATCATGCTGGTTGCTCAGGTGGTCGATAGGTTAGAAGGCCAGTGCCTCCTGAGAGGCCTGAAGGGTCAGTTCTGAGGTTGTTGACTGCTGAAACCGAAAAATGGACTGCATTTTCTTAAAAGACAGTGTGACTGAAGTGCGGGCAGTTTGCACAGAAATGTACGATTTTTCCCACCCTCATCGACCTTGTCATAAAACTTGTTTAAATGATCACACGACGCCTCCTTGCTGCTTTGTCGTCTACATCAGCCTTTCTCAAACTTCTTTGACCTGAGGCCCAGTCAAGGCATACTTTGGGGTCATAGGGCCCACCTACATGAACCCACCCCCTACTCCCACCCCCCATCAAATTGTAATATCATCACAATTATTATTTTTTTTATACTATATTGCTATACATGCACTTCAAAACAGTCAATGTTTAAAGTGCTAAGATTGTTCACAAAAGTTTGTGAAAGCATGCACATCAGAGTACTGCTTTACTAATGTAAAATATAATTAGGCCTACACTAGTTTCATTGTTTTTGCATTGTTGCATGATTGATATGCTATTTAATTACATTTCATTTGAATGCCTGAATGTAAGAATTCAGGAAACACAATACCAGCTTTTAACATTTATGTTGTTTACAAGTTTATGTAAATCACATAACACATGAACTGTTTACATACTACTGATAGCCCATTACTGTACACAATAGATTAGTATCTTCAAATAGTCAAGGTTGTTGACTGCTGAAACCGAAAAATGGACTGCATTTTCTTAAAAGACAATGTGACTGAAGTGCGGGCAAAGTTTGCACAGAAATGTACGATTTTTCCCACCCTCATCGACCTTGTCATAAAACTTGTTTAAATGATCACACGACGCCTCCTTGCTGCTTTGTCGTCTACATCAGCCTTTCTCAAACTTCTTTGACCTGAGGCCCAGTCAAGGCATACTTTGGGGTCATAGGGCCCACCTACATGAACCCACCCCCTCCTCCCACCCCCCATCAAATTGTAATATCATCACAATTATTATTATTTTTATACTATATTGCTATACATGCACTTCAAAACAGTCAATGTTTAAAGTGCTAAGATTGTTCACAAAAGTTTGTGAAAGCATGCACATCAGAGTACTGCTTTACTAATGTAAAATATAATTAGGCCTACACTAGTTTCATTGTTTTTGCATTGTTGCATGATTGATATGCTATTTAATTAAATTTCATTTGAATGCCTGAATGTAAGAATTCAGGAAACACAATACCAGCTTTTAACATTTATGTTGTTTACTAGTTTATGTAAATCACATAACACATGAACTGTTTACATACTACTGATAGCCCATTACTGTACACAATAATACTGTGCCCATTCATTAACATTAAACATCAGGCGTCTTGTTTACACATTTAAACCATATTTGCACTTCGAAATTCGCTTCCAAATTGTAGTAACTACATCTACGAAGTCTAAGGAAGATATCTATGAACATACTACATGGTTAAGATACATTTTGACAGAACTACAGACTTCGTGAAAGTAGCCTAGTAGCCCTACATAAAAGGCTCAATTAACTTCATTGCAAAATCGCGGTTGGTCTGTTTACACACTAAAACCATATTTACACTTCGAAATTCGCTTCCAAATTGTAGTAACTACATCTACGAAGTCTAAGGAAGATAATCATGTAGTCTGTTCATAGATAAGATACATTTTGACAGAACTACAGACTTCGTGAAAGTAGCCTAGTAGCCCTACATAAAAGGCTCCATTAACTTCATTGCAAAATCGCGGTTGGTCTGTTTACACACTAAAACCATATTTACACTTCGAAATTCGCTTCCAAATTGTAGTAACTACATCTACGAAGTCTAAGGAAGATAAAACTGTAGTCTGTTCAACGATAAGATACATTTTGACAGAACTACAGACTTCGTGAAAGTAGCCTAGTAGCCCTACATAAAAGGCTCCATTAACTTCTTTGCAAAATCGCGGTTGGTCTGTTTACACACTAAAACCATATTTACACTTCGAAATTCGCTTCCAAATTGTAGTAACTACATCTACGAAGTCTAAGGAAGATAAAACTGTAGTCTGTTCAACGATAAGATACATTTTGACAGAACTACAGACCTCGTAAAAGTAGTACCTAAAATTAGTGTGATAAATGGCCATCACGTAGCCTAAAGCATATAGTAGGGATGGGTCGCTCGACACACAGTCCCGACACACGTCTCGAGCTTGCGAAACACTAGTGCTTCGAAACACCGCTTCGGAGCCTATCTTGAAATGAGGTTGTCACGTGACCTATTGAAACGAAGCTTCGTTACCTCACTGATACGTCATGCAGGTCTCAAAACACAGCACAGACTCACCCAAATAGGTAAACTGTTAATGCATTAAATAATTATATACATAATGTCTAACATAAGTCTGTGTATCCCCCATCTTCATGCTCTGGCCAGTATATATCAGGCTCTTATGGGCACATCTGTTCCACATGAATGTAACTTTAGCCAGTATGCTAGGCTATATGTAGCCTACATTAGTAGCCTAAACAACATCAAGAATAGTGCCTATGAAGGAGCTTTTAGCTCGGTTGACTGCACGCTCGACTCCCGATCCGGGATGATAGCCTACTGTTCGCGGGTTCAAGTCCGACGGGTGCAGGCAGATACTAAAGTTCATATTTTTAAACGTACATTTTCCAAAGCTGGTGATGTCTTCCGTAAAAAGAGCCGATTAAGCGCCAGCACAGCAGAATAAATCATATTCTGAAATAAAAACATTTGTATTCGAGTATTCGTGCATTTCTGCAAATTCATGCATGTCTGTAATGTTGGTGTAGGGATTTTTATTGACCACCAGATGGCGTTGTGGAGTAGTGTGTCAAAAGCTTCGAAGCATCAAACCAGTTTGGCTGTAGAAGCGCCACTGTTTCAAAAGCCTCGCTTGGCACATCCCTAGCATATAGCACTAGCATATGACAACAGCAAATAGCTAACGTTTACGTTAGCCTAACTTACTTATCGTTGACGTTGACCCGACACGTTTATAAGTTAGACCATAGACTGATAAGGACGTCCATCAAAATTCCGTGTGTATCCTGTGTATCTTTCGTGCTGCTATCCTGTTGCCTTTTCCCTGTTGTTCCGGCAACAAGGTTTTTACGCGATATTTGCCACATCCCAGAGAGTTGTTCTTTGGTGGGTCAGGTGACGAGCCGTCGAATCACAGCACAGCACCCAGAATGCATTGCAACACACCGTCTAGAAGGGACTCAGCGTTAGGTCGGCTTTAAATAGCATACAGAACCTATAGTAAGATAACGTTGTCTGTAAGCTCCACAGATCGTGGCAAGACAATTGAATTGATTGAGGACTTCTTGCTGGGCAACGATGAGTAACTTGATTAGTAATGCTGCGTGGAGATGCATGATATCTGTATGAAAGTGTGTTTCTCAATGTAATAATCTATACAACTGTACACATGACTAAGTTCAAATGGAGCTAGCTGGGTATAGGACTGGGCTGAATGGATTGGTGAAATACTTTATTTATTTTTTTAATGACCTATATGAACATGGTTTGGCTTTAAAAAAAAGAGGAGACAGCGCGAAGTGCTGGCAAGGCATTGAACTGGGCTTCATTCAAGGATTCCAACGGTACCTCATTCATGAAAATCGGACATACTGGTCAAAAGTTACATGCACACACCTTCATATACACAGACAGCCCAGCCCAGCCCATCAGAGCTCTGCCAGGTGGCTTAGAACTCTTCCAGGTGCAAGCTTAAGCAATTAGAGCTGTGATGTCACAATCGAAATTTGAATTTTGAACATTCCGCCATTCATTTCAATGGGCCCAAAAAACGCAGAAAAACGGGAATACCGCGAAAACGACAAGGGCCAGCGACACGAAATTAACAAGCAAGTTACACCGGTTCGGGCCTGAATTTTTGGAGTTCGAACCGCGTCGATAGCTCAAACGGTCTAGGAGCAGTAGTTCGGCCAAAAAGTGGGTGAACAGGAATAATAAATAAACTAGAATTGCGGTTCCGAGGAACTGCAAGAGTGGGTTTGATCAGGGGCATGGAACTCGGCCTTATCCAAGGATTCCAACGGTACCTCATTTATGAAAATCGGACATACGGGTCAAAAGTTACATGCACACACCTTCATATACACAGACAGCCCAGCCCAGCCCATTATAGCTCTGCCAGGTGGCTTAGAACTCTTCCAGGTGCAAGCTTAAGCAATTAGAGCTGTGATGTCACAATCGAAATTTGAATTCTGAACATTCCGCCATGCATTTCAATGGGCCCAAAAAACGCAGAAAAACGGGAATACCGCGAAAACGACAAGGGCCAGCGACACGAAATCAACAAGCAAGTTACACCGGTTCGGGCCTGAATTTTTGGAGTTCGAACCGCGTCGATAGCTCAAACGGTCTAGGAGCAGTAGTTCGGCCAAAAAGTGGGTGAACAGGAATAATAAATAACTAGAATTGCGGTTCCGAGGAACTGCAAGAGTGGGTTTGATCAGAAGCATGGAACTCGGCCTCATCCAAGGATTCCAACGGTACCTCATTTATGAAAATCGGACATACGGGTCAAAAGTTACATGAACACACCTTCATATACACAGACAGCCCAGCCCAGCCAATTAGAGCTCTGCCAGGTGGCTTAGAACTCTTCCAGGTGCAAGCTTAAGCAATTAGAGCTGTGATGTCACAATCGAAATTTGAATTCTGAACATTCCGCCATTCATTTCAATGGGCCCAAAAAACGCAGAAAAACGGGAATACCGCGAAAACGACAAGGGCCAGCGACACGAAATTAACAAGCAAGTTACACCGGTTCGGGCCTGAATTTTTGGAGTTCGAACCGCGTTGATAGCTCAAACGGTCTAGGAGCAGTAGTTCGGCCAAAAAGTGGGTGAAAAGGAATAATAAATAAATAAATAAAGTAAACTTAAGAAGAACAATAGTGGGCTTGCTCCGCAAGCCCACAGCATGGCTTTGCCATGCTGTGGTCTTGCTGGATCAAACCCACTAATAACTAGAATTGCGGTTCCGAGGAACTGCAAGAGTGGGTTTGATCTGGGGCACGGAACTCGGCCTCATCCAAGGATTCCAACGGTACCTCATTTATGAAAATCGGGCACATGGATCAAAAGTTATCTGCATCAACGCAACATCCAATAAGCTAAAACGCATAAATAACGTGGTTGCTATGCTGGTTGCTAGGGCAATCATGCTGGTTGCTCAGGTGGTCGCTAGGTTAGAAGGCCAGTGCCTCCTGAGAGGCCTGAAGGGTCAGTTCTGAGGTTGTTGACTGCTGAAACCGAAAAATGGACTGCATTTTCTTAAAAGACAATGTGACTGAAGTGCGGGCAAAGTTTGCACAGAAATGTAAGATTTTTCCCACCCTCATCGACCTTGTCATAAAACTTGTTTAAATGATCACACGACGCCTCCTTGCTGCTTTGTCGTCTACATCAGCCTTTCTCAAACTTCTTTGACCTGAGGCCCAGTCAAGGCATACTTTGGGGTCAAAGGGCCCACCTACATGAACCCACCCCCTCCTCCCACCCCCCATCAAATTGTAATATCATCACAATTATTATTTTTTTTATACTATATTGCTATACATGCACTTCAAAACAGTCAATGTTTAAAGTGCTAAGATTGTTCACAAAAGTTTGTGAAAGCATGCACATCAGAGTACTGCTTTACTAATGTAAAATATAATTAGGCCTACACTAGTTTCATTGTTTTTGCATTGTTGCATGATTGATATGCTATTTAATTAAATTTCATTTGAATGCCTGAATGTAAGAATTCAGGAAACACAATACCAGCTTTTAACATTTATGTTGTTTACTAGTTTATGTAAATCACATAACACATGAACTGTTTACATACTACTGATAGCCCATTACTGTACACAATAATACTGTGCCCATTCATTAACATTAAACATCAGGCGTCTTGTTTACACATTTAAACCATATTTGCACTTCGAAATTCGCTTCCAAATTGTAGTAACTACATCTACGAAGTCTAAGGAAGATATCTATGAACATACTACATGGTTAAGATACATTTTGACAGAACTACAGACTTCGTGAAAGTAGCCTAGTAGCCCTACATAAAAGGCTCCATTAACTTCATTGCAAAATCGCGGTTGGTCTGTTTACACACTAAAACCATATTTACACTTCGAAATTCGCTTCCAAATTGTAGTAACTACATCTACGAAGTCTAAGGAAGATAATCATGTAGTCTGTTCATAGATAAGATAAATTGTGACAGAACTACAGACTTCATGAAAGTAGCCTAGTAGCCCTACATAAAAGGCTCCATTAACTTCATTGCAAAATCGCGGTTGGTCTGTTTACACACTAAAACCATATTTACACTTCGAAATTCGCTTCCAAATTGTAGTAACTACATCTACGAAGTCTAAGGAAGATAATCATGTAGTCTGTTCAACGATAAGACACATTTTGACAGAACTACAGACCTCGTAAAAGTAGTACCTAAAATGAGTGTGATAAATGGCCATCACGTAGCCTAAAGCATATAGCACTAGCATATGACAACAGCAAATAGCTAACGTTTACGTTAGCCTAACTTACTTATCGTTGACGTTGACCCGTTGACGTTGACGTTCTTTTTAATAAACTGCCTGTAGACTTACACAGTTCTGAATGCTTAGGTTTACATGTAGATACCCTCATTATGCTACGGTGTAAGTGTGTTGCTATTTGGAGCCTTGGTAGCTATTTATTTTTACTACGTTTAGTTCAAGTGCTCTGGTTCAAGCATCGTTGTGTTTGGTGGGTCAGGTGACGAGCCGTCGGATCACAGCACAGCACCCAGAATGCATTGCAACACACCGGCTTAAAGGGACTCATCGTTAGGTCGGCTTTAAATAGCATACAGAACCTATAGCACTATAACGTTGTCTGTAAGCTCCACAGATCGTGGCAAGACAATTGAATTGATTGTGGACTTCTTGCCGGGCAATGATGAGTAATTTAACATGATTAGTAATGATGCGTTGTTGTGCATAATATCTGTATGAAAGTGTGTTTCTCAATGTAATAATCTATACAACTGTACACATAACAAACTTTAAATGGAGCTAGCTGGGCATAGGATTGGGAAAATACTTTTATTTATTTATTTTTTTAATGACCTATATGAACATGGTTTGGCTGCTGGCAAGGCATTGAACTGGGCTGAATGGATTTGGAAAATATATATATATATATATATATATTTTTTTTTTTAAATGACCTGTATCAACATGGATTGGCTTTAAAAAAAAGATGAGACAGCGCTTCGCGCTGTCTCATCTTTTTTTACATTACCTTTACACTTAGTGCTGGCAAGGCATTGAACTGGGCTTCATTCGAGGATTCCAACGGTACCTCATTCATGAAAATCGGACATACGGGTCAAAAGTTACATGCACACACCTTCATATACACAGACAGCCCAGCCCAGCCCATTATAGCTCTGCCAGGTGGCTTAGAACTCTTCCAGGTGCAAGCTTAAGCAATTAGAGCTGTGATGTCACAATCGAATTAGAATCCTTGAACATTCCGCCATTCATTTCAATGGGGCCCAAAAACGCCGAAAAACGGGAATACCGCGAAAACGACAAGGGCCAGCGACACAAAATCAACAAGCAAGTTACACCGGTTCGGGCCTGAATTTTTGGAGTTCGAACCGCGTCGATAGCTCAAACGGTCTAGGAGCAGTAGTTCGGCCAAAAAGTGGGTGAAAAGGAATAATAAATAAAGTAAACTTAAGAAGAACAATAGTGGGCTTGCTCCGCAAGCCCACAGCATGGCTTTCAGCCATGCTGTGGTCTTGCTGGATCAAACCCACTAATAATAAGAAAACTTAAGAAGAACAATAGTGGACACCGCAAGCCCACAGCATGGCAAAGCTGTGCTTGCCATGCTGTGGGCTTGCTGGATCAAACCCACTAATAAAGTAAACTTAAGAAGAACAATAGTGCAGCATGGCAAAGCTGTGCTTGCCATGCTGTGGGCTTGCTGGATCAAACCCACTAAATACAAATTATACTAAATAACACTAAATATAAATCAAGTCTAAAAACAGTATCCACATAGTGGGTGATTAATCATGAGGTGCTTGCAATGACTGAGGCAGGGACTGAGCCTGTGATTCTCTGTGCATAGTAAGGTAAGGTGCTCTGTGTGAGTGAGTGTTATGGTGCTGGTGCAAATGAGTAAGTCCAACAGTGCAACAGTGCAAGAATAAAGTCTAGAGACCAGCATAAAATAAATATGGAGAGTAAGAGAGTAGGCAAGGTAATATAAAAAAAACTATAGAAAAAACGATATATTTATACATATATATAACTATATTAAGAAAAGGTATAAGTGTGGCCACAATCCGGCTGTGGGATGGAGGGAGGGGTTATGCATATGTGCTAATATAGCTCACAAACAGTGAGGCAGTAAGACAGTAAGACAGAGAAGTCTATCTCTCTTCCCTTAAGTGAAGCATTGAACAGTTCAATGGCCCTGGGGACAAATGACTTCCTCAGTCTGTCTGTTGTGCAAGGCAGTGAGTGAAGTCTCCAGCTGATCAGGCTCTTCTGCTTTACAATAGTGCTGTGGAGTGGATGACACTCATTGTCCAAAATGTTGATCAGTTTGTTCAGGGTCCTTTTGTCAGATATTGAAGTGATGCACTCCAGTTCAGCTCCCACTACAGAGCCAGCTTTCCTTACCAGCCTGTCAAGTCGCCCGTAATATGTTGTTATTAATGGCTAGACTTACAGTAGGAGCACCTTGACAACTGGAAAAAAGAACGGTAAAAATACAATTTCTTGGCACAAAAATGCACCTTTCAGTTATTTTTATCCACAAATTGGTGTTTCATTTTGAAATCTAAACCACTTACATAACTCATACTAGCAAAATTGTACTATGGACAAACATTTACCACATTAGGCCATTTTGTTGTAACAAATGCAATGAGAAAAAGTTTAGTGAACATAATGTTAACAATCAATGTTGTACTGTAAGTAAAGGTAAAAATTCTGTCCAACAGAAATTTGACATGAGCCTTAGAAAGAGCTCAACTCACTGACCCCATTTGGCAGAGGGTATACTGTACCTCTGCTATAGTTCATACCAAGCAACAGCCTCCCAAACACATGCCCAGAACCAATTTGAACATTAGAAGCATGTATGATTCTGGAAAATCACCCTAAACTTAACCACCAAAGTTTTTTGTCAAACGCTGTCCACTCCAGCACATGAAAATATGCCATACAAATTCCACATATGTTGCCACATGTTATTTTTCTTACAATACATAGATGGTGATACCATAAGGAACAATAATAAACCATACAAAGAGTTCGCACCAATATTTAACCTCATACTAATGGTAAGAAGTTGCCTTTGTTTCTGATGTCCACTCCAGCACATTTCAAGTGTAGTGTTTAGCAAAGCCATAGTCAGGATATTTCAAATACCGAGGTCAGAGGCAGCGCTAGAAATTTTGGGCATCCCAAAATACTAGGGTGTTCATCCGAACCCTCCCACCCAATTTTTTTTTTGTTGAAAAATTAACCCTTTAAATTATGACTTATGGTGAATTTCTTGGAAAAGAATAGCATAAATCACGCTCATTTAGCAAAGTAGCCTACATAGGCCTATGCAAGACTAAACCATAAGGAGGGCTGAAATATAAAGGGTATCATGATCATTTTACCAACAATGACAGAGAACATAGATTCATAGATTTAAATGCACCTGTATATCCCAAGAGCCCTTTAAAAAATGCAATGAATTCATTTAAAAAATAAAAACAAGAAAAAATAAAATAAATAAAACAAATCAAGAGCCTTTTCATAAATTGGCTTTGGATATTTATACTGGACCTTGCTCTGTTATTAAGAATGCTCTGCTTCTCATCATAGCAAATGTTGCATTTATAATTTGCAGGGTCATAGGCTGCAGAGCTTGTAGACTACTGTACCTTTTGACTCAGTGAATGTCACATCTTGACTCTCACTCACTTGAGAGGGCCCTTCACCTATCATTTCCTTCTCTCCTCCTCCTCTTTCTTCTCAACTGCCTGATTTCTATTTCCTGTCTCCTGCGTTCGATTTCTTAAAACAATAAGTGTCTAAATTACTGACCAATAATTGATGTCATGTTTGGGCCATGAGATAATATCCATCATAGCATTAATTATCCATCCTATATAAAAATAATATAGCTTAATTTTCAGTGCAGGTTAACTGCATCTCCACTGAATTTCAGCATAACATTTTCATTACAGGTTAGCATCTCATTGGAGCCCTACTGCATCTTTATTGTATTCAAACATTACCTTTCTCACCTTCCCTACTTCTCTTTGTCTGCTCATCTTCTGCTAGCTTTCCAAACATTAACTTTTTTCGCAGCCTTTGTTCAGGTCAGGTGAATTAATATTACTGGCAGAAATGAACAAATCGTCAAGTTTATTTATTTTGGACAACGGATTTGTGGGTATTGAAGTTTATGTTAACTGGGTTGCATTCTTTAATTAGTTTAGGACACATTCCTTGATAGCCGAGACGCCTCTACTTTCTACGTTTTTTTTTTAAGTTGGCAAAAGTTGATCAACTAGCCAACTAGCTCCGCTGGTGAGAAAATGCATGGGACTCATGAGTTGGTGGCAATATCCTATTGCGTGCAGAGGGAATTTGAAAGACAACCGTTTATCCCGCCCCTCGGATTAAGCACTGCCAAAGGTGAGATCTCAGACCCTACATCTTGATGTCACAATGCTAGCATTGTAAATGATTCCCATGAGTGAACAAGCTATTCACTTGTGAATGAGTTTGGCTTACCATGCAAGCTATATACCTCTTAAAAGATTAAATAAAAAAATTTCATGTTTTCAATGTAATCATGTTTTCATATGATAAGACGCTTACGTTGGTGCCACCTTATCTGTCCCTTTCAGTCATTTGTTCATATTTGGAGGAATTTCTCTTCTTTAGATTCCGAATTTAAATTCACAGGTGATTTTGGTTTCGATAGATCCCTGAGTTGAATCTGGCACTTTCAAAGTTTTTAGTCAATGCAAAGGCTCACTTAATGAAACTGGAATCCATTTTATTATATTTAGGCTACCACCTTCTTACCGCAAAGGGTGAAGCACAGTTGATTGAATTTACAATTATGATTACAAATGCAATTAAAATAGCATAATTATGCACCTGTGAAAACATTCACTTGTGATGCCCTAATTTAAAGCAACACCAAAGAGTTTTTTTGTAGCTTAAAATAATGTTTCCAAAATCGTTTCAGTGGTTCATCAACTCGTAACAGGGTGAATGGCACTTTTACATTCGCTTCGCGGCCCTCTATCGGCTATAATCGCACTATGTAAGTTTGCCAGATCGGGTAGCGGATCTCAGTTCGATGGAATGAGACATAAGAAACTACAAATTTGACTTGCTTCTGATGTCGCAATACATGTACATCATACTTTCATAAAATCATGCAACATACTCTACCTTGTCTGTGGACATCGTTATTTGCAAAGCCAGTGCTGGATAAACAAATAGCAAGTGCTTTGGTGTTGCTTTAATCAAAAAAGTGTTGATAACAGTGTCAGCATTTTACCATTTTAGAAGTAACATATTAATTATCTGTGTGTTTAGTCAAAGAAACACCAAAATGTCCACTCCAACTCAAATGTTTGACAGTCTATCAGGCACAGCTCAATCAAGATATATCCAAAAAAAGTTTTCGAGTTGTCCAACATCAGACGCTTTCAATGAGAAGCCTTGAAACAACTTTGTGTACTGAATGTGTAAAACCCACACTACACATTTTCAGATGGTTTAATTTAACATTTTGAAACAAAGTGCACCCCTGATTGTGACATTACCCATTTCATGTTGACAAAGGTGTGTGGTCATAAAGTCTAACTATACCAATAAACAACACAAAAACACATGAGGTTAATTGAAGATATTAATATAGTACCTCATCTTCTGAGGTATCAGCCATGGGGTTCACAGCGCTGAATCAAAGGCCAGACAATTTGCCAAAATTCTGAAATAAAATGAAAATTATGGCATAATAAACCAAGCTATGTGTGCTGATAGAAAAAAACACTTTCATTATCAGTTGTGTTTACCAGTAGGCTATATGTAGGTTATGCGTCATTAACTACACTGAGCACAATGGTTGAAATACCACTGACACGGTCAATGCTGTTTTTTTACCCTCATTTTTAAATTTAATTTAGGCTGACGTAGTCTAATGTAGTATATGTATACTATGTAATAGTATATGTGTGTGTGGATGTATATGGCATATGGAGAAAAAAAAAACATTAATCATCTAGACCTATGAAACTTGGAAATTGGGTTAATTTGTTTGGTTTCTAAGCATGCATCACCTGAGTTTCTAGTTTCGTTTCCCCCCACAGAGCAAAAGTGGGAGGAGATTTTTGTGGAATAGCCTACTAGGGGAAAGCGGGTTTGGTTAACCTACCGCATTGTGCTCCACAACGTAGCCTACGTCAATAGCGCCGCCAACAATCGATCAGTAAATCACTGAGAAAAGAAATAAAAAACTAAATCACTGAGAAACAGGTGGCTCTGATTGGAAATCAGACAGGTGTCTCTGATTGCTGCAAGTGTTGCCCATAGAGCTATGTTGTTGCCCTCAGCAATATGGCGGGCGCATTGACGTAGGCCTACCAGAACTGGACAGACAATGCGATAGTACAATATCTATGGCCTAGACAATGGAAAAAAAGATGGATAGGCAATTAAAATAACTCAATTCAATGGTGCAGTGAAACTGGCTTGAGAGAATCTGTTTTTCTGTCTGTCAGCTCTTCCTCAATGAACATCGACATCACAACTGGCCTACAAATCAAAGAGTAGCCTAGACCTAGGTCATCAACAGTAGGCCTAGCCTAAATTAAGCGAAAGGAGAACACACGGTAGCCCAGTCTACCAAAAGTGGGCATTGACATTGACATCAACACCCACATTAATCGGCGTTATTCATTCTTCTTTAGTTTAAAGTAGCCTAGGACATATACATATATTGGAGATCCGTGGCTGCGACGCGACATCTCAAGTTGCCGGGGTGCGCGCAAGATACCCCTGTTGAGCAGCCATATACTCTACTGTAGCAGCAACGTCACCCTACTCTACCTTCTGTAGTGACGGTCACAGCAAGGTTGATAACGTTGCCCTGTACTTGCCACATTGTTCAATGTTCTGTTCTGTTCTGATGTGAAATAGATCACTCCTAACTTGTCGAAGACGACCAAGCTGAAGTTTTCCTGCTATTAATTACGTTGATCAACAAAAGCTTGCAAAACATAACAAATAAAACATTGTTAACCGAACTACACTAATGTAGCCTAATCCGTTCCCTTGCCAGACACGATAACCTTAAAACGGATAACACCACTGTCATCATCACAGTCACATATAAAAGACTTCCATTTAGGTTGGACACCTAACACTATTTTATAGCCAAGTTTCTAGTCTAAAATGTTCAAATGAATTGGAGCTAGCCTTTCAGAGGCTACAGTGAAACGAGATTATGGGTCGAACCTACCTGCTGCCTGCTCTCTTGGTTTCAGAGCGATTAAGGTTGAAGGCTATTTATTCCCGTTTATTTTAAGTTTCTAGTTTCGTTTTCTATGTAAACGGAAGTGGGAGGAGGATTATTTTGGGATTATCCATTGTGGGATGGAGTCAAAAAGACAAGGGGAGTGCACCGCTCATGTTTTAGGTTCCGTGTTAAAGGAATTATCCGGAGTAAAATGCGCTTTAGATCGATTTACGGATGATTGGGGGTACATACGTTTAGTTGACATCAAAATCATGTCATTCGGATGTGTTTTGAGAAAGTTCGATTGTACCGTTTTCAGTCACAACTCATAGCCTGGAAGTGAGCAGGGCATTTCAATTTCGCTGCTACAAAACGCTATTTTTATACCTCTTCTACAGTTCCAAACAACATAACACTTACGTGGTAGTGAGTAGAGGGTCCCTAAAGCCAAACCGAAGTATCCCGAGGTCTTTATGTGGTCGAATAGAGAGTCCAGAATGAATTTCATCAAGCCAGTACCTTTCCGGAAATGTTGCCATCTTTGCTGTAGGAGTCTTATTGCTGAGTGTGTTGTAACACGCTCTGGAAATTCACAATTTCGTCGCCGTTTTAAAAAAAAAAAAAAACATAGTCCAGTCCATACAACTTAATTTCAATTTCGAAAGAAATACTGGACTATGTTTTTTTTTTTTTTTTTAAACGGCGACGCAATTGTGAAATCAACACAACAGTTTGTGTTGTTTCCTTTTTATTTATTTATTACATTACACTCCAGGCCCGGAGTGGGTAATCCGGAGCATCAAATCAAAGATTATTTCACATCTTCACTAGTCAGGCTGCCGACTGCTAAACAGCTGACACCACACATAGAGGGAGAGCAGCTTCACAGAAGAGAACTTCTGATGGCAAATTTGAGGAAAAGTTGGTAAACCACCCTTTTTACCTAATTTGAGGGTGCTGATTCTGAATATTTTGTTTACCAAGCTCAATTCTGAGTTCTAAGCCACATAATCAGCATTTTAACATAAAATAGCGATTTATTTTCTTTGCTTATTTTTCCCTAAATTGGGTTGATTTCAAAAGTAATCACTAAAACCAAATAAAAGTGTTCTCTAAATACACTAAATACATGTTTGAACATTAAAGAAACCATACTATAGTTTATTAATGTATTTAATGGGAACATGATTAACATGTTACAAGGATACAGGAAGTTTATTGTCACATGCATATAGTTACTGGATGTAAGAAATGCAGTGAAATTATGTCTGGTGTCAGCCTATTTGTGCATTTATGGGGGGGGGGGGGGGGGATAAAAAGTGCAGTAGAAGAGGGGTTTAGTAGATTAAGTGGCAAGGGCTGCATAAGAAAGGTGGGGGAGGATTGGGATTGGGGGGGGGGGGGGGGGGACACCAACAAGGAGCACCCAAGAGCAACAGGGGCAAGGAAAAACTCCCTTACCAAGGAAGAAACCAGGAACCTTGGGCAGATCCACGGCTCAAGGGGCTAACCCAACTGCCAGGGGTCTTGGTGTGTGTGTTGGGGGGATGACAAGGGAGATGGGATAGTGTGCTGTGTATGTGGGGAGAGGGCAGTGTGCAATATGTGTGTTGGAGAAGCTTCTTCATGAGACTATGTGCTGTGTATTGGGGGGGGGGGGGTGCAGTGTGCTGTAAGTATGTTGGGGATGTGTGTTGGAGAAGCTTCCTGATGAAATAATGTGCTGTGTATGTAGGGGAGAGGGGGGGCAGTGTACTGCAAGTATGGTGAAGGGACTTACTATTGCAAGCAGAGTACTGTATGTATGATGTATGTGAGTGAAGATGTGTGTGTGGGTAGGTGGGGGCAGTGTGCTGTAAGTATGTAGAGGATGTGTGTTGGAGAAGATCCTGAAGACAATGTGCTGTGTATGTAGGGAGGGGGGGCAGTGTGCATCAAGTATGTACTGTAGAGGAGGCTTACTGTAGCAAGCAGTGTGCTGTATGTATGTGTGGTGATGAAAGTGATGATGTAAGTGTGTGTGTTTTTTTGTGTGTGTGTGTGTTGGGGATGGGGGTGGGGGGGGCAGAAAGGCTAGGCAATCAAGGACATGGGTAGATAGATGGAGGAGAAATCAAAAATAATAAATAAAAAGTTTTATGGAGATGTGCAAAAGTTGAAGAAAGTCAGTGTGTTTTGACGTGTGATGAAATAAGAAAATAAATAAAAGGTCTGTAGCATAGGGAGAGGGATGTAAAAGTGCTAAAAGTCATGTAGGTGTGTGTGTGTGTGGGGGGGGGGGTCATGAGTGCTGAGGAGTGAATGAGTGCAAAGTCAGTATAGTGTGAGTTCAGGGTTGGGAAATGTTTGAGAGTGCTGAGGAGTGAATATGTGCAAAGTCAGTATAGTGTGAATTCAGAGTTCGGATGGCCTGGGGATAAAAACTTCTCCTGAGTCTCTCAGTTCTGGCTTTGTGACTACATAGGCGTCTTCTTGTTTTCAGCGGTAGGAATAATCCATTGTTAGGATGAGAAGAGTCCTTCAGGATCTTTTGGGCTCTTAGGAGTACTCTTCTGGAATAGATATCTTGTAGAGCAGGAAGTTGAGTTCTTATAGTACGTTCAGCTGAGCGCACTACTTTCTGCAGAGTACTACAATCTCTAACTGTGGAGTTCCCATACCAGGTGATGATGCTACCAGTTAGAACACTCTCAACCGCTGAAGTGTAGAAGGCCTTCATGATGGATGTAGAAACTTTGAATTTCTTTAGCTGACGAAGGAAGTAGAGTCGTTGTCTGGACTTCTTCAGAACATATTGAGTGTTAACAGTCCATGTTAAGTCTTCAGTAATGTGGACACCAAGGTATTTAAAACTTGTGACTCTCTCTACAGGTTGCCCGCTGATCATTAGTGGGGTGTAACTGTAGTTCTGCTGCTGCCTTCTGTAATCCACTACCATTTCCTTGGTTTTATTGACATTCAGTGTCAAGCTGTTAGATTGACACCACTGTGCCACCTCATCAACCTGATCCAAGTAGAGCTGTTCATTGTTGTTACTAATCAGGCCCAAGATCACTGTGTCATCTGCAAACTTGATGATGGAGGTATGACTACTGTTGGCTTTGCAGTCATGTGTGTAGATGTTGTACAGCAGTGGACTCAAAACACAGCCTTGGGGAGCACCAGTGCTGATGGTTAATGTGTCAGATGTCAGACCTCCCACTCTAACCACTTGTGAACGGTTGGTGAGAAAGTCAAATATCCAGTGACACAGGGTGGTGTTCAGTCCTAAGGCTTTCATCTTTGTAACCAAGGTGAGAGGTAATAAACTCGGAAATTCTAATCAAAACACAACCATATTTTTATTGCTAACATAGTGAGTCACTCATGTGGTGTTTAATGCATTTCATCACAATAACAAGTTGCACAGATAACTTTCAACTCAGAATATATCCTACAGTACATATGAACTTAGATAGCGGGAATAAGCCTAATGCAGAACTGCATCTACCATCAGCAACAACCGACAAGTAAAAAACATTTTACTTCTAGTAACACTGGATTTGGTATGTGTGCTTGCCTCCATACTTGATAAAGAGCTCTTCTAATATGCCATTGAGCAGCATCACTTGTTGGTGGTAGAGCCTCCGATCCTCGACATCTAGAAAACAGAGTGGCTCTGGCATAGTGTTGTCACGATACCAAAATTATGACTTCGATACAATACCTGCCATAAACATCTTGATACTCGATACTGAAACGATATCAAAATCCTAAAATATCTGGAAAAGAAAGGACACAGGCCTCCTCCAAGTGTATTGAGTCATTTGTGTTGAATTTGGTGCACTTTTGGTCAATTCTGGGTTTTAAACTTCTAAACTTCCTACATAATTATTATTTTTGAAGTCAGTAAAATAGTAGTTTGTGTGTGATTAAGTCCTTTATTGTTTGTTATAGCTCATTTATATTGTGTGGTGTTTCTCCTTTAATGCTATGCAGAAGAGCCTAATCTTTAGGCCATCTGATGTAGGCTACCATAGGCCTTCCCGTGTTTTTTTTTTTTAAAGTATATTTTTTGGGGCTTTTTATGCCTTTAATGATAGGACAGTGGAGAGTGACAGGAAGCGAATGGGAGAGAAAGCAGGGGTGGGATCCGGAAAGGACCACAGGGCGGGAATCGAACCCGGGTCGCCGGCGTACGGTGCAGGTGCCCCAGCCAGTTGCGCCACTGCTGGGGCCAGGCCTTCCCGTGTTTATGGGATTTCTTTGACAATTGCAAAGGGAAAAAAGTGAAGATAGTCTTCTTTGCTCCCAGTGTAATTTAATAAGTATGTTTCAACCACTCAGGTCTTAATCAGATAGGCCTACACCATTATCTGTTGCAATATCTGTGTGCATTCCTACATTAGGTCGATTTCTTTGATAGTTAACATAATTTGCTCCCACATAACAAATACCAAATAACAATACAAAAGTTTCTTACAAACTTTCCTGCATACATCTTAAATGTGCTGCAGTCAGATTGGTGTCCTAAAGACATAACTAGATCTTGAGCATCTATTACCAGTGTTGAATGAGCAGTTTTTGCACTTGAGTGAGGATAGACTTATTTCCACTTCACAAATAACCATCGCTATCTGCAATAGCTACAGTACAGGGACATTAATCAGTTCATAGCTAAGGATTTGTCCTAGGTCCACTTCCCTTTCAGCATCATATGCAGTAATGATGCACTGGAGAATGTTTCTTTTTGTTGTACTATAAAGGATATCAGACCTTATCTGACACAAGATTCCACACAACTTCTTGTTTAAACCATGGTCATCTCCAAGCTGGACTATTGTAATTCACTATTAGTTGGCTTACCCGCTTGTGTAATAAGATCATTATAGCTGATTCAGAATGCTGGAGCACGCCTGGTCTTCAATCAGCCAAAGAGGACACATATAACTCCTCTCCTAGTTACTCTCCATTGGCTCCCTATAGTAGCCAGAATTAAATTTAAATCTCTCACCTTGGCCTATAGGACACTGACTGGATCTGCTCCTAGTTATTTTAATACAATAATCAAGGCATACATCCCCAACCGCCCACTGCGGTCTTCTGATGAGTGTCTGTTATATTGACCAGTCATAAACACTCTAATTCAAGACTCTTTTCCTCAGTGGTTCCATGTTGGTGGAATGAGTTGCCCAGTGGTCTCCGTTCCTGTGGTAGTTTTGGGTTGTTTAAGAGGGGTCTAAAGATATTCCTGTTCAACATGCACTAGTTCTTTAAGTGCTTCTTATGCATTATGGTTTGTATACTATTGTTTTATTTCCATTAGGCTGTTGATTAATTTGACATTATTGTTTATTATTGATATTCTCCTTAATATAGTCTTACCATGTCATTGTTTTTTATATTATTGATTGAATGGACATTATTGTTTATTATTGCTTTTTCCCTCATTTTCATTGCTTATTTTATTAGGCTATTGATTGAATTGACATTATTGTTTATTATTGCTTATTACACGGCTCTTCAGAGTGCTGCAGAAAGTTCCATTCACATGAATGGGCCTTCCCAACGTTCTGGCCTATGTTAAATCTACATAAATCACCGGCAAAGCATTTAATCACCGCTGTCAATGGCAACGGGTTTTGTGCTACTGATTAATGTCTTTCATATCACTACGCAAGGACTGGAACTTCATTCAAACGTGAAAGCAGACGGTTGATCAGCTGTGTTCTAAAGAATGTTTGATTCAAGTTCAGCAGCGTGTGTTGTTGCGAACTATTTGTTTCTCAGCAAATGCCACGATTAACGGTAACAAATAGGCTAGGTTATGTAGGCTAAAGTCATATTGTGGGGAGTTTATTATTTCGTTTTGGCAAGTAGCCGTATAATAAGTGGGATAATGTATAGAACGCCGGTCATTACTGTGAAAATAAGTCCCTTCAGGGCGGAACAAGACCCCTCCGCTGCGCATCGGGGTCCGGTTCGCCCTGTCGGGACTTATTTTCCCAGTAATGACCGGCGTTCTATACATTATCCCTTACTATCCTCCTTATTATAGTTTGACCAACATTCTAATCTGTTCCCTGTTATATTTTAAATATTATGTTGTTTTTGTATTTGTGTGTCGCTTTGGACAAAGGCGTCTGCAAAATCCCATAACCATAACCATACAATTTTTTGCAAATAATGCAATCTCCATAGCACTCTTCAGCACTCCTCAAACATGCACACTTTCATTTTTCTGCATGGCTGGAATTTGAATGATAGGAAAGAGCACCAGTGAGATGTTTTAACTAGGCAAGCACAGTCGCCTTTACAGTAAAAAAAATACAAAATCCTCTGTAAATCAACTGTTCATAATAGTTAGTGACAAGGTACTTAAAAATGAGCAGTCACCTACTATTCTATCAATTTATTATCAAGGAATCTATTTTGTTTCTAAAAATCATACTGAATTTTAGCTATTATTTCAATTTATATTTTAGTTGCAGCTTATTTATTAAAATAAGTCAATTTTTTTTTAAATTAAGTCAAATGATTTCACAAGAAAGCGCTAGGTAAGTCTCTTTATACTGAAAACAATACCAACTAGTTTTTTTTATCTTTATATAAGATTAATAACACTTGTTTAGATTTTGTTAGATAAGCAGTTTTTGCAGTGTGTGTGTTTCTCTGTGCAGTCCCCAAACAGGTGAAGAGGCAGATGGTGACAGTGGAGCTTCAGACGGACTCTCAGGTGAACATGGACGACCCTGTCATGCAGGAAGCCCTCTCACAGCAGGCGAGTCCAGTTCTGCTACTTTAACACTGTAATTCTGGTCGGACTTTACAGCCCTATTACATAATATACACTGCTCAAAAAAATAAGGGAACACTTTTTCATAGGGGTATAGCATCAAGTCAATCAAACTTGTGGATATTGATCTGGCCAGTAACGTAACAAAGATGGATCAGTTTTACCTGTTTTGGGGTTAACGAAATGAACAACTGGTGCACTAGGGGCAACAATGAGATGACCCCCAAAACAGGAATGGTTTTACAGGTGGTAGCAAATCATAAGGCTAGGGTCAGTGTCACTAATAGTAGCATAAGCCAGTACCTGGAGATTCCAGGAGACAGGCAGTTGCTCTAAGAGACATGGGCAGGGTGGTAGAAGGTCCTTACCCAGCAGCAGGACCAGTATCTGCTCCTTTGTGCAAGAAGAGTAGGAGCCTTGGCAGAGCCTTACAAAATGACCTCCAGCAGGCCGCTGGTGTGTCACACTGTCAGAAACAGACTTCATTAGAGTGGCCTGAGGGCCCGATGGCCTCTAGAGGGACCTGTGCTCACTGCCCAGCACCGTGCAGCTCAGCTGGTATTTGCCATAGAATACAAAATGGGCAAGTCCGCCACTGGCGCTCTGTGCTTTTCAAATTTAAGCAAAATGAATTAGCCTGCCGCATAATTGTTTCACTTTGATTTTCGGGGGTCATTGAATTCAGGCCTGTAGGTTGATCATTTTAATTTCCAAAAAAACAATGTGGCATCCTTTCGTTCCTAGCACATTACCCAGTTCATATCACTATAGATATGATGTTGATGTTTTTTCCCATTTATATCTGATGTGTTTTCAAAGTGTTCCTTTAATCTTTTTGAGCAGTGTATAATAAATCATGAGCTCACGACAAGAGAACCCCTGTACAACTAGAACAACGTTATACTGTAGATTTGCTGATGACATCTTACAATATAGAATGTGGAAACACTTTTACGCTTGTACTATTAATGTGAACTAGAACTATTATTTTGTTTCAAACCTGATTATCACAAAACAATGACTGTGCTCCTTGATTGCTACATTTTAAATAGAACTTGTTTTTTAGGAAATATGGTGGACTGTTGTTTTAAGGGGAAAAAAATATTCACTTACTACAAGACATTAAATATTTCCCAAAATAGTTTATCCATTAATCTACTGAATTACACTTTGTCTTGAGTTTTATTTCTTCTCTGAGGACTTCATTCAGATCTGTGACACTGATCTCACTGTGACACGGTAAACTTGTTCTATTACTAATTCCTAACTAGTAGTTTAATATGGGTATAGATAGCCTAGAGGATGATATATTCAGGTAGATCAATAGCTAATCCCACAGAAAAAATATATGGAAAAGTATCATGTGTTAAGTGATTGAGGCAGTGTGGCAGAGCCCCCGATTTGCTGCCTTGACATTGCTGTTTCTGAAAGGCTACCTAATAAAATTAAACTAGCTCATAGACATGGTGGCTTATTTGGCCCTGAGAAAATCCACAAGGGTGCAGGTTGTAGGAATTTTGTGATGTTAACTTCATGATAAACTTACAGTATATTCTGTAATACATAAGCTAAATTAAAAGTAGATGCCCTGATGCTATCACTGGAGGTTACTAAGTCGCTTATGAGCCAACTTGTACTATTTTAGCTACCTCTAGTGGCTAATGCTGGACTGGGCCAAACAGTCGGCCCTGGCATATTTGGCTAATGCGGCCTTCTAAAGCTAGAGCCTTCCAATGCTAACAATTTGCTAAAACCCTAAAGCTTTGTGACACAAGACTCTTTTATCTCATTGCTTATCTTCAGTGTGTATTATAAAAGGAAAAGATTTTTGTCTTATACAAGGATGTTTGTCTTGTGTCCATTATCAGGTTGAATGTCACCATGGTGATGAGACTGGCCCGAGCGATGAGGACGGGGAGAGGTCTGGCTCCAGTCTCTGTTGAGGAGCTCAGTCTGGACTTCGACAGTAAAAAAGTCTCTCAGAGAGCGCTGTCCAGGGTCCTGAGCTGCCTGGCTCTCCTCCTCAGACTCTGGACGGTCCAGTGTCTGGACCTGACATCATGCAGGGTCGAAGGTCACTCTCTCATCATCCTGCTCTGTCAACAGGACCCTCTCAAACTCAGGTGAATCCATATATTTCAGTGACTTGATTTGGTAGCAAATACCAGTTTGCAAGTAGAAAACAAACCCATAATTGAAGTTGTTCCTTATTCTTCACATTTATACCTTGACAGCTCTCCTCTATGTCACTGTCTCTCTATCCCTTTCTCTGACTCTGCAGACTGAGTAAGGAAAATACGCAACAGCTGTTAATGCAGTGTCTGATGCACAGGAAGTGGAAATCATTGAGTCCTTCCTGGATAAGGTGGGAGGAGACCTGACTTTGTGCACTTTGACCCAGGAAGTGCTTCTCCACCTGCTGCAGCATCACTCTGGACCTGTGACCGTTGACTTCAGGAAGAGCAAGATCACTGAGAGGAATGTTAGAGACTTCCTTCATCTACTGGACAGGATACGGTTCAAGAGGTAGCAGTGATCAATGGTTGACAACCACATTTATTGGGAATATGTTATACATTACATTGTGATTGGAGATCATATTGATATGAGAAGTATAAAAGTACTAAATTGTTAGCAGCACCAAATACAGGCTAAAGGATAGACAAGCTGAGTTATTAAAAATCTGTATGTCTTCATGTGGCGTCTGCATATAAAAGCTGAAATTACTCAGCGTCAATGACTATGACTCCTCAGGCCTTCTCCAGGATTCATCATGTGCATCATCATGGAGATCTACCAGAGTCGTTCTCCTCAGTATGTGAGCAGCCTGCTGAGATCTACAGAGAACCACATCAACCTGACCACCAGAGGCCTGGATGCTGCTGACTGTGCTGCCCTGCGTTTCACCTTACAGCACAGCCAGGGGGTCAGACTCAACCTGATGTGGAACTCCATACCAGAGGGGGAGCTAGAGAGCCTCCTGCAGCTTCTCACCAATGTCTCTCAGCTCAGGTCTCAGGATATATCAGATTGAAATTTCTATTAAGGACCATCATTTAATCCATGTGGATATTTAAAAAAAAAATAAATTTGGTTGTGCCGTAGGTTTTAGTAGTGATCAACCAGCACAAATATAGTATTAGTTTAATAACATTTCACTCTCTTTCATTCTCCTGGTGTTGTGTAGTGTTGTGAGTGTTGTGAGTGTACAGTACGTGTGCATACATGGACATGTGAACATATCAGTAGACTGTAAAGAAAGTGATCACTACACTACAGACATCACAGAGTGTGTTGTTCTCTGACTCCAGTGTTGACAGGCAGCTGCTGTTGAGGTTCCTCCACTGCTGTTACTCCTCAGACGTCCAGCAGGGGGCAGCAGCAGCTCTTCTTCAGGCTCTGCAGCACAGACTGGACTTGTCCTGCTCCTCTGCTATGGACCTGACAGAAGAGACACAGGAACCACCTCTGCACCTGACACCTGAGGACTGCAGGGTCGTCTCCATGGTGATCCAGAGGGTCAGTGTTGACCCTGAGCTCATGCTGATGGACTGTGATGCAGAGGAGGCGGGGCTAGAACATCTTTTCTCTGTTCTAGAAAGAATCCGTCTGAGGTGAGATGGGAAGCAGTTTGCTGTGTTCTAAGATGATGAGGTCAAAGGTCATTACTGGAGAACCTAAAAGAGTCTATGAAGTAATGTGAAGCAGTTTGTTGTGTTCCCAGACGATCATGTGTCCAAGGTTTATTTCTGTTGAACTGAAATCCTCCAGGTAGTCAGGTAGAGGAGAAGTCTTAAGGTCTAACAACTGTCATGTAGCATCGAATGCTTTCTCTTCACACTGAATCTGTTAAATATTCCATTCTATTGCATCATATATCTCGTTCATAATATCAGAACAATGAGAGCAACTGAAAGAAAAATTAAAATGGGGCATCCGTCAAAAATCTGCTCAAAACGTTGTGCTGCATCTCACTTCACAGCAATATGTCGCGTTGCATTCAGTAAGAACATTCAAATTGAAAACACAGTAATCAAACTGATTTTGGCGCTAATGCTCACTCCCATCACATGCAGTTAGAAAATTCCAATTGAAATCAAAGTAATCAAACTGATTCTGTCACTAATGCTCACTCCCATCACATGCAGTTAGGACTTGGTGTGAGTAGGTCAGTTTCAAGCATAATATCTCACATGGGACTGTAAATAATAGCAAAAGTCCATCTGAGGTGAAATGTGAAGGTGTTCTGTGTTCTAAGATGATGTGAAATTCTGAAATCCTCTAAGCCTACTTGGCCATGTAGGAAAGAAGCCTTTTACTTAAGCCTTTAAGTACAGGAGTGTCAAGTACACACAACATTGTGATAGGAAATCCATACATTGATATGGGATGTACAGAATTCATCCATTTCAGGTGAGATATGAAGCAGTTTTCAGATAATTAACAAGAGAAGAGATTAATAAAATCTCTCAGACAACTACTGGTCTAAACAGAGGACTGTCAGGCATGGAACATAATTGAAGATATACAGTATGCATGGTTTTAAAATATGATGATTGCTATAGTGAAATTGTTATAAACTGTGGTTCAACCTTTATATTTACATTGATAATCTCCTTCTCTCTCTCTCTCTCAGGTGCAGTAAGGGCCAGTTGTTGCAGCTCCTGACTCTGGTGTGTGTCGGCTCTGAGAGAGAGTGTGTGAGGAGAGCCGTGTCTCTCTCCCATGCTGTGGGTGGGGAAGTGGACCTCAGTCACACTGTGCTGGACGCTCGGGCCTGTGGATCTCTGGCGCTGTTTCTGGAATATTCTGAGGGGCTGTCAGAACTGGACCTCAGCCACTGCCAGCTCACAGACCATCGTCTGGAGCCTCTGCTCCCTCATCTGCACAAATCACAGACCCTGGAGTAAGTCTGTGTGTGTGTGTGTGTGTTTGTGTGTGTGTACACCTGCTTATTTGTAAGTTATGTGAAACCGTGTTTGTGTGTAAGCAGGTTTGTGTGTAGTTGTGTTTGTTTCTTTGTCTGTAAATGTGGTTGTTAGTATTTCCTGTCATGACGTCATGCTCTTCCTGCTTCCTCCAGCCTCACAGATGAAGGGGCTCAGCTGATCCACAACACCGTCAATGCAGCAACATCCATTCAGACCGTAAGGTTAGTATGATATTAAGGTACTGTACTTTGTACATTTATGTTATTTTTTATTTGTCAAATTCAGTGAAGATGAAACATTTTCATTTGTTCCTGTCTGCAGACTCTTCAACAATAAGATTCAGAGCAGACAGCTCTTCCAGGGAGACGCACGCTTTGAGCTGTGGTGACCCTGTACTGTAGGTGTGCTGATATCTCCACTGGATTTGACCTGATGTGTTTCATACTCACGCCATGCCATACAACGCACAGGAAAGGGATCGCTCTGATGTAGTTCATGTGTTCAGAAGTGAGAGGGTGACCTGCACAACACAGTAGGAGGGAAACAGCACAAACACGCCTTATATGGTTATATGATTTAGAAGATGCTTTTATCCAAAGCGACTTACAATATATCAGAGCAAAGTGCTGTTGGAGTGATTTTAATGGACCAGAGCAGAGGAAAGAAAGCATACTGATGAAGCACAACATGCTCAGAAGTGTAGGGAAAGTCTAGTTAGGCATTGTGACACTTCCATTATAGTGTGTCACATATTTTTATGGGTTCCACGGATCAATGTGGACTCTCAGGTAAAGAAAATACATTAGTTGACAAATATTTCAAATATATGCAAAATATGTATTTATATGTACTGTATGTATTTTCATGTTTAGCAATGTATTTAGTCTTACTTTAACCGTTGTGCCTTACCATTTATCTGATGCTGAAATGTTCATATTTTGTCTTTATAGCCATACTGCTGATGTATTTTCTGTTTTATTTCTGGACAACACTTGGATGAATTTAATTTAATTTCAGTTTTTCAGCAGAGCAGTGATCAGTTTGTGCTCATCAGTTATTCAGAAGTTTTCATCAGTGGCATTTGCTATAGATCAAAGAAGCTACTCTGATACTTGAAGCTGTAAGGCCCTGTACTATACTGTAACATTGTAACTTCTATATGCAGTCATTAGGCTACTATGTATGAATAGTTTACAGACTTTATTATGAGGCATTATGGATACTTAACAATGTGTTTACAATGCTTTATGGACATGTATTCAATCCTTAATGAATTCAGGGATGTTGCCATAATTTGATCAGAAAACCACTTAGCCATTAATTCACCTTTACAGTTTGATCGAACTTGAGCTTTGTATTTCAAAAGCACTGTTTGTATTTCAGAGGTACTGGTAAACAAGTTTACAGCTAGCCAGCAGATATGAAGTGTGTAATGAAATCATGTGTCATCTGAAATTATGTCTTAATAATAATAATAATAATGGCAATGTGAAAGTCTTGCCCTGTCGTGTAAAATGTGTAAATTCTAAACTCCCTACTCTTAACATGCGGTGTGTCTGCTAAATCAATAAAAATAGGAGTCTTTAATATACCATGTCGACTCTGATAGCATGTTTATAGTTGTCTCCAGAAGCTGTTTACTCACTCTCTGTAATGCTGTAAATCATGATACACGTCACTTCAGTATGAAGTCTTGTAGTGTAATTCCACAGCAGCACACTCAGTTCTGTCTGAAATCTGAATCTCCTCTTCATATTTTATTAATCCCAGAGGGCAAGGGGAACTCACACATTCCTGCATTAAAAATTGTGGGCTGGTTTACTAAATGTATGCGCTCATTTGACTAAATTGCCTAATGCCTATGCCAGACACTTCCTGGAAGGGTTTTCAGCCAGCTCATACATTTCCAATGAATGGTGGTGTAACAACTATTGTTTTAGCGTACCTGTCTACACGTACCCGGTTGGATGTTGAACTACTGAATACGCACGTGAAGATGCTGAAGGATGTGTGTGAGGATATGTGTGTGTGTCATAAGTTGAACAAAAAGTTGCCCTGTTGGGCAAAAACAAGATATTCAGTATCTGAGGGAACACTAAAGGAGCGGAATATAACAGAAGATGCCATTACGATGCTCCACCGGAAATATATGTGCAGGAAGAAGAGCCTTCTGCTGCATATAGTCCATTGTGCTCTCGTTTTGATTCACTTAAACAGGTTTTTTCGATTCAGTAAAATTAGTGCACACTATGCGGTAAAGCAAGCATATGATTTACTAAAATGTGTGCACAATCTGGTAAAATGAGAGCAGGATTTAGTCAAATGAGCGCTCAATTAAGTAAAATGAGCACACATTCTCTTAATAAAATACTAAAAATCAAATCTTTGCTAGTTGTTTTGTATTTTGAGAGAACGTTTTACTAAAACATACTTCTTTTCTCTAAAATGTGCGCTTGTTTTACTAAAATGTTTGCGCAGTCTAAAGCATGGACTAATTTTACTAAACTATGAGCTTTTTGTCTTAAATCTTAAGCTTGTTTTAAAATGTGGGATCAAAATAATTCAAATGAGCACACAATGTAAATAAAAGGAGAGCACTATTTAGTGAAGCGATTTTGTAAAACGAGCACACGTTCTCTCAATGTATATAAAAATGACACCTCCAAGGCTCCATATATTACATAATGATTATTAAGAATAATGTTATTGTAGAACTATTCAACATATTCATGAATAGTGATATGCATGCTGTTTTAATACATAATATATTTTAAAAGTGTACCACCACTCAAGGAGATATGATGATATATTATGATAAATAAATGACACTAAATATGAATGCTACAGATGCATAATATTGAAAGGACACCTGTGAAAACCTTTCCTGAATGTAGAGTTCAGTTGCATCTCATATTACATATAATACAGCATTTTTACCTGAAGTCAAAAGTATAAAAAGACTAGCCTATGTTTTAAGAATAAATGAACTACTTTTAAAGTGTATGTCAAACAAACAATCTAATGCTGCTTTAATACTGTACAATGCCCTTGACATGATAATAACCTGAAACAATTCATGTTGTTATATTCTCTACTGAATAATTAACATGAGTCATTTATAATATTCCACCCTGTCAAGTACTAGTAAATGCAATAATTTGTTCCCTGACATGAAAAAGGATGTCATTATGTTATCAACATATTCAAATACAATATTACAATAATTAAAAAGGCACATATTTTCTAAAGTTCAGTACAACTCTTATGGTTGGCTATGTTCATGCTACTCATGCGGCTAACAAAGTTTCATGTTAACAATGCTACACGAAAACAACACCAATCATGACTTAATACCGATACTATTGCATATGCTTCCGTGTCAAGTCATTTTGGCCAAACTCAGTTTTACAACCAATATTGCTAGACCTGCCAAAAGGCCATGCACACACACACACACACAGAAGATCAGTGTTTGGGGATAAAAAGGGAACTGTTTGGGGATGAACACCCCTCGAGGAAGGTAGACATTTATGACACACTGGCTCCCCCTGTGTTGGAATATATGCGCTACAATCAAATATCAGGCAACATTTTGTGATTTACTTCTGTTCTTGTTCATTCTGATTTATTTTCTGATTCATGAGGTCTGGAATACTGGCATAGTTATAGAGTTTTAGAATGCAGGGGCTCTCAATGACTTGGTGTTGGTTGGTTCTGCAACTCTCTAAACCAAAACTCTGGTTTAAAGAGTTGTAGAAGGCAGCAAGGAGAAAGGGTGGTCTGGTGTTGTAGAAGGATTGTCTGGAGGTTGCTTAGAGAGTTCTAGAATGCAGGAACTTGTTTGAAGAGTTCTTGAATGCAGAGACTTATCTGGAAAGTTCTAGAATGCAGAAACCTGTCTGAAGAGCTCAAGACCACAAGAAAGCCTTTTCAAGGGAAAGGATTGTTGGGGTGTAGTTGAAGCTAGTTGTAGAAGTAGTTGAAGCTGTTTTCTGGAGATGTCCAGAATACATAAACTTGTCCGAAGAGTTCTAGTCACGTCTCTCTCAGGGGAAAGGCTTAGTGGGGGTGTAGTTGAAGAGTTCTAGTCACGTCTCTCTCAGGGGAAAGGCTCAGTGGGGGTGTAGTTGAAGCTGGCATCCAGGAACATGGCCAGAGTGCCCAGCGTGGTGATGATGACGAAGAGCCAGAAGAAGAGGCGGTCCACCACCACGGCGATGTACTGCCAGTCATCCGTCATCTGGGGACATACACAATGAATTATGTGAGAAGGATGGAAAAGTAATACTGTGTGTGTGTGTGTGTGTGTCTGTGTACACAGTATGTGTGTGTGTGTGTGGGGAACCCACTGTATCATCTATATCCTGGTTCTTCAGCTGTTCGGCCATGTAGGTAACAGCAGAGATGGCAGACTTGAGGTTGGGAGGGAGGATGAGACAGTAGCTGTCACTGTCAAAGTACTTCTGCAGCTGCACAGTACTGTCACTGTAGACACACACACACACACACACACACAGGCAGACAGAAAGAAACACAGATACACACAAATAAAGAGAATTAAAGCACATAAATGGAAATGTTTTGACTTAAGTACACACACACACACACACACGATGTACACACACACACACACACAATGTGACATTTTGGTCAACAGCACCAATTGTAGGGGATGGCCTGTTTGTGTTGAGGTGTGTACGTGTGTGTACCTGTTTATGTGTATGTGTGTGTGTGTGTGTGTGTGTGTGTGTGTGTGTGTACATAAATGCTCATGAAGTACTCTGAGGTGACTGTGTGATTGAGAGTTGCCTGTATATTATTTCCTGCTTCTCAAGGACGACCTGTTTTTGTTATGCTTTGTTTTTTTTCCTAACAGGGATTATCTGTTCAAAGCCACACATCCGGATGTGTGCATAACATGAATTCAGTGTTACGGACACACTCAGACACACATGTGCTCTCACAAGGACAAATGCACACACACACACACTCGCACATGGGTCTTCCACCACACGTAACACATCTACATTCAAAGGCACAAACACACTTGTATCTCCAATGTGCATTACAGGTGCATTACATCTCATGTATTCTCAGAGTCTCCACACCTACACACTTATAGATAAACACACACAAACAAACACACACACACACACACACACACACACACACACAAACACACACACATGAAAAAGAAACACAAAACATCCACACATACTTGCATATAAACACACACACACAGATGCATACACACTGACGTCTTCCTGTCCTCTGCACATCATGCACGGCCATACCAGAGGGACAGGAATGCATGTGGTTGGCTGTTTGACCTTCTAAATACACCCCGTGTTAACGGGTGTGTGCCTCGCCACGCGCTGGCCCTCACACACACACCACACACACACACACCACACACACACACACACACACCACCACACACACACACACACACCACACACACACACACACACACACACACACACACACACACACACACAGAGAAGCCACCCCAAACACCCTGTGACCCCGCTACCACGGATACGACCCAGGAAGTAAGTCGGGTGTGGCCACAGTAGACATTTTTCTCACTGTATACTGTGACTTTGCCACTACTCTGGAATGCATATGGCATAGTGCAAGTGCTATAAACACTTCAGGCCCATTCAGACTGCAAGAGATCAGTGTAGTCGCTGAACCATGGTTTTTGTAGTAATGTCTAGCAATGGCGTACTCCATGTAGTTATTTCTGATGGAAGCTTTCTGTTCAGCAATTCTTCTTTCTTTTTGTTTGGCCAATATACATTAAGCCATAAGACCAAGGTAAACTTCACTGTGCAAACAACAGTGGATTTCACAATTACACAACACAATATTTCTGTTAGACGGCTATCATGTTGAAATCAGACTGTGCAACAAGACCTGGTGACACATAATTCCCATAATTCCATTCTCATTAAGATCGATCTCAGCTCCCATGACCACATCAAATGAGGGGAGTGGGATCTGACATGAGACTCTCTGGCTCCTCACACCACCCTGGTGCTGACGGGCACAGGAGTGTGTGTGTGTGTGTGTGTGTGTGTGTGTGTGTGTGTGTGTGTGTGTGTGTATGTGTGTGTGTGTGTGTGTGTGTGTGTGTGTGTCTGGCTCCTCACGCCACCCTGGTGCTGACAGGCACAGGAATGTGTGTGTGTGTGTGTGTATGTGTGTGTGTGAGGATTGGTGGTGGGTGTGTGGTGTGCATGTGAGCATGTCTGCCTTCTCACGCCACCCTGGTGCTGAGGAGCACAGGAGTGTGTGTGTGTGTGTGTGTGTGTGAGAGAGAGTGTGTGTGTATGTTTGTGTGTGTGTGTGTATGTGTGTGTCTGGATCCTCATGCCACCCTGGTGCTGACGAGCACAGGAGTGTGTGTTTCTTGGTTTGTTTCTTTGTGTGTGTGTGTGTGTGTGTGTGTGTGTGTGTGTCTGGATCCTCATGCCACCCTGGTGCAGAGGAGCCATTGGGCACCCGTGGTCCTGAATGTACCGTCTGTCAGCTTGACGGGCGGCCCGGTACAAGCGTGTGGCACCACTGAGTGTGTGTGCGTTTGTGTGTGTGTGTGGGGGTGTGGGTATATAAGTATATATTGCATGTGAAATCAGATGTTTTCAAAAATACATACTTAATGATGTATGTGTGTGTGTGTGTGTGTGTGTGTGTGTGTGTATATATATGTGTGTGTGTGTGTGTGTGTGTGTGTGTGTGTTTGTGCGTGTAAGAAGCTATGCTCGTGTCTGCATGCCTGAAACGTTCCACCAAATCTATTCATTACAGCAGACAGATGGAGCCTCTCTTTCACACCATCTTAACAGCACACGCACACTGACACACACACACACACACACACACAGGTTACAATGTCACCCACTTCCTGAACATGGACTTGTGAGTACTATTTTGTATAAATAATGATGATTAATGCTATCAAATGAAGACACACCAACTTCCTGTGAAGCCACTACTGTATATATTACAAAGTGTATGGTTAGAAACATACACACAGACAGGTGCACGGAACACCACGCCCCCATCCACACACACACACACACACACACACACACACACACACACACACACACACACACACACACAAATATACACACTAACCAACTAGACCCCCTCCCCCACCACACACACACACATGCACATTGTGTAGGTCTTCCACCTCCTATGCTATTGACTCCCAATACATTTCCCCTTGCTGATTCACCATGGGTCCCCCCTCTGCTCTTCTTACCCTCTCACATTCTGCCTCCTCTCTTTTATTTGCCCCAGGCTAGGATTAGCCACTAATGCCCAAGCTAAACAGAGGCTTAGGGGCCCGGCGACTGGCGCGGGCACCCCAGACTTAGCACGGGCTGAAGCAGATGCCCTTGCTTGGGCAGGAGAGATGCCCACGAGTGCGGACCCACAGAGGCAGGTTTATGAGCCGCACCACAACACACACACACACACACACACGCACGCACACACACACATGAACACATTATGAGCCGCAACGCAACACAGGGCAGTGGGAGTGGAGGAGATGCTCTACAGGAGGATATCCACCGAGGGACGTAGTCACACACACACACACACACACACACACACACACACACACACACACATGCACACACAACGCACACACACACACACGCACGCACACACACACACAGTATGCACATACTTTATGGGAAAGGCTCAAATCTCTTAGGAAGGCTATCAAAATATTTCTATTCTATAACTTTAATCTGCAATAATACTCAGGTAGGATTTACTGGTTAAGCAGGACTTCTTTTATGGCCACCCAATGCATACACAGACAATAACATGGATGCCATGAAGTCAAACATGGAATTAATCCAAATTCACAAAGACTAAAGCTTAGACTTGAAAGATATGCCAAAGATCCTGAATTCTATGGATTATAATTTGGTAAACCATTACATGTCAGTAAAACTTGAAACGTGTTCCCCTTGTTTGGTATAGGAAGGTTTCCCACAGCTTGGTGTCAGATTCCTGCAACGTCTGCCAATAAAAGCTGAAAACAGGCCCATGCCATACCAACCGTTTAGCTACCATACGTGTACAAAGATGGATGCCACCGGTGATTTTGATAAGGAAATGAACAGTTATTTATTTATTTATTTTTGAGCCTCACTAATCGCCGTCAGGGTTTTATGTGAAAAACATTGTGCTATACAAATAAAACTTACTTGACTTGACATTGTTGCATACTGTCATCATTTCAGAATATTCATGATGTGTATATATATATATATATATATATATATATATATATATGTGTATATATTATATATTCAGAAGGTGCCATGTTGATTTTTTTTAGGTTTAAAAACTGTGTTTGTGTTTAAGACAAACCAAACACTCTAAAACTTTACATTGCACCTTTAAGTCTTGTTCTCACCTGCCTCTCCAGGGCATGACTAGCGCCGGGTCGATTTTACGGACAAAATACTCCCCACCTGGCCTGCGGCTCTCCAGGCGTATGTGACTGAGGGGCGTGTCATCATGTGACTCCTCCTCCTCCGGTGGCTCTTCTGGGTGTGGCCTCTGCATGCCAATGTACTTGGGCAGGAAGTGGATGAAGACCTGGGATGAGGGTAAGATATCGGAATGATAAACATGTGGTGGACATGCGGTGTGTGTGTTCGCAAATAGTCAGGATGACGGAGAAGAGAGACAGACACACACACACACACAGACATAAACACACACACAAATACACACACACACACACACACATGCATGCATTCTTTGTCTTCAGGTTCTAGGGATACTGTGCTAGGGGTGTCGCGATATACCGGTTCTGTGATCATGTCAATGAAATATATGACAGTTTAGCTAACCCTTCTAATTTTTGGAAAGTTATAAAATCACTGCCTTCAGGCTCTAGGGCAGTGTTTCTCAAACTTTTTCAGACCAAGGACCACTTAACCAATAAAAAAACCCTCACGGACCACCTAGCTAAAAAAACTGTTGATCTACTTCAACAGTATACAGTATTACACAATAGGCCTACTCACTGAACCACCTTGCCTATTGTCTTTGCACCTTGCTTATTGTGTCAGAGAATTCAATTCATACTATTTAAATTGGTGTAGCTTACATGGGCAGTGTTGTTGCAGAACTCTTTGGATTTACATACACCTTGGTGGTAACACTTTCTTTGAAGGTTGTATTTATAATGCCCTATGAATGCATTCATAATGTTTTATAAGGTGTCTATAAAGCATTGTAATGCTCATTATTACCATCTATATGTATTCACAAGTCGTCATAACCAACTTCATGATGCATTATAACAGCTAATTATGAATGATTATAATTTTAATCTGAATAATTCATTATAAATATGTCAAGATCTGCCTATTCACTTGTCAGTTTTATGATGCATCATAACTACTTTGCTTTGTTAAATGCGTATAGTAATGCATAAAGAGTTTTGACTTCTACTGTAGTCCTATATATCTATAGCTATAAGTATATGTAACAAAGTTATAACTAGATGTACCGCGTAGCGGTACAAAATATGACCGCCGCTCAGTCCTGCACATCCATTCCGCAAAAATAAATCATATTAATGAATTTGTCTCCATCTTCTACTCCATCCCCCACTCTTGAAACTTTTGTGTATGCTTGTTTGGAATGTGTGTTTGCACACATTCCGCACACAAAGTAGCCTACTGGCGCTGCAAAGGTGAATAGATTTGTTTCTGGGCCAAAAAATCTGTAACATTGTTATAAAACCTTTAAAATCTCTAAACAATCACAAGTAGGGCAGTTCATCACAGTCCATCCATTGCAACTGGACTGATGAAAGGTACACCTGTAGGCTACATTGTATTTGGGAAAAGCAGAAGGTAGCAGCATAATGTATTTATTAATTTATTATTAAACAAAACAATCCCTGTCAGTTCCATGCAGTTTTCAAAAGCTATCAAGAAGAGAGGTCATGTCATGGATTTTTGTGAATGTTTCTTCTTCTACATATGCATACGTTTAGTCATCTAGTTCAAATGATATTCAGCTTTATTGTCAATGCACAAATTAAATACCAGTAGTCTAAAACAAAATGCCGTTTTACCCAGTGGTGCAATTGCAAATAACTGACATGTCCAAAGGGCCTTCATGAAATGCGTTGCGAGACTGTTCATACACATTTTAACGGGCAAAGTTAAAGAGCTACTCTCCGTTATTGTTTGTGCAAATAATATGCTGATTCATGTTCCTTTGCATTTTGCAACCATGAGGTCAATGGTTAAGCTCAATCTTTTGACGCAATCTTTTGATTTTCACCCAGCCTAGTCCATGGTAGGCGCCCGATAGAAATATTGTTTAATTTTGCGTTTGAGATATCCACGCACTGGCGCCCCCCCTGCGACGTGTTCGCCCCCCGGTTTTAGAGTTATTCTAAATGCAAAAATGCATAGAGGGAGTTATGACAAAACCGTGACTGTTAACAAACTATAAGCTATATAAGGTAGGCCCTATGCTAGGCCTATTACACAACACAAATTGTCGCTAGGCTATGCTGGCGACCCAAATAAAATCTCCGTTGGAACCAATGGCTTACACCTTACAGTATCAAGCTGCCACCTCTTGGCGAAAAGTTAATAGTTTTGCATATCAGTAGTAATACATTTCACGTAGCTGTGAATCACGGAAAGGGCGAATGAAGTGGACACTTCTAAATGGAACCCAACCCACTGTACAGTAGCTCAAGGTCTGTGGCTAAAGTAGCCATAATGAAAGCGTTATCATTGTTTGGATACTTCACACACACGTGTTTTTTAATCGCATAGACTACAACTACCAAGCTGGAATCAAAGCACATCGACTCCCCTCTCACAACCTAAACACGCACTTCGAACAAACAAAAAGCGCCTCAGTCTCACGGAATAGCCATAGGCAAAACTGTATCTGACCGGTGTAACGTTGGTACTAAATCATTCATCGCAAAGAATGATTTTTGTAGCACGTGCAACAAATATGTGTAGGTACAGCCCTGCCCTGAATACATCTCAACGTGCGCTCTAAAACATCTGGTTTAAATGGAGATGTAGATCATCACGGGATCATAGAGAGGTTATCTTTCAGGTAGCCTATATATTTTCCATTAAAAAACCATCACGTAGCGAACGTGTTGTGGCTAACTCACTTAGCTCCTGTTAGTAGCCTAGGTTATGGTCATAAGCAAATGAGATGACAGTCGAAAGATACAATTAGTGCTGTTATCGATTTGCTTGGTAGCCTATAAACGCATTTATGGTTTTCTACAAATACATCAATAATCAAATTGGCCTCCATCACTCAACCATGCTAACGGTAACATTATTTTACCTACGTTCTGCTATTGATAAGATTAAAGCAACACCAAAGAGTTTTTTGTACCTTAAAATAATGTTTCCAAAATCGTTTCAGTGGTTCATCAACTCGTAACAGGGTGAACGGCACTTTCTGCATTCGCTTCGCGGCCCTCTATCGGCTATAACCGCACTATGTAAGTTTGCCAGATCGGGTAGCGGATCTGTAGTTCGATGGAATGAGACATGAGAAACTACAAATTTGACTTGCATCTGATGTCGCAATACATTGTAGGCTACTTTCATAAAATCATGCAACATATTCTACCTTGTCTGTGGCAAGGCCGTAGCCATGATGTCAACATTGGGGGGGACCAAATCTGTGGTGCAGTGTGAATTTCAATAACAGAATTTTAATAAATTTCCTGCCATGCAAAAATATTATTAAAATCACAAACAAGTCATTAGTTAAGTCAGTCAATTAGGATATACCAAACTTTTGACGGACATAGGCACGGATGGATTATGAAGCCCTGGGCATAGATGCAAAAAAACCCCTCCTCTGTTAAGATAGGGGGGCCCGGGGGCATACTTCCCCGGAAGACTTAAAAAAAAAAATGACCCTTTATATTATGACGACTTGTGAGTTTTGTGGAAATAGAAGAGAAGGGCGGAGAAGCAACTTCACACAGTCTTAGGCTTCAGGGCCCCCTGAGCTCTTGGGCCCCGTAGGTCCATTCAATAATTGATCCCTGGACATAGACCTGTGGTATGACTCCATTTGTCTCCAAAATGTATATTTTAAAAGAAAATACAAACTAGAGTATCTTTGATAACCTCTATATTACACTGAATGCTTACTCATTTGTTTGGACCTAGCCCAATCATATTTTGTATTTTGATTTTATTATTCTGGCGGCTAATCACACAATTTTAAGGTTGTTTGAAAGGGATGGGATTCAATATAGGCTACTAAGACAGGTCCCTCTTCTGTCTGACTCACCTCAAGTTACCCTATGCATTATAGGCTGGTTTCTGACAGAAATTACATTTTGTGTTAAAATGTAGAAACACAGCCTTTATTTGGTGAATGGAGGTGGAAATTCCTTTCTTTGGTTAAGGTCCGCGATTTACATGAACTGTAGGCCATCACCGCCATTGTAAACGTTTTTTCAACTTTTGTGCCGTCGCCACATTTGAGTGCTACGTTTTGCCTGCATGGATGTGCGATTGTGTGCGCATCTAAATGTAACATGCAAGATGCAACAGCCATTTCTAAGAGGCTTATAAACCGGTTCATTTCTGACGTTACTACTAGCATATGAATGCATTATTTATGTTGTAAGACATGTGAAAGAAATGAATGACACAGGCACGCACAAATTCAAATGAAAGGACACTACGTTTCACTTTCGCTATCATTGCGAGAAAATAGGCTACAATATGGAAAATGCTTCAAAGTTACCTTTGAGTCTGATCAGCTTCAAAAATGAATGGGGTTTCCTTAGACAGTGCTACACCTTTCCAACAAGTTTTGTGAGAATTGTACCGGTATCTTTTGCGATGTTATTGACAGCCCGCACCACAGTAGGGTGCAGAAAGCTTTTGATAGCGCACGCCTCAAACGATAAACGCAAAACCTCCAGGACAAACCACTCACAGTGTACTCTCTGAAACCATGAATAGGTCACTAATTTGTGTGTTATTTACGTTTGATTGCATTTCAGATGGCGGGACTTGTTGGTTTCCTGTAGTAGCCTATAGCGTTTTTTTCTTTATTTTTTTGTATGTCCGAATATTGGGGGGGACATTTTGGTCACATCTGAATATTGGGGGGGACACGTCCCCCCCAAAGTCTATGGTGACTACGGCCCTGGTCTGTGGACATTGTTATTTGCAAAGCCGCGCTGGATAAACAAATAGGCTAGTGCAGAGGAAAAGTTCTTTGGTGTTGCTTTAACGTAGCCTACCTGCAGTAAAAAACAAGCATGTCCGATAAACATTCTCAGATTTATTTCGGCTTCAAGAGGAAATGGGAATTACATGTCATGCAGAAATCATCCTACCCTTAGACGTTCTCTGCGGTAAACTACTGTAGCCTACAGTCTTGTCCTTGTAGGAAGCATAGTGTCTTTCCAACCCACTTTAGATTAACTTCCAACAAAATTACGTCTCACTGCAACGATGCGCCATCTAGTGGACAAACGACTACCTACTTATCGCCAATACTGGAAATGCAGCCATGATGATGATGATGAATATTTATTTTGGCTTTCTTTTAATCCTACTGAATTTGTAATTATGTATCGGCCGTTCTAATACCGATAGTATGTGGGTACCTGTGTGTGTGTGTGCATGTGTATATGTGTGCACCACCATCTACAGGCCAATGAGTGTAGAGTCACTAAATGTACACATAACTTAATTTTTTAGACCCCCCCATGGATGAAATTCTACGAAACTTGGCATACCCCCAGAGAATGTCAGGTTAATCATACACATACAATTTGGTGCAGTTCTGAACGTCTTTACTGAAGAGAGGGGCGATTAAAGCAGAATGATATTGCATTTTCATTTTTTACCGGGGGGGTGCAAATCACAAATGAGTGATTATGGGCTAAGTTGATGTGGGCCCTTGAGACCAACATACCATAAAAATTTCTTCATCCTCGGTGCCACGGTTCAGGTAGTTATTTAGGAAAAACTGCATTTTTTGGGTTTCGGGGGGCCCAGCGCGGAGGGGGAGTGGCCCCCGGGGACCAAACGAAATTTTTCCGTAAAAGTCTAGTGGGGCTACATACCCACCAAATTTCATGTGCCCCGGTGTTTCGGTGCCCCGGGTATCGTTGACCAAAATTTCAGGAAGTAGATGACGGGAAAAAAAAAAGAAAAAAAAACAAAAAACTTTGACAATCCCTATATGACCGCTTCGCTAGCTTCGCTAGCGGCGGTCATAATAATTTATACATCTCCCTATAGCACACAATTATAAACAGCTATGCAATATCATAAGTGTTATTTGTCAGCTCTAAGTAAAGTGACAAGAATATGACCCTATTATTGACAGATATAAGTTCACTGAGTAATTAAAGGGTGCAATGAACTAAGTACCGAGTCTAGCATCTTTACCCCATATGCACAATATTATAAATGACTATGTTAATGTCATAGGTGTTATTTGAATATAAGAAATATAAGAATATGACCCTATTATCCTACAATGAAATGAGAGCCTGGACAGTAAAGACAAAAGGAATGCATTTAGTTCACTTTATTTTCATTTAAACCAAAGGTCTATTTTGATTCGAACAATCTTTCATAATGACCCAAGATAGATTTCAGTGGCATTGTGAGTTTTATTCCAATAATAACCACCACCACAAAATATAGGATCGTGTCGTGCCACTTTTTCGGCCTGTCTCATTGTGTTTGTGTAATGTGCTCAGAGCATTGATAATCAGTCTGATTATGTGTGTTAGTTTAAATGAAAATAAAGTGAACTAAATGCATTCCTTTTGTCTTTACTGTCCAGGCTCTCATTTCATTGTACCTCATATTTGTTTATAATAACCTTATATCTATTTATAACAACACCTCATTTGCTTTACTTTACCTAAAGCTGACAAATAACACCTATGACATTAACATAGTCATTTATAATATTGTGCATATGGGGTAAAGATGCTAGACTCGGTACTTAGTTCATTGCACCCTTTAATTACTCAGTGAACTTATATCTGTCAATAATAGGGTCATATTCTTGTCACTTTACTTAGAGCTGACAAATAACACTTATGATATTGCATAGCTGTTTATAATTCTGTTCTGTACGGAGATGTATAAATTATTATAACTTTATTACATATACTTATAACTATAGATATATATAGGACTACAGTAGATGTCAAAACTCTTTATGCATCACAATACGCATTTAACAAAGCAAAGTAGTTATGATGCATCATAAAACTGACAAGTGAATAGGCAGATCTTGACATATTTATAATGCATTATTCAGATATTTCATTCATAATTAGCTGTCATAATGCATCATGAAGTTGGTTATGACGACTTGTGAATACATATAGATGGTAATAATGAGCATTACAATGCTTTATAGACACCTTATAAAACATTATAAATGCATTCATAGGGCGTTATTGGTTCAATATTGCAAACAACTCATCTATATTATATTTTACCACGTCTGCTCGCGGACCACTTGAGATAGCTTACGGACCACCAGTGGTCCCCGGACCACACTTTGAGAAACACTGCTCTAGGGATACTGTGCTGCCAAAAGCATTGAAGTTGAATGATAAAAAGTATGCTAGCTTCCCTAAACCAGAACTTGATATCTTCTGGTTTGTTGTTTGAGCATGCAACACCACAACAGATGAGACAAGAGGATTACTTTTTGTCTAGAAAAAATGTACCTTTCGATTTTGACCTTGTTCCAACACAGGAGGTATATGATGCTCTTATAAGGTTAAATGCCAAGAAATCCCCTGGTCCTGATGGGTTGGATCAATACTTGTTTAATAATTGCTGCTGAACATATTGCAGAACCTTTGACACACATTTTCAACCTGACTATTGAAACTGGATTAATACCTACATTATTGTATTATTATATTATTTAACCAAGGTTTTAGAAGGGCTTTTAGAAGTGACCAGCTGAAAGATTATTTAGCAACAAAAAAGGTTTTAAATGATTTGCAGTAAAAAAACACAGCAATGTCACTGCCACTAGGAAAGTGTTAAAGGATTTCATATGTGCTATTGATTCTTCAAATATTGTGCTGCGCTGTTCTGATCTTTCAAAGCCGTTTGACACAGTTGACCACTCTGTCCTGTCTCAGAGAATGGTGGATATTGAAATGTCTTCAAAAGCCGTCAAATGGTTTGGCAACTACTTGAGTGGCAGAACACAATGTGTTCAGGTTGATGGTGTGTCCTCAAACTCCTAACTTATACAAAATGGTGTCCCCCAGAGGTCCATTTCGGGTCCCATTTGATTTACTATTTATATAAATGACTTGTGTCAAAATGTCACAAAAGCAAAGTGTCATTTTTATGCGGATGACACCGTTTTGTATTGTTCTGCCTCATCCTTAGCAAGTGCCTCAGAAGAACTGCAATCTGTTTTTAACATTATTCAGAATATTCTCCATAAATTGAGACTTGTACTAAACTCTGACAAAACTAAAATGATGTGCTTCTCTAAATCAAGGAACACAGACGATGCTTTTCAGATTGTCACACTAGATGAGAAAGTAATTCAACGAGTATCAGTCTACAAAAATCTTGTTTCTTCTTAGAAGAAAATCTGTCTTTCAAGCATCATACAGGGTGTCTAACAAAAAAACTTAGAGTGAAGTTGGGTTTCTATTATAGAAACAAAGGCTGTTTCTCTTTTAGTGTGAGAAAAAACCTATACAAGCAACATTTCTGTCAATACTGGATTATGGTAATATTTCATACATTCATGCAAATCAATCTTCTCTGAAAATGCTGGATTCAGTATACAATGCAGCACTAAGACTTGTAACTAGTTTTCGTACTCATCACGGTAGCTTGCACAATTGCAGGTTGGAGCATTGGTATATTTTTCTTACTAAGGCCATACTATGTGAACTGCCTCCTTACTTATGTTCTCTCCTGACTCCTAAAGTATCACCAGGAATTGGAATCTTTGATTATATGGGCAAATCATGTTTGACATTCCCCGAATGCATGAAAGTTCCTTTAATGTTTTTGCACCCACATCTTGGTATAAATTGCAGAATCATCTTAAACTAGACTGCCTACCAACAATGACACAGTTTAAAACTAGGATAAAGGACTATTTGAGTATTAAATGCACATGTGCTGTTACTGAGAGTTGCTGGTGATCACGTTGAGATTATGTTAAATTGCCAACTGTCTTTTTCTGTTTTCTGTTTTTTGTTATTTACACACACATACACACATACACACACACACACACACACACACACACTGCTTACCTTGCGCACCCACAGCGGCATGTGATGAGTGCTGGGAGTACGGTGATGGAGGTTGAGCACCACCACGCTGAGGATGACAGAGAAGGTGACGAGGATCATGGTAAACATGACGTAGTTGACGATGATGGGGATGGCCAGGGAGGTCTCGGGGACTTTGTCCGCCAGCAGAAGCATGAACACAGTCAGGGCGATGAGGACCGAGATGGATAAGGTCATCTTCTCGCCTGTACCAAACACCCCATTGGAGAACACAGATACAGTGATTTCCCGTGTAATAGCCACATTGTGTATAAACCACAGGACAGTGTTTTATGCAAATTAAAATAACAAAACCATGTATTAACCACACTTGTGTTTTAACCACAGAATCAGATCGGTCTTTGATCATAAAGAAGAATGAAGAAAAGAAATGTATTCCTGTGTATTAACCTCATAGTTCAAGAGATGTTCCTAAATCAATGTAGGAACCTAGGTAAATAGTCGGGAAGTATTCATAGCACAGATTTCCCTCAACACATTTCACATTTTTAATTTCATGTAAAGAAATAAAAAGTATCTTCACTCTTCAACAAAAAACACATTAAAAGACAGATCACTGCAACACAAACACTGCATGTCACAACATGAAACACACTGTTTATCCATCTGTTGTTTCTCAGGAGAAGTTAAAGGCTTGTATAATAAATGTTAGTGCATACAGTAGGTGTACAATTGTAAACGTTTCAAAAAGAGGAACGTTTTCCGCTCATTTAATTGGTCAATGAATGAAACCCATAGTGCAAATGAGAACACAGACACTTGGATTTCATACTACTTTTCTCCCTCATTCTGTGATTACATCACAGGTAGCTGTATGTAAGTGATTGGTAGTAGCCTAGCCTAGGCTTTTATTACACAGAGAGAAAGAGAGAGGGAGAGAAAGAAAGAAAGAGAAAAACACACAAACACATTCAAACACACACACACAGAAAGAGAGATAGATAGAAATAGGGAGAGAGAGAGAGACCTGTGATTACACAAGCATTTTTGTGTGTGTGTGTGTTTGGTCTACTGTAGGTCACCTGCACCGGGCGGCAAATAGAACACAAATATGGCCAGCACACTGGTGAGAATGCAGGGCACGATGATGTTGATGATATAGAAGAGCGGCTTCCTCTCAATGATCAGGTAGAAGGTGATGTCCTCATACAGGTCGTCCCCCACATTCTTACGCGACGGCCGGTGACAAATCTGCCACTCTCCGTTCTCTGGAGAAGCACAGTGGAACATGAAAGGATGACTTACTGGAGAACACGAGGTCAAAGAACCTCACAAAATATCTTAAAACTGAGAGAGGATACTATATTACAATATTATGTTTTAAATATCTCATCACTGAGAGAGGATACAGGTATAGTACAATATTATGTTTTAAATATCTCATCACTGAGAGAGGTTACTAGCCTGGAAAATCCAGACCCTGGTAATCTAAGATTAAGGGTCTGGCCACGAACAATGTAATGGCCCAACTCGAGGGGTGGCAACAAGCATGCATTTGAAAATCTCACTGCACGCAACTGGATAACACTACGACCAATATTTACTGTCCTCCAACGTTGCAGCGCGTTGCACACGCTCTCGCAAGAACTCTGGATTTCCAGGGTAAGAGGTTACTGGTATAGTACAATATTATTTTATTTTATTATTTTAAATATTGCATCACTGAGAGAGAATACTATAGTACAATATTATGTTTTAAATATCTATCACTGAGACAGAATACGGTTATCATACAATATTATGTTTTGAAATTTCAGTCTGTATATGGTTTGAAATTACACTCTGGTTGGTACTTTAACTACTGTGATTGTCTTCTGGGTTTGTAAAAGCAGTATTCATTGTTACCCTAAAGCCTCCTTTCTACAATCCTGCTTGAATGTTATTGTTGTCATATGTTAATGTCACTTTGGATAAAGGCTTGACAAAATATGATTTTTTTTATTATTAATTCAGGGGTGCCAATAATTGTGTTTTTGTTCAAATATTTCTTTCTTCATGAGATATTTTTGCTTCTTGCTTCTCCTTCAAGGTTGAAATTAGATAAATGTATGAGTCTACAAACATATACAATAGAGACATCAGGTTATGTGTTTACATACTTACACAATAGAGACATTAGGTTATGAGTTTACATACTTACACAATAGAGACATTAGGTTGAGATCGTACACAACCCAATATCTATACTGACCTGTGAAAGCATTCTCATCAATAACTGCCTCGTGGATCTCATTGCCATTCTCGTCCAGTCCGTACTGCAAGTCCACTTCTGATGAGTCGTACGTGTACGAGCGGAAAACCATGGAGCAGTTTTGCCAGTCGAATGGGAAATAGGCCACCTGTAGGAGAGACGTGGCATTATCATTGCAGAGGGTCATGTTCTGTGATTAAGAGAATATTGCTGATGAAAACTGCTTAAGCTAGCACCATTTATTACAACAGCTCGCCATGGGACTGCAGTTGAAAATTAGCCGACTGACTAAC